>NW_024467529.1:47302-592190 GCF_001890125.1 Aspergillus versicolor CBS 583.65 | reverse complement strand
GTCTCCGTAGTGGGAGGAGGAGTCTCTGTGTCGGTCTCACACGGAGTAGTCTCGGGCGGGGGAGTCTCTGTGGTAGGGGGCGGAGTTTCTGTATCGGTTTCACATGGAGTAGTCTCCGGTGGAGGAGTCTCTGTATCAGTCTCACAAGGAGTGGATTCGGGAGGAGTCCAGGTAGGGTGAGGAGGCTTTGTCCAGGTCCAGGTAGGGTGAGGGGGCTTCGTCCAAGTGGGATGAGGAGGCTTAGTCTCCGTATCAGTCTCACATGGGGTGGAAGTGGGAGGAGGCCAATGGCCATGGTGGTCATCATCGTCGTCGTCGTCGTCGTGACCACCGTGACCCCCATGCCCACCATGGTCACCGTCACCATGGTCACCACCGTGACCCCATCCGAGCTCAGTTTCGGCATCATCAGACCCAGGGAATCCAATGCCACGCTCAGCCTGGGCTATGGCAGGCGCTGCAAGGGCACCCGTCACAACACCAAGGGTGGTGGCCAGCAGCAAGGTAGGGTTGACCCTCATGATGAGACCTGTTTGAACGAGAAGAAGTCAAGAGCTTGCAGTACTTATTATCCAAGTAGGATATGAACGAAGTTAAGTAGTAACGGCAGTGAACCAAGTAAACAGGAGAAACGACCGTGGGTTGCAGAGGCTCTTGCTGGGCAACTGGAAAGCTCGCACAAACAACGGGGTCACAGAAGTTAGGGCAGACATGACGCTCTTTATCATTTCGCCCAGGGCTGGAGGGAAAGAATGCCATCAGCCCCCTTCACTGGTCAACAAATGGCCAACTCGCTATCATCATGACAATAGCAGCCTTCCCTGGCAGGGCCTTCTCCGAGGCAACACCCTTTTGGAAGATGGTAAGCGACTTCAGCATGAAGTGGATCCGAAAAGCACAGCGAGTGGTCTGTTCTCAGCTTTAGTGCAAAGCTAGAGTCGGACAGTGCATTGGCGGCTGGGCCTGATAGATCAAGTTCCAGCCAGTGCCTGGTTAGGTTTCGATACGTGGTCAGGGAAACAATCAGAACCCTGGAAACTGGGGAGAGACCAGGCGGAGGCACGTGGTCTGGGGTGGCCAGATTGCGATTCATGAGCAAAGCACACTCCCAGGTTACAGGTATGTCGAGATGTGTGCTCACTGAGACGGCAGGTACTGATCTACTCGGGAGAGTATCGTGGCCAAATCAAGGCACCTGCTCATCGAGAACGTCACTTGCAGCGGGTCCATTGTAAACTCGACAATCATGATCTCTGTCCATCAATCATGGCTCCATGAGGGCTACCCTGGCGGTGCAGTGTCACATTGGGCTCCAGCATTGTGCCACCAGGAATCGGGCCATGGCACGGGGAACCCAGAACTCTGAGTTCTCGACCGTTGGAAATCATCTAAAATAGATTAAAGTCAGACATTCGGCTGGGAAGTTGCGGAATTGGACGAGGATGGAAAGATGAAGGAGTGAAAACCGTGGACCGAGAAATTGCTTGCGCAGAAGCGGCTAGACCAAAACAGCGGGGTTGGCAGCCTCCAAGACATCTCATCTCCGCCGCCAAATCACCTCCCCTCGACGGCGATAAGACCCTTTCCATGCTGTCAGGATGAAGTCACGCCCAGGAGATTAATGCGATGAGTCTCACCTATTATTATCCCTGTTGTTCACATTGCATGGATAAGAGGGGCTGGGAGTGTCCTCCAGAGTGGCGGCCTAACCTGCATTAGGGCAGGCATTATGCTACCTGGACCGTGATAGTGACTTGTCAGCTGTGATCTTCGATTCTCGACCAGTCCAGGAACGGACGGGAACATCTGTCCTTGTCATAATGCTTGTCCGTGGTTTTCCTGTTTTGTTCCAGCCAAGGTGCTATACTAGGAGGGAGTACCCCGACTCCATGCCTTGACTCTTCCCTCAGATCCTTGTCCAGATCCTTGTTTAGAAAGGTATCGACAAATATCGGTCAGCGAGCGTCCCCGCTTCAGGACTCAGGGGCAAAGAAGGCAGGGAAGTGGTCTGGAATGATTCGAAACACCACTAGAGGCTAATGCAGAGTACAACACAAGGTGGCTGGTTTTGACCCCTCTCCAAGCAAGAAGCCGCTGCTGGAGTTATATAGTACAAGTCATTGATCAACAAGGCAAAATCAATTGCTTCTCTGTCAATTGGATTCGGCCACTCGGATGAAGTGGCAGGTAACGCCAAAGACGAGCCAGGCAGATGTTGGGAATGGGGCAGAATAAACCAGTGCAGGCTCAACTCAGCGGATGTCTTGAATGAAACGATTCCTCGACGACAGTTTCCACCAATGTTTTGTCGCTGCGGAAACTGGTCAGGCCTTTGTCACTGGTGATAATTCTCCGGTTCAAGATGCACAAATCTCAATCTTGAGCAAACAGCAACGCCGCAAGAATCACTCTCCACCCTTCTCTTTGTGAGAGCGAAGCGGGGTTACTCCAATGGATGATTTCAGTGGCTGGACATAGTTCCTACTGAAAAAGATCCTGTCAGTGAAAGTACGAAAACGTAGTGGCAAGTTTCCTTGAAGATTGAAGATCATGATAAACTTCTGGGAGGAGAGGCAGAATGATGAATGGTCAATAGAAGGGAAATCTATAGTATAGAGTACATAATATACAGGGGAAAAGTCCAGCGGACGAATAATACATGAAGCCAACCGGCTGACGGGCCTGGTTGATGTTAGTGTACATTGCAGCAAAGGACTAGTTGGTGGCGGTCCTTGGTGCTGGCTCTTCGTAGTCATGGTTGCGAGTTGTGGTACCAACGGCGGCACCCTCCTCGCCCTCGGGTGCAGTTGAGTTCCGTTCAGATTCTTCCTCATAATTATCGCCGTCCGCTGGATCGATTTCGGCGGCAGATTCCTCGGCACCAGACGCATCCAGCACATCCGGGTTATAGAGTCCATCCGGTGGATTGACTTGCTGGCCTGCATCCATGAACTGCTTTTGTTCAAGGACCTGCTTCTGCAAGGCAATCTGGCGGCGCAAAGAGGCATCCTTCCGAAGCTTCTTGTTCGCCGAGAATTCGGTTAATGCCCTTACCATCCTCTCCTCCACGAGTTGCTTCACATGGACTGCCAGTGTCCGATCTGTGAAGACACCTCCAAAACGATAACTGAGCCAGGTGTAGAGAATCACAGATCTATGTAGGGATTCCAACTCGTGCATGTAATTCTTTTCTCCAGATACCGGTTCTTCAAGGATCTCAAGCCGGACATCGTCAATGTCCAAAAGTCGGCCGTTTGTGTGCTCTGCAACGCAGCGCACGAATGCCATCCCCACATCACGCCCGGATTGTTCTCGTGCATGTATAGGCGCAGCCATGAATGTTAACTGATCTGGAAATTGCAGGCCGGGCACGGCATCAATGACCTCAGCATTCTCCAGATGTTGATCGATATCGCACATAAAAAATAGGGGGTTTGTCTGGGAAATCTCCGCCAGTCGCTTGACAACATATTCTAGTGAGACACTCTGTGGGAAGTAGGCCGCCATTTTCTCGTGCGCGGAGTCGGGAGGATGGATACCCGCAGCTTTGAGCGGTGGTGGGTCAGCACCCAAGGCATTGCGGATATATGGCAAGTCAACTTCTTCTAGCGAGGTAACATAACCAACATTGGATGTATCCTGCTGGCGCTTTTTATCATCATTGTGTTGTGCCGCTGTCCGATATCGGCCAGCCCGTCCACCGATTTGTTTGATCTCGGAGGCACTGAGCCTGGAAAGACCCGTTGGAATATTCTTCACAACGGTCTCGAATATGATACGCTTGCAGCTCCTACAAGCAGTTAGGAAGGGGAAAATAAAACCACACAGGGGTGATATAATAGAGGGGAACCCACAAATTCAAGCCCATGCCTATGGCGTCGCTTGCTACCAAAATGTCATAATCATTATTTGGATCGTTGAAAAGGCTTGCTTGCTGGGTACGAATTTCAGCCGGCAATCCACCGTAAATAATAGCAGCCCGTCGTCCCGTTACTCTTTCAATATCGGCTTTCAAGGCGTGGATCCCAACTCGGGAGAAAGAGACCACACAGTCCCCCTTCTCAAGTTTTCTCAAATCTCCATTCAGACTCCGATCCATAGCTTTCAGGGGATTCAATCGCTCGTAGCGATGTATCTCCAGCTTGTCCCCAGTGAGGGCCGCAAGCTCCCGAATCAGAGGGACCGCTCTTACCTCTCCACACAGGTGTAGCTCTGTAGCGCGTGCTCCTAACAGAGCACGAGTCCAAGCCCAACCGCGTTTCGGGTCAGCTATCATCTGAATCTCATCGATCACACCAACTTCGTATTGTTGCCCTAAGTTAACCATCTCCACGGTATTGCTCACGACTACCGACTTTTGACCCTCGTGGATTTTGACTTCATCTCCCGTGACAAGACTACACGGAATTCCACTTGTGTGAAAGCGATGATAAACCTCTTGGGCAAGGAGTCTCAGAGGCCCTGCATAAAAGCCGCTTTTTGAAGCCTCCAAGCGTTTCAACGCAGCGTACGTCTTTCCGGAATTCGTGGGCCCAACATGTAAATGGATAGTTCTTTGGATAGCGCGCGCCTGTGGGTACCATTCCGCTGGGTATCGCATGTCCGCAATTTTTTGCTGCTGTTGTAGGTTTGGCTCTGAGAATTTGGTGTCGAGCTCCTGCGCGTACAGCATGTACTCCAATTCACGTTTTAATGCCCGGGCACCAGATTTGAGGTACGTCTTTTGCATTGTGTTCTTCACCTGGATTAAGGAGCCTTGTTTGGCACCCGTTCCCCTGTCGCTAGCTTTGCAAGCATTCAAGATGGAGCGCTCGAACCGCTTCCATGTGTCTGGGGCTTGATCTGATGAAACTGACTCCTCTGCTTTCATTTCTCGAAGCAGGCCTGTGACAATGGAGGGGAAATCTTCAGCCATCATCGCTTTCCTCCGTAATTTGCCGGGGTACATAAGCTTCTGGTCGATATTGTCGGTGCCATCGGTCTATTCGAAACCAGCGTCAGCATATTTCCAAACGAAGACGGCCGCGCATAATAATATCATACAATTGTACCTACCGTATTCTTCTTAGCTTTTCGTGGTTCCAACCGCTCTGGCTTTTGCGCACGTTTCGAACGCTGAAATGGTGAAGAAGTCGTGAATGGTCGCGAGAAAGGGCGCAGAGATACTCGGATGGCACATGACAGGCCATGGTTGCCTCTGCTGGACCATGGCTGCATTACTCCTGGGCCGTCTTTGGGGAAGTTGGGATGGAATGAAGCTGTTTGTCGAGGGCGCAGCACAGGGCCGAATTTATCGGAGGCGCTCCACGCATCCGAAGTAATTCATGCACAATAATCAACGGAAGATGGACGCTAAGCAAATCACCGTATATTCTAAAGAACAAAAAATCAGGCGGTATGCATCAGTAAAGACCACATTGGAAGCTGTCGAAAAAGCCGCCAGAAATTTGAGTCGCAAACATGAAAAGTTGCCTCCTCACCGCGTTTGGCGATACGGGAGATCGGAGTCGGAGCCGCCGCCAACCGCATCAGAGCTGGTGGGGATCTCCGGTCTCTCTGGAGCCATGCTACGTTTCATAAACAGCACTCCTCCTTTACCACACCCTGTTCAATAACACCCTTCTGTTGCCTCACTCTTGTTTTTCCCACACACTTATACTCCGCTACCTGCCGTATCCCCCGTCCAGCCCGAGACAAAGAGCTGCAACCCCTCCTGAGGGCTGCCGGCTGGCCACTATGAGCTCGTTCCTCGACATCCAGCGGGAAAGTAAGTCATGCCGCGAATTGGGCCGAGGGAGAGGCCCTCCAATATTATCGGGTGCTAATTTTGCTTGAAACTAGTTATCCTGAACACGATTCGCTCTACGGGAGGCAACAATGTGCGATCCAGGCTCCCCCCGCCTTTCCCCTCCTTATCTATGACGGAACTGACGTTGGGCATCTGCAGTGGAAGGTCTTGGTGTTGGATGAAGCCAGTCGGAACTTGATCTACAATGCGGTTAAAGAAGATGATATCCTCAATCTGAATGTCACCAGTAAGTTCACCCTACTGAGGTCATAGCAACAGAATGCATGGTCTGACGCGCTCCACTGCCAGATATCGAACAGATCGAAGAAAGACGGCAGTCCAACCAGCCGATGGATGCCCTTTATATCCTGTCCGCTCTCCCACACATCACCGACTGTGTTCTAGCCGATTTCGAGAGGAAGAGGTATAGAAAATCATACTTGGTGTGGACGTCATGTCGGTGAACCCTTATTTGCGTGTCGCGAGTTGCGCCCAATTCTCACATTGCTTGCCAGTTCTCGATCCGGCGCTGCGCGCTAGGTTTGATCGATCGCAGATGGTCCAGGAGCAGCTTGCGGGGTTCCAAACCATTAGCATCGACTACTTCCCAAGGGAATCGCGTCTTGTCACGTTTCGCGATCCTTGGAGTTTCCCGGTTCTGTTCCATCCCGATTGCAACCAGTTGATCAGACAGCACCTAGCAACACTGGCACACAAAGTATGACATTTCCCCATCTCTAACGGAGTATGCGTGGATTAACGGATACTGCAGGCTGTGTCCATCTGTGCAACCTTGGGAGAATACCCCGTAATTAGATATTATCGGCCCAGAACCCCTACTCATGAAGCCAGTGTACTATGCTCGCATTTGGCACGGTTCATACAAGAAGAGCTAGATCAATTCGCGCAGTTTAATCGCGGCTTCCCACCACAATCTCCGAGGCCGCGCGGTGTCCTATTGGTAGTAGACCGCTCGATGGATCTATTCGCGCCTTTGATCCATGAGTTCACCTACCAGTCTATGGTTCACGATTTGCTCCCAATAAAGGAAGGGGATAAGGTTACATACAAGATGGTTTTAAACAAGGGCTCCATGAATCAGGAAGAAAAAGAAATGGAAATAAACGACCATGATAGGGTTTGGGTTGAGTACAGGCATATGCATATGAAGGACGTGCTAGGTAAACTGGGCGAAGATTTTGCCAAGTTTCGAGCAGCTAACCCGCAGTTTGCGGATGGGTATGTACCCCCCTTTCTATCTTCCTCAGTATGTCGCTCACTAGGTTCAGCAACGACAAAGCGGATGTGGGTATGATCAAAGACATGTTAGCTGGTCTCCGAGACTTTCAAGAGGGCAGAGACGCATATACCCTCCACCTCAACATGGCAGAAGAGTGCATGAAATTTTTCCAGGAGCACAAACTGATCGAAGTTAGCTCAGTTGAACAAAGCCTCGCAACTGGCCTCGATGAGAACTATAAGAAGGCCAAGGGATTAGCATCACAGCTTGTGCAACTATTAGATGATGACACCATCATCCACACCGATAGACTACGGCTCTTACTGTTTTACATTATATACCGCAACGGATTACTTCCTAGCGACATCAGAAAACTCATGGCCCATGCGAATCTTCGACCGCAGGACGGACAAGTGATTTCCAATCTCGAACTACTGGGTGCGAGAGTTGACAAGCAATTGAAGGATGACAAGCCTCCTGTTCAACCGCTGTTTAACAGAAAGCCTCCTGTGCAGTCCGAATTCGACGAAGGGATCCTCTCGCGGTACGATCTAAACGTTAAAATGATGTTAGAGGACGTTATTCGGGGCACGCTCGACCCATCTGTATTCCCGCCGACTCGCCCGCACGCTGATGCCGATGGCATGGCAGCACAGCAGGATACTCTTGCACAAGCGTCCCTCCGAAGTGCGAAGCCTACCTGGGCACGAACACGCTCAGCAGGAGAGCAGCCGCGACAACGTATCATTGTCTTCATGGCTGGAGGTGCCACATATGGGGAAGCGCGAACATGTTACGAACTATCTGACGCTTTCAAGAAGGACATCTTCCTAGCCACTTCCCACATGCTTACCCCTGGACTCTTTCTCCGCCAAGTCAGCGACTTGAGCGCAGACAGGCGACGCCTCGACATTCCTGCCGAACGACCAAAACCGACCGCACCCGCACACCTATTTGAGAAAGACACCCCGCCACCCCAGCCCGCCCCCCAGAAGAAACCAAACCCTGCACCCCCTGCCGCCGCAATGGGGGCAATGTCTTTGGGGCCGTCTCCGTCTCCCCAAAAGCCACCCATTACGGGCTCGAAACCTCCGAAAGAACAAAAGGAGAAAAAGAAGCATCGTTTCTTCAGGTAGCATCGTTCAAAACTTTGGCGTCTGGAACCACATTTACTGTTTATGTTTTTAGCCGCGCTCCTGTGATACCATTTAGGGTTGTTTAAGCAATAAGGCGCCGCGGGATTCAATTGATATTTCTTTTGTCCTTAAGCTGATATTCACGCAGCCTTTCAACTCTATTAATCATAACTATCATAATCATATATAGTACATGGGGTATCATAGAACATAATGGCAACCAACCATAATAGCAACGCCGTATAGGGAAATAAAATAGAAATCAGGCCCCGCCAAGATACCTCAGCACATCCTCATCCTGATAAAACATCTCCTGTAGCTTTTCCCTCTTCTTCCGTGCCTCCATATGGCCCTTCCTCACCTGCTTCGCATCCAACTTCTGAACTTTGTCCTTCTTTTTCTTATCCACAGACGCCGGCGAAGGCACAGCGGCTCCCAGCCCCACCGTATCGGCCTTTAATTTCCCCTTCAAAGGCTCTCGAATCCCCTCTCGTCCAGAAGCGCCAAGGCCTACCCGGCTATCTGGATCCCAGCCATAAGACTCGAGATAGCGGAGTCCATGCCGTGTGCGGTCAAGGTGAGAGGGCGGATGAGAATGAGCAAGACAGACTTGGTGCGCGATAGAGGATTCATGAGGTTTATGAGCTTCTGTTTCGGAGGGATTCAGCGGGAGTTTGCAGACTTCACAGGTTGGATTTGAAATAGGCGGAGGAGGGGCGGAGTGGCTGCGGTCGTTTGTGTCGGAGCTGGGTTCTGCTGCGGTTATAGATTGAGATACTGGGGTCGCGGCCGAGTCTGAACCCGAAGCTGAGGATGACGGCTTCGGCATAACGATCGAGAGATATGTATTCGCTATACTAGCCCCCGCGTTCGACGGGGTGCTGGGCGCGGACGAGGTGAGCGTTGAGAGTTCATGGTTTGAGGACCGCACGAAGGCGACGCGTTTGCGGGTTATGCCTGCGCCGAAGACACGCTGGTCTTCGAGTGGGAGGAAGTAGTCCTCATCTTCGTAGTTTGACATGTTTAGTGGCGTGCAGGTCGAGACTGGAAGCATTCCTGAGGAGGGAAATGCTGCGTCGACCGCCTATTTTTGGTGTGGCGGGAGATCGGCCGCTATTTTGATGTTTCGCAAGCTTCAGGTCCCTTCGGCCTGTCTCTCTCTCTTCTTCACACGACAAACTCACTCTCACCAACTTCTCCAGCCGACATGCCCATCCCTATAATCACCCAGGGCATCGTCGAGGGTTTATCCTCCATCCCGTATTCGTACACCATTCTCAAGATCTTGCCATTCATCCTCGTTATTGCAGCCTTGAAGTATTACTTCGGTGGTGCGCGCAATGACTCCGAACGGCTTATGCACTCCAAGGTCGTGATGGTGACGGTATGCTAATTTCCGAGCTATATATGTACACCCCGGCCGTTGCTAATAGTCACTAGGGAGGCACCTCCGGAATTGGAGCCAGCGTCGTCTACGAACTCGCATCCCGCGGCGCCCAAATCATCCTCCTCACCCAACATTCCCAATCGGACATATTCCTCGTCGACTATATCGACGACCTGAGAAAGTCAACGGGAAACCAGCTTATATATGCAGAGCAGGTAGACCTTTCCTCTCTCCACTCCATTCGAAGTTTTGCGACAAAATGGATCGATAATGTCCCGCCCCGTCGACTCGACATGATTATTCTCTGTGCGAACACAGCGGATCCCACCCCTTCCAAGCCAAGAGTCACAATGGACGGAATAAATGAGGAATGGCAGGTCAATTACCTCGCGAACTTCCATCTACTCAGCATCCTCAGCCCAGCGCTCCGAGTTCAGCCACCCCACCGTGACGTCCGCGTGATAATGACAACGTGTTCAAGCTACATCGGAGCACAGAAACTGGATTTCTCCCAGCTAGACGCAGACACCATCCCGATTCACAGACAAACGACTAACAAGCGTACCCCGGCCTCTAAAAAGACAGCATCCAAACAGCCCCGCCAGCCTCAGAAACAGAACATCTTCGGTCTAAGCAAAATCTCCCTCATGATTTTCGCCACCTCTTTTCAAAAGCACCTCAACGCCTTCAAACGCCCCGATGGTCAACCTCCCTCTGCCCGCGTTGTTCTCGTTGACCCAGGTCATTCCCGCACACCCGGAACCCGCCGCTGGCTCACTGGCGGTTCTCTCGTGGGCCTGCTAGCATATCTCGTTACTTGGCCAATATGGTGGCTTATTCTCAAATCCCCGCAGCAAGGGGCTCAAACTATCCTGTACGCAGCGATGGAGGCAAAATACGGCCGCGGAACCGGCGGGTGGATGCTGAAAGAGTGCCAGGAGGTAGATTTTGCTAGGAAGGAAGTTACGGATGAGGAAGTTGGTAAGAAGTTGTGGGAGGCTAGTGAGAAACAGATCGAGGAGAGGGAGAAGGAGGGAGCTGTGTTGCGAGCTTTGCAGAAGAAGGTGGAGGAAGAAAATGAAAAGGCGAAAGCTCAAACCCAAACTCAAAAGCCTGCTGCATCCGGAGCCAAAGAGCAAAAGGCTGGATCGAGAAGAAGCCGCAGGGGAAATGGAAATAAATAATTATACGATCAAGAAACGGCAAATGAGTTCAGCCCAGACATGAATGGCTATTATATATATTTATATTAAGAAATCCATGGTCCGAGTAAAAGGATCAAGAGAAAAGGAAAAAGAAAAGAAAAGAAATTCGTTCCATTCCATCTAATCGAAAAGATCATTTTCGCTATCCATGCGATATTTATCTATCCATCCTCCACTTTTAAAACTAAACCAAACCTCATGCAATGAATAGATCTCCCAAAACATTTCATTCAATTCCCAAGATATCTTATTAAATTATTCCTGTCTTCCTTTCTCCCCACTTATTTCTTGAGCTGGTCCAGCAGCTGAGCGGGAGGCTGTTGCCTGTATCCCTGGGGGTTGTTCTCAGTCCAGAGCCAGAGATCCTCGCAGGCCTGCTCGAGGGTTCGCTGGGCTTTCCAGCCGAGCTCCTCGTTGGCGCGAGTCGGGTTGGATGTGAGGTTGAGAACGTCACCAGCACGGCGGGGAGCGACTTCGTAGGCGAGGTCGCGGCCGACGGCCTTGGAGAAGGCGCGGACCATCTCGTAGACGGTGCTGCCACGGCCGGTACCCAGGTTCCAGGCGCGCACACCGGGGTTGTTGGAGCGGAGGTAGTTCAGGGCCTTGAGGTGACCGTCTGCAAGGTCGAGAATGTGGATGTAGTCGCGGATAGCGGTTCCGTCGTGAGAGGCGTAGTCTGCCGATAGGGTTAGCTGATGATATTTATTTGCCGGGCCTCGTTAAGGCAGTCAGGAGCTTACCATCTCCGAAGACAAGGAGCTTCTCGCGCTTGCCAGTGGCGACTTGGGCGAGCAAGGGGAGCAGGTTGTAGGGGACACCCTGGGGGTCCTCGCCCATGATACCGCTGGGGTGGGCACCAGCGGGGTTGAAGTAGCGCAGCAGAGCGCCGTTCCACTTGGTGGCCTCAGCCTCGTTGCCTGCCTTGGTGGCGTTGTTGCGCTGAGCGTTGATAACGTCGGTAATGGCGAGCTCAATAGCATACTTGGTGTTGCCGTAGGGGTTTGTGGGGCCGAGAGGGCAGACCTCGGGGATGGGGATCATGTTGGGGAAACGGGTAGCATCTCCGTACACGGTAGCGGAGCTAGAGAAGACAATGTTGGTGACGTTGTGACGGACCATGGAGCGGAGGAGGCAGATGGTGCCGTAGACGTTGACATGGTAGTAGTCGAGGGGCTTCTCGCCAGATTCGCCGACGGCCTATTGCAGAGCAAAGGGTGAGTCTCGGAACGGGAAATTCGGTTTCGAATACAGGGTTGGGCATACCTTCAAGGCGGCGAAGTGGATGACACTGTCAATGTCGGGGTGGGCTTCGAAAACCTTGTCGAAGGCAGCCTCGTCGGTGACATCGAGCTGCGCAAACTCGGCCTTCTTGCCAGAGATCAACTCAATGCGGTTCAGAGCCTCCGAAGAGGAGTTGTAGAGGTTGTCAGCAACGACAACCTTGTAGCCAGCCTCCAGCAGGGCGAGGGTGGTGAAGGAGCCAATGTAGCCGGTGCCACTGTGAAGGAGGGGCAGATTAGCGGCTGTCAGTGTCGTTTCAGAGACTGAGAACTTACCCGGTGACGAGAACGGATCCAGAAGGCATGATGAAGGTGTAGTTACAAGGACGAGAAGACCAGAGGAGAGAGGGATGGCAGTCAAAAAAAGACGGTGAGGACAGCGGGGATGGCGGGATATTTAAGGGGAAGACCGCAATGACAATCGATGGTTTCGATGGTGGGGGGACGAGGAAGGTTGTCTGCCCCTCATCAACCTACAACTGTCCGTTTCCAGGCACAACAGCATGCCTCTCTAACCAATTGCGTCGCTGTCACCGATCATACGCCACAGCCAGGTCCTCTTCTTCGACCTGAACCAACAATTGCAACAAACAATTGTCCCGAAATTCGATCAAGAATCGCCATGCCCCCCAGTCAAGGCGAAACCGCATCCTTATGGATCGGCACCGCAACACCGGCAGCATACGTACTCCTCTGCAATGCACGACGATCAACACCAGTTTGATTAATTCCCTAGGGCTTTTCCCCCTGGTATCAGGAAAAAAGGATATAGAAATATCAGACACCTATATTGGAGCCCGCTAACCCATTGAAGCTCGACATAGTTCGACTGAGGACAGTCCCTATCTTGCAGAGCATGCTCTTGAATAATTGGGCTCTCGGGCCAGACGCACGGTCTTCGCCAGGAAGTCGTCCCAATAATAGCGCCGGGCTTCCAGACTTCCAGCTCTGTGGCGGGTCAAGTTCCACTTGCTGGGTGGGCCTGGCGTGTCCATTGTCCGAGGGGTCTTCGCCTTCCGTGCCCAATCACACAAGACAAGAGGAGCGATAATGCACATTGTCAGGCCTTGCCGCTGGTTCATGTTGTGGTTTTTTTTATCGCACCATCTCCGGATCAGAACATGCGATGCTACTAATATAACTGACATGCATTGGAATACAACAGCCGGTTGGTTATTGTTTCTCGAATTTGTAGATAATTACGGGTTTCAAGCACAAACTTAGGTAGGCAGATTGCTCATGATAGAAGAAAAAAGAACTAGATAATGATGCTCGCTACGGCGGTACTGTGCAAATCCGGTGCAGTTAGGACTAACCCAGGCTGAAGCACATTGCAATAAGACCTTTCCGTAGAATCGCAGATCCGCTCGTTTGTACAGAGTATGGTGCGCCAAAAGTAGCCTGGAGGCCTTCCGGCTTTTCCTATCTTTCCTTTCTCCCCCGGCGTCCCTCCCCGACGTAGGAGTAAAAAGAAATTAGGGGTTGTAAATCCCTGGAGGCACATTTTTGTCAAGAATAACAGGACTACACCTGTACTCCGGTCGTGCGCAGAGAGGCGCATAGACATGGTCCAATAATCCACATTGCACATTATTACATGCACTGCGCCATATGTGGAGCGAAGAACTGATAAGGTGCGAAGTCAATCCCGATTTTTTGGGGGCACTCTTTAACCGAGAAGCTCAACATCTAACCCGATAGCTCGCATAAAGAGGTTGACGTTTCCAAGTCGTTGGCTAGCCATGTCAGCAGGAAGTGTCTTGCTGTGCGTGACAGTTTCCATAACACGGTCCCTAAAAAGCTAGTAGTTAGCAAAATGGCCTCCAACATGAAAAGACAGTAAGTCGCTTACTTGACGGCGATAACCAAACGCTGTTGCTGTTCCGGACTTGCTCCAATTCCAGTAGCGGCCAAGAATTGCCAGACATACATATCATCACCAGCATTGATAGAGTTGGGGAAAACGTCGCTGAAAATAGGCTCGAGTGTATCGAATAAGACGTTGAATTTCTCGACCCATTGTTGCCAATCATTCTCACTTGCTTGCCCAGCTTCCTTGACAATTTCTGCTCTGCTTAGAAGCATGGTTAAGATTCCTAGACCGATTCGTGTCCTAGCAACAAATTGCACATGGGTCTGTGTAATGACCAGGCCAAGAAGTCCGATGATGATATTGAAGGGGGCCTCGCTAACATAACCAAGGAGACTTGGCATAACGGCTTGGGAAAATAGATCGATGGCTTCCCTCACGGCTAGGGACGGCTGGAGCTCACCGGGCGTAGGGTGCGCTCTCTGAACAACGTCTAGAGTGTCGAGATGCACGACAATCATTGTGAGGATGGTGATCCGCTGTTCCTGATCGATATGACGGAATATGCGTGGAATGGCCTTCTTACCTTTGGGGTAAGAGAGGAACGCAATAAACGGGTGAGGGGTGTTGGAGTTTGGTACAATAGCCTCCATGACTTTCAGGTCCTGCCACAGCTTTTGGTTGAGCGAGTGGACTTTTTGACGCCACTCCATATGTGTTTGAATTGCCTCGGGATCGTTCTCATCGGGTGGGGGAGGCATCGTGCGCTCCATATCCTCCAATTCCATCAAAGTGCTGTAGACCCCCTCGAGGTTCGTCAAGATGGACTTGCGGTCACTCAGACTTAAATCCGTTTGTAACTTCTTGGTAGTCTTGCCACCTTCCGAACTCTCGGGACGTTTGATATTCAGCGAGGGCTTCGGCGCTTTAGCATTTCCGAATGAAATCTTTCCTAAGCTACCCTCAATAATGAGTTGCTTGTTTTTCGGCTTCGCTTTGGCGGCCTCCACTGCACGTTGAACCTGTTGCTGCATACGCTGCATGTGATTATCCCCAGTGTGGGCGTGCTTGCGCGACCCATGGCCACCGACGCGATTGCCGGTTTGGAGCAAATAGGTCTGTGCGAAGTGGCCGAGAGGCTGATGGGGGTGTTGCCGGGGTGCACCTCGGATTTGGCTGTACACTTGATAATAGAAGTCTTCTGCCAAAACGGCCTCCGAATCGGTGTCAGCCATGTTTCCAGCCTGTGCCACCAGCTGCTGTAGTTGGATACGGGTGATGAAATTTTTATCTTGGGGGGTCATCAGCCCATTGCCCTTGGATAGAAGGAAGATCTTGTGATTTCGCTTTGCACGTTTAGCATCCTCCATGAGGTACGCTACGCGCTGTTCTTCCGTCAGATCCATCAACTGCTGTGGGTTAGTAATCAACGGCAAGTGCGCACTTGGTCCCCGGGCATGTTGTGGCGGTGGTTGCACGGGCTGCTGTTGCGGGGCCTGTTGTGGATGCTGACCACGCGGGGGCATCGCCTGGGGTTGTTGAGGCGCAATATGCGGTGGGGGAGCGTTATGATTTTGAAGAAGATGCAGGGGGGCGTTAGGAGCGTGAGCCGGATGAGGGAAGGGCTGCGGACCCATTGTCTGCGGATGCAACAGTTGTGGCGGCACACCTCTTCCATACTGAGCTTGCAGATACTCATACTCATGCGGGAGTCCCTCGGGAAGGTTGAGAATCTGCTGAGGCCTTTGGAGAGGAAGAGGGGGTTCGGCCATTTGCTGAGGTAGCGGGATTTGATGTCCACCTGGCATCGGTGGAACACCATGGCCCCGGATTTGCGCTTCAACCTCCTCGAGACTCATCATCTTTCTTGCCTGCGACGTAGCTTGAAGCCCCGGTTGTTCTGACTTGTTTGGCAGGCCCCAGACGCTGGACTTGGCTTGGAGATCCGGAATATAACCGGGATCATTATACTTTTCATATCCTGTTCGCCTTGGCTGCTGTAACGCGCTTACGCCGGTGGTTACGGTGGTCTTGGTTTCGGTGACAGGAGCAGCGGCAGGTGCTTGAGGGTTCTTCAGGTTGTAGCGGACTTGCTCCTCTCCGATGACGTCTGAGACTTGCGCCGTCTTCCCAAAAAAGTCGAAGTCCTTGCCGACAGGGGCGGTGTCCACCTCGCCGAAGGTATCCTGGTTGAAGGCATCCTGATCCTCGTCCAGCTGGTCTCCTAGCCCATCGTAGGTATCTTCGAAATTGAGGCTATAGTCATCCAGAAAAGTACACGTATCAGTAAAACGCCATATTTAGGTACTCATTGGCGACCAAAAAAGCGAGCATTGGGTGGGTATCGCTTACACATCGTTGTCGTCGCCGTGGTGCGCCGCTGCTTGGGCGCGGGCGACCTCAGCAAACGGGTCGGGTGTGTCGAAAATCCCCCTCTGTCCGTCCTGGGGAACTCGGTCCCTGGGAAGGGTTGTGTCGAAGCCGAAGAACGACATATTCGACAAGGAGGTGGATGGGGAGAGGGGAAGTGGTGGGTGAATGCGGGAGATTTAGCATTCCCAAGAATTGTGGTGCGGGATGAAGTCAAGTCACGATGTTTTCTGCCTGAGGCATTAAGGGTACACCAACTACTTATTCATTTTTGCCTTGTTTGGGTTCCCTGGCGCACATGTGTGCACGGAACTGCATGTAGACAATCCATAAATGAGTTAAATGGCTTCCGAGCAAACTACTCCAATAATAGGGTACAATTCAGCAAAAAATATGTCGCTGGGTCCAGTGATAGGTGTTAATGCCTTAGGCACTTAATTAATATCAGATGTACTGCGGACAAAACGGGTTTCAAGTTCCAACAGCAGCCCAATTTGGCCTGCATCGGACGCGCAAAGACATAATATATGCGCTATATTTCCAATGGGTTTGAGCTCACTGCCTATTATTCTGGGTCCTTGAGTTTATAATGGGAAGTGTACGTATGCTATGCCGCCCCGCCAATAAGGTGGCGGAGCTGGCTCAGTTCCCAGTGTTGCAGGCCGCAGTCGCAACCAAACTCCTTTACATTGTCAACCCATTTCCCCTTTAACGAGAGGCCCAACAACACTCAATTGTCTCATAGGAAACTTACACTTTCCTCCCTATACGTTGACTCGGAAATTTGCCTGGTCCGACACACTAAGGGCCGAGTCCGCCCGTCTTTACGCCCTTCGCAATCCAACCTGTCGCGCGGGACCTCCGGGAAGGACCGCACATATTAGAGGGCTCAACCTTCCTGGAAGTCGGTATCAAATCTTGGGTGTAACCGGAACTTTTTCTCACAAGCTCCATGGGCCTGCATTGAATACCACGAATCTTTGCTCTAGTCTCGAGTCGCCATCCTTCGTGCGCTGATTGCACGTCGCACCAAGAATGGCGCCGACACAGGGGAAGTACACGCGGTATCTTATACTCGCCATCTTGGTTAGTTTGACCTCATTCCCCTTATAGGGTATTACAGGCTAACCTGAATCATGTAGGGAGTGGCCATTTTCTTCCTCTCAAGACGTTCGCTTCCTCTCCCCGGCACAAAACAGGGCTCTGGTGGCATTCCCCAACCCTCAGTGCACTCCCCACCCTCCGATGAGACTGAATCGCTAGGAGGATATACACTGAATAGACATTCAAGTAGCGAGGTAATGCGATTTGCTGCTACTCACCCTGGCGGCCGTGCGAACGCGACATTTGTGACTCTAGCACGTAATACGGACATATGGGAGATTTCCCAAGCCATTCGCCAGGTGGAGGACCGTTTCAACAACAAATTTCACTATGATTGGGTATTCTTGAATGACCAGCCCTTTGACGACGATTTTATCCGCATCACAACCTCCCTGGTATCTGGCACCCCCCGTTATGGCCTGATCCCGCCGGAGCAATGGTCCTATCCAGACTGGATTGACCAGGATAAAGCAAGGGAAGTGCGGGAAGATATGCGTGACAAGAAGATCATATACGGTCACTTAGAAAGTTACCGACATATGTGTCGTTACGAATCGGGTTTCTTCTTCCGTCATCCTCTGCTTCTGGAATATGAGTTCTATTGGCGGGTGGAACCAGGCATAGAACTATTCTGTGACATTCCATATGACCCTTTTGTGTTCATGAAAGAGAACGATAAGAAATATAGCTTCGTAATGAGCTTATTTGAATATCCAGGCACCGTCCCAACACTTTGGGACACCGTGAAGGAGTTCATGAACGAGCATCCTGAACATATTGCAGAAGGAAACTCAATGCAATTTTTGAGTGACGATAATGGTAAAAACTACAACATGTGTCACTTCGTAAGTGCCCACTGCCTTGGGATCTGCTTTTACTGCTAATGCATGTATAGTGGTCGAATTTTGAGATCGGAAGCCTGGACTGGTTGAGATCCAAGGAATACATTGAATACTTCGAAGCCCTAGACCGGAAAGGTGGCTTCTATTATGAGAGATGGGGCGACGCACCTATTCATTCAATCGCCGCCGGATTGTTTCTCAAGAGGGAGCAGTTGCAGTTTTGGGATGAAATCGCCTACTTTCATATGCCCTACACTCATTGTCCCCACGATGAACAATTGAGGATGGATCTACGGTGCAGCTGCGATCCAGGAGGGAACTTTGACTGGAGGGACGGATCATGTGAGTTCTCTTTATCTTGTAATTGTCGGCGTCTTCGGCTAATGTTTCTGTACACAGGCCTGCCTCGTTACTACCTAGCTAACGGCATTCCGCTACCTGATGGTGTCAATACATACGGCTGGCTGTCAATACTGGGAAGGATTATTCTCTTGGCAGGCTTCATCGGCCTTTTAATCATCGCCATTAATCCCCGGGCGCGGAACCACGCCCTTCTAGGAGGACAACATTTATATAGGCAAAGCCAAACATTCTGGGACCGATATCAGAAAGAGAGAGATGAGTGGGAGAGAGATAGACTAGCTCGAACGCGGGCCAACTCATAATCTCGCGAGGGCGGAAGTTTGTGCTCTTCTCGGCGGCTCGCAATTATCTGGACCATCTCGATATTGGAGACATTTAGCGATCTTTATATTCTCACCATGCATTCGGGGTTTGGCGCTACTGTGTAGTTTTATTTTTTCGGATATACATATTGACGAACTTATGCGCAAACAATGGTGTTTAAGGGAATTGGGGGCTCAGATGGCGGGTTTTATGCATTGTTCATATTAAGCCACTTAGGGTCAGATTGGTGACTTTTGTTTTATAGAACTCCACATATACTAAGTATGATATGCAAACTAAAGTAATGAAGTTTCCGTTACAACTGTGTAGTTTGGATGATATGTATACAGATACAACACTTAAATATTCCAGATATAATACAATGGCGCCAATCGAGACATGAGACTCTTTCCCGTAACATCCAGTCAATTAGCCATAATTAATCATCTACTCCTTCTTGGGCTTCTTCGTGCCGTATTTCGACCTGCTATTTACTCGGCTGGCAACGCCACCCTGTACAGAATTGTGGTTAGAGTGGATATAGAGGACGATAAGGACCAAAACATACCAAGTCCATAGCCCCTCTCACCAGATGGTATTTCACACCAGGACAATCCGGCGCACGACCGCCGCGAACAAGAACGACACTGTGTTGCTGGACATTGTGGCCTACGCAGACTCGTTAGTACATACATACCAACCAAGTACCACAGCTCGAGCCAACTGCTCCCAGCCAGCGAGCGGAGATAGGCACGAAATTGACATACCTTCACCAGGAATATAAGCCGTGACAACCTTTCCACTAGTCAAGCGTACACGAGCCGTCTTTCTTTCACCGGAATTGGGCTTCTTGGGCTTCGTGATACCAGTCTTCATGCATACGCCCTTCATTTGAGATCGGTTGATAAGCGCAGGGGAACGGGAGCGGCGCGCGGCCTGCGAAGTCCGGCACCCGCGGCGGACTTGGTTAAAAGTTGCCTGGCGGAAAGGAGATGTTGAGAATCGGCGAATCGCCGGGGGCTTTGCGGATGCGAATGCGAATGCTTGCGCCGCGGAGGGTGTGCGGAGGATGGGTTGGAATCGGGGAGCTGAGGATGTAGGCTTTATGGAAGCCGCGGGGATGGTTGGCCGTTGGACGAGAGTCCGCAGGGTGCGAAGCGCCAGGGGGGAGAAGAGGGACGGCATTTTTGTGTATCGGGGGCCGACTGGTGTTGTTAATCCTGCTGGATGATCGAATGTCGGCTTGCTGCTGGAGATAATTTCCCACAGGTAGGTCATGTGACACAACTGGTGTATGTTGCGGAGTTGGTCTGCTTGGGTGTCCCGAGGAGCTAGACGCGCCATTCTGGGAGCTGCCTTGGCTGTCTGGCTGACTTCCGAGCTGGGTACGACCTCAACTAAGCTCGATATCCACCGCCTCTCAAACACATCATTCCTCAACTTTCCAGGTCTTGAACAGATCATACTTTACTTGCTCAGTCTTCCGAATAGAGAATATCTGCCAACGACCACATCTTCAGTCACAATGGTCCGTTCTCACCATCAACTCATCCAAACCACTTAAAGGCCTATGTCCACCGTCTATCCAGACCAACCACCACTAACGTCTTGAAAACAGTCTCTCCGTCTCGCCCCTCCCTCGTCACACCCATCCCAAACAACCAACACATCAACCCATCACGTCCCCAACACCCAGACCTCAAAAGGCGCTCCCTCCGCTCCCGGTCTCCCCGACACCCTGCGTGACAACATCACTCTACAAGCCCCCCGCGGTGCCCCATCCACCCAACCGGCTACAGCAACCTCCACACACCCACTAGAAGCCCGCCTCCTCGCGTGGCGTCAAACCCAAGATGCACTGAAGATGGAGGGCCTTCGCCGCACATATGGGATTGCTGAGCCTGTCCGACGTGGTATGGAGCTGAAGATTGTTCGCGACGGTACATTCCGGCCTGCTGTGCTTGGTGGGAATAAGGGCGGGAATCTGCATGAGGACATCCTTGTTCTTGGGGGAAGAGATGCGGAAGTTGGCTGGGAGGATGTTTTCCAGGGTTTGTTACTCTCTTTTCTTCTTCTTTTTTTCTGTGAGGGTATTATAGAGGCTAATGGTTTTCCTCATGTAGGAGACGAATTCAAGGAACCACCTGCTTTCCACGATGAGATGGAGAAGCGGCTGCGGATGGATTAAATTAGTGGGTAGTTTTGAGGGGAAGGGGGTCTTTATGGATTGTTCCGTCGATAATTGAATCATCCATGCATCTTTTCACGTCATGACACATCAATACTACACGGTACGGAATCGAAAATAATGGATTCTGTTTACATTTGTAAAAAGCAGAAACGTGCGGGTAATAGATTAGATATGAAGTGTCCATGCCTACGCGAAACATACAACATCCTACTATACGCTCAGTGCTGTTTACGCAGCTATAAGTACAGATCTGAGCAAGACCATGGATTCAAACTATGCAGCTACTAGCTAGCACATGATAATACGATCTTTGACTGGATGCAGTCAGTGGGCACAGCTACAAGTTTCCTTACTTTAGATTGAAGTTGCTGCAAGAGCATCCATACTTGCCCACACCTAACTAGAGCTAACTAACCAGGCAGGAAAGTTGCGACCAGAAACTCCCAAGAGGCAGCATACATTGGCCCAAAGACCAGATGATAGATGAACATATCAGAAGAAAAAGAAGATAAATGAACTGGAAAAGGGAAGTCCCAGAAAGTAGGTAGGAAAAAAACATGTATGAAATTGCCCTGATGATAAAGCAGACAAGAACATAACACGGGATATATGATTTCAATCCAAGGGAAAAGAGAAAGGAAATGAAGAAATTGAGAAAAGTCTGCAGGGAAATGGGGTATATAGGGCGGTACTCAGGGATAAGGCAGTAGTGGTAGTACTGAAAACATGGTAAATGCGAATCCAGTCAAGCCAGCTCTGAGACCATGCCAAGAAAGGGATATGCGAGTAGGCCGACACACTGGAAAATAAAATCGGCAAAACGCTAGAAAGGAAGGTCAAAAGCCGTAACGCCATCCCAAGTTTCAATGAATAAGCGGCTGAGGCATGGCACCTCATATCAGAGAATCGAGGCGGAACCAAGCTCGGTGTTGATAGACAGGGAGAAGAACCCAAATACCGGAGGGATTGGATGGATGTGGCGCAGTAGAGACGGCAGATAGGTTGAACTGGTTGGCGCACCTCTGCCGGTATGCAGAGGTGATTGGGGGAGAAATGTCCTTGAAATCGGCCCTATCCCGGTGGGTAATGTGCAGAGTGCAGTCTACGGCTATGTGTACAAACGTCTCCGTTCTTCATTGGATAACACAGCGACACCGTGGGCTCCGTTCACTGGTGTCTCGATCGCGGGAGTACTGTGTCTTACCACCCTTGGCGTCCTCCTCGTCAACGACCTCCTGGGGTTTAACAGTCATATGCACTACATTGGGTGCGTCGCTGCTGAACTTGGAATCTGTATCCTATCATTAGCATGATGTTTGGCGTAACGGAGTATGGCGTCGCATACCTGAGAGGGGAGATTTATCGTCAAGTAGCTTTCCGAACGAGATTAGGCGGATAGAGCTAGGGGATGATGGGCGGGTTTCCCAATCTAAGAGGCATTGGTTAGCTGCACCCATATCACGTTTTCGCAAATCAAACCATACCTTCCTGCCATGACCTCCAGATTAACTCCTTCAAAGTGTAAACGCTCATAGCAAACGGATCATTATTATCCACAGTGATATCTCTTTTCCGTAAGTAGTTTGCATCGATTTTGATGGGGTATCGCGTGCCCGTTATTAACAGCAGGACGATTGTCAAGGAAGGTCCGGATTCTTCCGGCTCCGGCTCTTTGACTGATGCATCGGATGATAGCTCGGGCGCTGTTGCTGCTATCTTTTGCTCCTCTGTTCCTGGTGATACGGTGGCCAAAGGAACTGCCTCTGTATTACTCTGGTGTGAAGGGTTAGGTACGGAGACATCAAGATTGTCTGTGGTATTCGTATTCGAGGGGTCAGTCGCAGTACTTTCCTGCGGAGCGTCTGTAGACGGGGCAGACTTGATCGCACTGTCGTCCGCTTCGATAGCTGTGCTAAATACCGGTTGTGAGGGTTCGGGGGCGGCGGATATCGATTCAGCCGCACTTGTGGCAGGGTCTGGACCGTCCGCCTGCGCATGATCCTTTGAAGCCATAGTCTTGTTGTTCCTTCAAGCGGAGAATTCGCAACTACAATCGAAATGCTGACTGGCGTGGACAAGGTGATAAGCAGAATTGAAAACTGGCCAACGCTGCGGAGATGGGTTTGGGAGAGGAGGTGTTGCCAGGGCCGGCAGCGAAACCAGCGGGCGGATGAGAAACAGCGATCAGATCCTCAAGCAGGGAAAGAACGCCGACCGAATGGGGGCGAGATGACCCAAATCCAGAACCGAACTATGTGAGCGCTGTTCGGCGGATGATATTCAGGGCCATGCGATCGGGGAGACTCCAGTGAAGAAGAACCGCTCACAGGAGGCTGGGCGAGATGAAGCAGAGAGGGAGAGAGGTCTGAGGTTGAGACAGAGACGGAGACTGAGACAGGCTGGAGAGCGAGAGCCAAAAGGGAGGAGAACCTGGAAGGTCGGGGCGAGTGGAGCTGGGCACCAATCCCGTTCGGTCGCTGGCGGCCACTGGCCTCAATTTCGGTCTCCTGCTCACGACTGGGCTCGGGGTTCCAAGGTTGGTTCCGCCGATTTTTGTTCTAGATTTATCTCGAGGTTAAGTTCAACGGTTTTTTCTTGTTCTTGTAAGCAGGGCGAGGGCTGTAGCTACTGTAATCCCGACTGCAAGTGGTGACATGCTGAGATTGGCCGTGCTGCATGCAGATAGCCCGGAGACAGGTTTTATTTGCTGTTGATCGTCCTCCTACGCGGAGCCTCCAATAATAGCATGCGCCTGACATGACACTCGTTGGTATTTTCGTCAATATAAGAACATTAACAAATGGAGAGGAGCAGAGGTTTCCCTATTAATTGTGAACTATTCACGAGTGGACTATCGACCCCCTAATCTGAGTATGCCGACCCTGTGCTTGCAAGGTTATCCACCCTTCCACACATCACAAATTCGCAACAGCGTAACTAGTAATGTGGATAAGCTACTATATTTATTTTCCAGTGGTAGTGATCTATTGAATCAGGCCCCTCCTCGAACTCCAGTTTCGCGGTAGATATTCCGAATCTTGTAGTATATCGTACACGGCAAAGAGCCATCAAGCCGACGCCACATGGGCAGTGAACAGCAGTTCGAACACTCGAGCAATACCGCGCTCTCAGATATTTGACTCCACGGCTTCTCTCACCGGTCATTCATGGCTGGCCAATGCACCTGCCAGGGATTTGCATCTGTCTTCGGTAACTGACCTCGTCTTCCAATTGTTGTAGATGCCAATCAAGGCCTTGTTCTTCCTCTTCAATATGTCACTTTGCCTGCTTAGGTTTCGGTAAGCATAAAACTCCCAGCTGACCAAATAAGCAAGTATACAAGGGGGTGTGAGCTGCTTGGTTCGGCTGCTTGCAATGGCTCCGAAAGCCTCGCGAATTTCGAACTTGTTTGGGATATCTTTTCCTCTCAAAGTCTCAAGTCTCATGGCGCGAAGCTCGTTTCAGCCTCCCAAGCCTCAGCCAGGCTCTTGAGAAGACCTGAAGCTGATTTGGCCATCCTCTCGGTCTTTTCCCCCATGTCCCACGCGCGAGAGAGATGCTGCATCAGTGAGCATCGGGGTAAGGAATTTCGGGGTAATCCATCTGCAATTCTGTGGTCAGCGGTTAGCGCAAGCAACAAGTCACAAATCCAACCTTCTTGCATGAACAAAAGAGATATCTCCGATTCTCACGCACAGATGCCAAGGACAACTCGCATGCTATGCATGAGAACGCTGCTCCTGCCACGTTTGGAGGCAAAGTGCCTGAGCACGGTCATCGCCCCATCGAGGACCAATAGTGGCTGGCAAGATAAAAACAAACACGAATGTTTCTTTTCAGCTGGCAAGGACTGAGATCGTCTGACGACGTTGCAAAGTCCTGACCAGCCAGCATCCTGGTCAGGATGCTATCAATAATGCAGGATTCCGCCGTCTCGGGCAGGAGATGGGATTATCATTTGCTGATCAGATACAAGAATTCCCCGACTGTGCTATCCATCGGAAACATGGCCCATGCTAAGGGGCAGACTGGCTGCACTCCAGGCCGCCAGAAGTCAGAGCTGTCAGAATGTCACTATGGTCCTCTAACGACTCCCTCCATTTCACGGTGACGTCAGCGCCTTCTGCGATGGTGTCAAGGCCTGAGGCCATGATGACCGCATCGAGACCAGCGCGGATCCAACCTGCACAAGGGATAGCCTTATCTAGTAGTGTGGGGCAGCCTTGTCCGAGGTCGATGCCAAATTTGCCCCCTTGGGTGAATTTCTCCGCCAAATTCCAACCAACCACGGCTCCATAAACTCTCAATGACAAGAATTCGTTCAATCGCAGCAACGGCTCCCGCACGTGCTTAATATCAGGCCTATCAGACGATAATATGCAAATATATCAGATGGGCCCTCCCCGATGCCCTGGAAAGACTTGGAGTCCTATTGGCTGACTAGAAGGGCCCTGGTCCACCAACAACAAGGCGAATGATGACAAACAGCACTCCCTCTGGCCAAGACATCAATGCAGTGCCGAGAAGGTCGCGGCCATTGAAGTCTGCTGCCCTATCGGCTGGAAAGTTGTGTCATTCAGCGTTAATCAGACTTTTTGTGAACGAATTTTGGTGAACTGTTGGCTTGCGGATTGGGAATTTAATCCTCCTTTTGGCTGTTGCCTCTATCTCATAGCTTGCGAGAAAGTCCCATGCTACCGCACTCGCGACACTCCCCTCCTTCCTCTCTGCCTTATTCCTCTGGCAGATCGCGATAGAGCATTAGCTGCAGGCCCCGGTCATGTCGAGATAGCGCTAAATCACGCCAATTTTTTTTTCACCACGCCCGGTCGCTTTAGCACCCACGCGACCGTTAGTCGAATCCGTGCATTCAAAGATCGGTTTAAAATCTACCGGGTTCCCCTAGACCAGGTCGTTCCGTCGACACTATCATGCTCACTCACGGCCTCTCCTCTGCAGGATGAAGTTCGCCAAGTAAGCAGCCCCCTTGATTTCTCCTTACAGTCTTACATCCTGCATGGATGCACAGTGGCTGATCTCCCGACGATTGACAGAGAATTGGAGCACGAGCTGGTTCCAGAGTGGCGGGCCAAATATTTAGACTACAAGGTAAGGACATATCCAACTCGAATCAACTCGAGACCTGTTTGGTTCACATTTGTGTACTGTGGATTGGTTTGTTTTCTACCCCGCGGCTCTCGCAATACTGACTTTGTGCTCTCGGTTTCAGACTGGGAAAAAGAAAGTCAAAGCAATCGCGCGCGCCATCCAAAAAGCCAATCGCACTCCCAACCACTCTTCTATTCGGCGTCCCCCACCTGGACAAGGCGATCAATCGGATACACCACTTGGTTCGAACCGCTCCGCATCATTTCGTCGAGCAGAAAAACAAATCGAGGGGTCCGATGGAGAGTACAATCTCACAGTGAAGAGCCCCAGCCTTACTTCGCGGTCAACACCTGGTCAACGACATGAGCGGCAACCCCTACGCGTTCCTGGATCGCGATTTTCTGCCGTTGTTGGAAGCTATGGAAGCATACTTGCATCCCCACCGCAGCATCCGGGGACATCAGACGCAGCTTCACTCGAGTTACCTGACCCAGCAATAGATTATCACGATGATGCTCGTTCCCCGGAAAGACATACGGATTCTCGAATTGCTCCTAAGACGCCGTCTCCTGTCATGTCGCGACAGGGCACCAGTAGGGCTGTTTTCAAAGATCCGACATATCACAGCCCCCCGGCAAAACAGCATGTTGCGCCAAGTGGTGAATCCAAGAAAAGCGTGGCTTCAGGTTCTTCTAGTCGCCGGAATTCCCGTCTTTTGAAGCGCGTTCTATCGACAACCGAATCAGCAGAGAAGCTTGCAGAGACTGAGCAACGCACCGAAGTCGAGCGCAAACAAGATGAGTTCTTCGCTTTTCTCGACGGCGAATTGGCAAAGATTGAATCATTCTATCAAATGAAAGAACAAGAAGCTACTGCTCGTTTAAAGGTGCTGCGGGAGCAATTGCATACCATGAGAGATCAGCGGATACAAGAGGTTCTGCATGCGAGGAGATATCGAAATCGAGATGCTGAACCCAAACCGACTGAAACCCTGGGTGCATTTAACGGTCGCCTTTTTAAAGATGCCTTTACGGGGCGCCGCATTGGAAAGAACTCTAAGGCCCTGGCGGCCTTGGCTACACCAAGAGGCGGGCAAGCACAGGATTCTGATAGCATCGTTAGGCGGAGGGATTTCACACGTCAGCCGCCAGAACCGCAGCAACAACCAAAGTCCGAAGTCCCATATCGATCTGCAAAGAGGAAATTGAAATATGCGCTGCAAGAGTTCTACCGAGGCGTAGAGCTTCTGAAGGCTTATGCCTATCTTAATAGGACTGCCTTTCGGAAAATAAATAAGAAGTATGATAAGGTTGTCGATACACGCCCGTCAATGAGGTATATGGGCGACAAAGTCAACAGAGCTTGGTTCGTGCAAAGCGAGGTGACCGAAAATCTGTTGGCCACTGCGGAAGACCTGTATGCTCGCTATTTTGAGGGCGGCAAACGCAAGATTGCAGCGTCGAAACTGCGCCATACTATCAGAAAATCCGGTGATTACTCACCACATACTTTTCGCTGTGGTCTGCTTGCGATGGCTGGTATTCTATTTGGAATTCAAAGTCTTATTTACGCGAGTCAGCACCTTCGGGACGAGGACGCTACGATACGTACTCATACAAGTTATTTACTTCAGGTTAGTTTACAGATGTCGACCTTGTCTACCGAAACTAATATACTTACCACAACCAGATTTACGGAGGATACTTTTTGGTTGTTTTCCATTTTTTGCTATTTTGTTTAGATTGCATGGTCTGGGATAGGACCAAGATAAACTATGTTTTTGTTTTTGAATACGATACTAGACATGCTCTGGACTGGCGCCAGTTAACTGAGGTATGTTTCCTCGGCCGTTTGTCCCCTTTGCCGCACTGACTTTCAGATAGCTCCCTTGTTTCTTCTTGTTCATATTGGGCCTCTTCATGTGGCTCAACTTCCTGTCTATCAATGACATGTTTGTTTATTGGCCTGTCGTGCTTATAGGCTTGACTGTGATTGTGTTATTTTTGCCAGCACGCGTCTTATACCACCGAAGTCGAAAATGGTGGGCATATTCGAATGTGAGTCCAGCCTCCCAATCTGGTTTATTTTCAGTGCTAACCGAACTAGTGGCGTCTCCTGCTGGCAGGCTTATACCCCGTTGAGTTCCGGGACTTCTTCCTTGGTGACATGTACTGTTCCCAGACGTATGCAATGGGCGTGAGTGAACCGAGCCCCCCTTTTTTTTCATACGTCAAGTCATTGACCAGTTATAGAATATTTCGCTATTCTTTTGCCTCTACGCTAAGCACTGGGGCGATCCCCCAATGTGTAATTCGTCTCACTCACGACTACTGGGTTTCTTCACTACCCTTCCATCCATATGGAGAGCTTTTCAGTGTATCCGCCGTTATGTGGATACGAAGAATATTTTCCCACACATTTTGAACTTCGGCAAATACTTGTTCGGAGTACTATATTACGCAACATTGAGCATGTACCGCATCGAAAAAGTAACTCGGTTCCAGGCTCCTTTTATTACATTCGCGTTGTTGAACGCTGTCTATACTTCCGTGTGGGACTTGGCGATGGACTGGAGTTTAGGCAATGTCTATGCGAAACATCCCCTGCTGCGCGAAACCTTAGCATTTAGAAGGGTATGGGTTTACTACGTGGCCATGGTACTAGATGTTGTCGTTCGTTTCAATTGGATCTTCTACGCTATCTTCGCGCACGATCTGCAACATTCGGCCGTGCTCAGCTTTGTTGTCTCCTTCTCCGAGATCTGCCGACGTGGTATATGGACCATATTCCGAGTCGAAAACGAGCACTGCACAAACGTTATCCTCTTCCGCGCCTCCAGAGATGTTCCTCTACCCTATGAGGTGCCATCTACGGATGAGCAAGCCGAGCAACCGTCCGAACAGCCACAGGCTCAAGGCGCACAAGCTACTGTCTCGCCTTCGCCAGTAGGCGACGTCGAACAGGCAACTCCGTCAACGCCCGGTCGCCCACGAGCCCTCTCTCGCGTTGGGACTATGTTAGCATCTGCTCACGCGCAAGACTTTCAGCGGAAACGACCCCCCGTTGAAATGGGCGGAGCTACTGTTGCACACGGCGAAACGGATACTCCCGATGACACAAGCGACGAGGAAGACTCTGGCGACACTCGATCGTATAGGGATGCTGAGGATGCAATTGAGGAGGAGGTCCCATCAGACGGCACTCACTGAGATCAAATCAAGGTGTATAGATTATATCGCTGCGCGAATAACAGCTTCAGGACGGCCTATGATGCTATAATTTTATGCGTATAATTACGATTTAACTCTTAGATATGTGATTATATATCATTAATATGTTGACTTCTCGAATTTCCATCCTCACAAGACGACGCCCCGTAGATCTAAACCTCGTCGGGTAACATCACTGTGGGTCGGTAGATTGGGGCCATCTCTACCAAATGCTTTTCCAGATGCAATTCCGCCCACTTGACTGTTCTTGACTCGAGTCTCCTGCATCTTCGCACAATAAATGGCGTGCTCGGAGGTGCGATGCAATGGGATCCCCGACACAATTGATGCTAATCCAGACGTGGTTTGTCTTCCTACCGTTTCGGCTACCAATCGGCCCCTTGAGCTAATCGAATAAATTTACTTCCTCCCACACAAGGGCGGTTATGGTGTAAGTTGTGCTCCTGTATAGGCCAAATAATCAAGGCTCACCCAACCATCTAGATTATCATCTCCTTTCTCTTAACTGCCTGGTGGACCTTGGTCGTCGTTCTTGTAACGTTCAATTTCAGCGACTCGTTCCCCAGCGAAAAGAAAAACGACCTTGACCATGACATGGTTTACTGTGCAAGAAAACTCGAGAAGTATGCCGGACACCCACTGCGGTTCCTCGAGGGCCAAATATCCAGAGAAACTGTCCAGAAGATCACCTTGACCCTGAGTGACCAACAGCTCATCACGGGTACTTCTATCTTCATTGCGATATTCGCCCATATGTGCGACATCACGCAGTACCACTTCAAAATTGCCTACTATCTGGGTGCTGCCAGCTTCCTCACACACCAGGCTACAGTCATGATTGTCAGTGACTTGCTTAAGGACTTCCCCCTAAGGAGAGCATGGCGGATGCTCTGGGTCATGGCTATCTTTGCGTTTGTCTTTCTTAATAACTTGGTTGTTTATAGCCCAGACTTTCGCGACGACTCAGGACTCTCAGTGCTGTGTGTCTTTCCCCCCAAACTCAGCGTCATCTACTATCCTGGAGACAAGGTCCTGCTTATACTTACCTCGATTTTCTGGGCTTGGGGTCTCTCAGCCGTGGTGCGAGACCTATTCCCGGAGCTTCTGTCCTGTCTGCGCAAGCTATTTCGTCCATTGACGCCGATGCTGGAGAAGGCGTTCGGTATTATCTCCGGTCAAGGCATATACCTCTGGGCTCAGGAAAGAGAAAAAGCAGCCGACCCACAAAGCGCATCCAAATACATGTGGCGACTCCTGAGGGCAATCTTGTTCCCTCCCATCGTCCTCTCCTTCAGCTTCACGCAGCTTGTCTCTTCTACAGTTATAGACTTATTCAGAATCCTCACATCTCTGGTAGCAACCACGTTGGGCACCTCGCGTGGCAAAGAATCCGACGCCACGGTCGATGGAGACAACGTTTGGAATTTCGGGCAGATAATGTCGATATTCCTTCTTGCTTTGCCGCTTTTTCAAGCGCTTGAGCTTCTCTACGGTACGTTTTTCTATATAGTTATAGTCTGAACACATATGCGGAAATCTAACCCGATATATAGAGGGCTGGCACGCCAGGCCAAGGAAGGGTCAAGACATAGGCCTGGATGTTAATGATTCAACCGCGGACCTAAACCAGCCTACTATATCGGATAGAGATGTTTTTCAATTTTCTCGAGTCGTCACCCACGAAACATTCCGAGAAAACCCAGCGAGCACTGCAAGTAGTATTGTCGGCTTAAAAGAACGGCTCTATGGTAGTCTTGCTTTCCGGGTTTGGATGAGGTGCCTTGTCCTGGGGATAACCGGGGTAACGTGTCTGGTGTGTACTGGCTGGTTTGGGAAACAGGTTGTATTATGATATAATATATTATGAAGCAATTTACTCTTGAGAGTCCATCATTGTACACGCCTTGCTTCACGATATCACAGTTAGTGGACTGTGATTGGTCACAGAGGAGTAAGCGCCGCGTTATGTCACGTGATTGAAGACGTCACATGGCCGTCGCCCCCAGGCAGAACATCCCCATCTCTCCAACTGCTCAAGTCCAACAACAGATTCAGTATCTTTGTTTTTCGACCATCTTATACGACGCTCCATCTGTACATTCATTAATATCACCAACGAGATGGCGGCAAACGCCCGATATGAGCCGGCTCCTCAGCGAGACTCGTTTGAGGATCACCAATACTCCCAGGCCCCGCCGTCTTATCAGGCTACCGCGGAGCCTGCACCTCGCAGCGAAGATGACAACGTCCCGGATGACTTCAAGGTAAGCTCTGCCTGGCAACTATATGTTCGGCCTCAAACATGCTAACTCTGTCTTAGTTCGGCGGCACCGTCGCGGAGGGCACCCTGCCCGTCCGTATGCAGTTCATCCGCAAGGTCTATGCGATTCTGTGAGTATAGCCGCGCAGTCAGCATATGAAGAGTCATTTGTTAATAAGTTCGATTTGAACAGAACCGTCCAACTGCTCGCAACTGCTATTATGAGCTCCATATCTTTCTTCAGCGATAGCTACCGCGCCTGGATCCAGTCCAACGTCTGGGTCATGTTTGTGTCCCTCTTTGGCGCTCTCGGCCTTATGCTCGTAACGTTCTGGAAGCGCAAGAGTTATCCCACGAATCTCCTTTTCCTCTCTGGATTTACCCTTCTCGAGGCGTACGCCATCAGTGTGGTGACATCATTCTACGAATCCCGAATTGTGCTCCAGGCCCTCATCTTGACCCTGGGCTTGTTCGTGGGCCTCACACTTTTCGCATGCCAAACCAAGTACGATTTCACCAACTGGATGCCCTACCTCTTTGGTGCCCTCTGGTTCCTGATCCTGTTTGGATTCGTGGCCATGTTCGTTCCCCACAGCAGCACCATGGAGCTTGTCTACGGCGGCTTGGGTGCCCTGATCTTTTCAGGCTATATTCTGGTCGACACCCAGCTTATTATGCGCCACTACCATGTTGAGGAGGAGATTGCCGCCTCTATCTCCCTTTATCTTGATGTTCTCAACTTGTTCTTGTCTATCCTCCGGATCCTCAACAGCCAAAACAACAACTAGATAGGCTCGGAAGTGCCCATATGACTTATCAAAGAACGAGCGCTAAACCGGAACTTGGCCGTGGTGCGAGACCTATTCACCGAGCTTCTGTAATATTGAAGACCATACTATATACCTAAGCCCGTACTCTGCTTTCATTTCCTTTTTTAAGTCAATTCAGCTCTCAATTTCCGACTCCCATTATTTTGCTTGGAAACTATAGCCGAACGTTTTAATTCCATATCTCCATTCTTATCGTTGTCGTGGCTCATCGCTATTGTGAATGTCTTGAGAATGATATATCTTACATAGAAACAAATAAGCACACCTTACTTTTGGAAACCAGCTGCATATATTAATGAGGACCTCGGGACATAAACCGACCGAGTAGACAACAGTGCCAGTTCCCGGCCGAGATGTGTTGTCTTCCGCATATACACGTATGCACCTCTCACTACGTGATGCTGAGGTACCAACCAATGAAGATGGGGATCGTCGGCGTAAAGACCGAGCCACTGTCTATCCCACGCAGCCTGCAGAATTAAAAGGGAAATTTATGCGATTTCTCCGGTGGAGTTCATCCAATGCCCGGACTGGGTCCAGCCCAGCCCCATTCGGGTTCGGTACAGAAGTATACGCTTCATGCCGAATCTCGAAATGGCGGGCGAGATATCAAAGAAAAGAACATATTGAGAGACATGAACAGCCAGTAGAGTACCAATAGCCCTCACCGTAGATAATGCAGATAAACCCTCCACCCTGATACAGAGAAATGCCGTTTCTCGGGAACATGGAAGCCCAGTTGGAGCTTGGGACGACTTATATTCCGGACCCGTCAGTGTCCCACTCCCGCCCACCTTTCGACCTGGTCCCTACCCCGCGATCCATCGTCAGCTGCCGACACCGATTCAGGACACTCCAAGCACCGCCGTTTTTGTTGGTAGTCTCCTGGCGGTTCCGAAGATGGCCCATTAGGGGGACTGTAGGCGCTGTGGCACGGTATAAAGGTGTCCGAAGCACCCATCTTAAACCGGGTCATCCTAGATAACGGTATACAACACTGCGCACCTCTCGCTCATTCTGTATCAAAATGTCTTTCCCTGTGCAAGGCAAGACGGCTATTGTGACTGGCGCGGGCTCCGGTGCGTTGAATTTATTCATCTAGGGTTGTATGGTTCATGTACAATATACTAAGATGGTGTAGGCATAAACCTGAGCTTTGCGCAGCAGCTCCTTGAGAGCGGGTGTAATGTCCTCATTGCCGACCTGGGTCTCCGTCCTGAGGCGCAGGCCTTGGTCGATCAGTACGCCAGCAAATCACCCCGGGCAATCTTCCAGAAGACAGACGTGACTGTCTGGAAGCAGTTGGAGCAAATGTTCGAGATTGCGGAGAAGGAATTTGGTGAGATCGATATCGTTTGTCCCGGAGCGGGCGTTTACGAACCAGTACGTTCTTCTTCTCTACGAAGACTCTACAGCTCTACATACCTTGCACTCTGCAGCTAACTTACTCTCTTCTCGCGAAAAGCACTGGAGCAACTTCTGGCGACCCCCGGGTTCCGAACCAAGCCGCGATGCACAAGACAGTGACCGCTACGCCCTAATAGATATCAACCTCACACACCCAATCCGCACAACGCAGCTCGCCATCTCGCATTTCCTACGACACGGAACGGACAGCACCCGCCATAAGGCAATCGTGCACATCTCGAGTATAGCCGGACAAAACCCCTCGTTTGCAGCGCCAATCTACTCTGCCACGAAGCATGCGATCAGCGGGTTCGTGCGCTCGCTCGCCAATCTCGACGGCAGAAGCGGCATCCGCGTTACGGCTGTCGCACCCGGCGTGATCAAAACGCCGCTGTGGACGGACCACCCCGAGAAACTGAAGATGGTGGACGGTGGGAAGGATGCGTGGGTGACGGCTGATGAGGTTGCGACAGTGATGTTGGCGCTGGTGCAGCAGGACCGAGTGAGTGAGGTGATTGGGGATAAGGAGGCGAAGGAGGGAGACACAGTGTATCCGGTCAGCGGAGGGACGGTGTTGGAGGTTTCGAAGACAGTGAGATCTGTTCTGCCTTATAACGACCCTGGGCCTGGAACAAGACCGGGGAATACGGCGTCGACAACGGCGTCCGTGGAGAACGAGGCGTGGGAGCTGCTGTCGGCGAGCGGATGGGGAGCTTGGTAGATAACATCGAGATATTAGTGAGAATGCAGAGTCACGCTTCCGAATTCAAGTCCATAATTCGAAGGCCAAGTGAATAACTTGGCAGGGATGGTGCAATAAGCCCAGATTGATGGCCAAGAGACACGAGATCAATTGGAGGCCCAGGTCCGGATATTCTTGACTAATAAGTTGTGGATGGCGGCAATGCAACTCTGTCTTCCTGTTTCTGACTGACTTTCACTTCCTCCTCACTCACAATCTCCTTGCTGGACTTCACTCAGCCTTTTCTGCTGGATTTTTGAGGTGGCTAGTATGTCGGCCATCCTTGCTGACACCTAGTTGAGTTGGTTTAACTATCGCTCGTTCTCTTCCATCCATCCTTATCAGTTCCGCGGTCGCATTCCAACCTCCACCCTGCAACCACCACCGTTGTCATCTCGAAATCATGGACGATGAAGCTGGAATCGGGGCCGGCCCTGCTGGTTCCTTTCGATCGAACTCCGGAAGGTATAAATCCCGAATGATCTATCATGTTTGTATGGTGGTTGACAAGAGCTAGGCGCGGAGTCAGAGGCAAGCAAAATCCGGGGATACACCACCAAGCTAGTTGGATTAGCTGTGTGATTAATTTGGTGAATACAAGTGAGTATCTACCTGATTATCTCCCGTTTCTGTAACTGTTTCCTAATTGTACATGTTCGTGAAGTTGTTGGTGCCGGTGTCCTTGCCATGCCCCTCGCCATCTCGCACATGGGAATCGTCCTCGGTGTATTCGTGATATTATGGTCCGGTTTAACGGCAGGCCTTGGACTATACCTTCAGTCTAGATGTGCGCAGTATCTCGACAGAGGAAGTGCTTCGTTTTTCGCCCTCTCTCAAATCACCTATCCCAACGCCGCCGTTATTTTTGATGCCGCGATTGCGATCAAATGCTTTGGTGTCGGGGTCAGCTACCTCATCATTATCGGAGATTTGATGCCAGGAGTAATTCAGGGTTTTGTTGGGGGAGAGCCGGCGTACGATTTCTTGGTGGACCGTCATTTCTGGGTGACGGCGTTTATGTATGGAGTCACTAGTACATTGCTGGTATGGGGAGTATGCTGACCAAATAACAGGCTGATTATTATTCCCCTTTCGTATCTACGGCGTCTGGACTCGCTCAAATACACCAGCATCGCGGCTTTGGTCTCAATGGCCTATTTGGTGGTTTTGGTTGTTTATCACTTTATCATCGGAGACACGAAGGACGGCCGTGGTCCGATCCGTGTCATTCACTGGGCGGGGGCTGTTCCGACTCTTAGCAGCTTTCCAGTGATTGTGTTTGCTTTTACTTGTCATCAAAATGTAACGGTGTTCCTTGCTACCTGTTATGCCTCGTATATGCTAATCATGGTGCAGATGTTTTCTATTCTCAATGAAATCAGTAATAATAGCCACTTTAGAACGACCGCTGTCGTGTTCGCCAGTATCGGCAGCTCTGCTTCAACCTACATACTTGTTGCGATTACCGGATACCTATCATTTGGCAATAGCGTGGGCGGAAACATAGTGGGCATGTACCCACCAGGCTTATGGGCTAATATCGGACGTGCCGCTATCGTCATGCTCGTCATGTTCTCCTACCCCCTCCAATGTCACCCGTGCAGAGCATCAGTTGATGCAGTCCTACGTTGGAGGCCCAAACGTAGCACGGGTGGAAACGAAGGATCCCCTCATCGTCATCCTCTTCTACCCGGAGGCCCGAGAGGATCTCGAACGGCAGAACCAATGAGCGACCTCCGGTTCTCTATAATTACGACATCGATCCTCATTCTGAGCTACATTGTCGCCATGACAGTCTCGTCTCTTGAGGCCGTCCTCGCATACGTTGGCAGCACTGGAAGCACCAGCATCAGCTTCATTCTCCCCGGGATATTCTACTACAAAATTTCTGCTCCAGATTCAGCAGCACATCAACGCCTTCTGAAAGAGGATGATGAGGCTGAAGACGGTTATATCTCAGGTGCTAGCGAACCAGACGACGGTAACGCCCAGGCTCGCTCACTTACTGAGAGCGGAATTCTGCGTCGGCACACCCGCACATGGCGCAGGGAGGTTCTCCGTAAATTGAGCCTAGCACTTGCCATCTACGGAGTCATTGTCATGGTTACCTGTCTAGTCACGAATTCTGTGTTCATCGCATCTCACTAATTGCCACCCACTTGAGCCCTTAGACTAATTCCGTTTTTTCTATTCTTTCTACCCAGTCAACCCCTACGGTTTTTCTTCCTTCTTGTTCTTTTCTTTGGTGCATTTTTTTGCCTCTCTTTTATACCATGTTTCATATCCGTCGTTTATATAGATCCTGTCGCGTGTGCAGTATTCATCACAACGGCGTTGGGGATGTCATTTTATTCTCTCGATATGATTTTGCACGATCAGTTTCATTTGGAAAACCAGAGGAGTTTTATGATAATAGAGATTGAATTGATTTGCATACTTTCATTTTTTGTCTATGATCTAGCTATTGAGCCGCGGAGGTGTAGTCACGCCCTTTTTAACGGTCCAGGCCCTGCCGCGGGTCTGTTTTTCAAAGAAGATGTTAAAAATGGACCCCGAGGAAGGTGCAAGGCCAGTCTTATATCCAGCTGTGCGAACCCCTTAAGAGGGATGTATCGTTGCCCGTCTATGTCCGGGTCAGTTGCTGAGCCAATTCCTGGAAAACCATTGGGGAAACACGAGGACAATGAGAGATGTTGTAGAGTATAGATATAAATAATATGATTGTAGTGACACTCAACCCAGTGAGGATCCCGAAGTATAGCCCTAGATTTATGTAGTTGGTTTTGCTGCTGAGAGCAGTGATAGTACATCTATCCGTAAATTCATCTGCTAACCAAGTATCATCATCTTCAATCTTCAACTGCTGGCGAGACGTGATCGCGCAAGTATCGTGATGGCCATGCGCATTGTCGATCGTCGCATAGCCACAGCCGGGCAAGTCTGACAGGGGCGCGGGCTGAGTTCAACCAAGCCTTGCTCGGATGTCCACCATTCAAGGCTCTTGTTTTCAGAAAAAAGAGGATTTCGATGATGCGACAGGTATTTCTAGAGCTTTGGTTGGCTTCTCCATACTCCTCATTTGGTTTTCGATTCGTCTGTTGGGGACCCGTTCGCGACTAGTGATAGAAAATATATAAACCCGCCGGTCCCCAATTCACTTTGAACGCCAGAGCCGGACAAGCAGAACCTGACCAAGCAAAAAAAACCAAAAAGAATATATTCCTTTATTGAAACGAAATATTGACCATTCCCGCCTCTCTTCGGCCATTTCTAAGCTGTTATCTCTCATCCTTTACCTACATTCTATAACACCTCCAAACCAAACCAAACCACAACAATACCTCTTAAACAGCATTACTATCCAAACTCGCACAGCACCCTGAAAAGCAAAATGTGCGTCTGCGACACCAAAAGCACCGAAATCTGGGAACCTCCCAAACCGGTCAACATCCCCAACTTCATCCACAACGGCGGCCGCTACAAGAGGCCATCAACGGTGCAACGGTGGGAAAACCGTTGGAACGGGATCGGCAATGGGCCTGGAGGAAAACGGATGTATGGACGTGGTGGAAGAAACAGCATTTTTTACGGAGCTGGTGCAGGCAGCAGTTTGATTGACGGAGCTGGTGCAAGCAGCAGCGTCGGTTGTAGTGGGCTCGGAGGAGGAGGAGCAGGAGCAGGCTGTGGTGGGGGATCATGCTAGATTGCCTGTCTTGCTTTTAAAGGGAGAAAGTGTCTACTTATGGCACTGGGCATTGATGGGATATGAACGACGATATGATTTATGACTGTTCTCCATGGTTTTGGGATATTTTTCACCCCCTTTAGAGGGCTGCGTTTTAGTATAGTGCTAGTTTATGGGGTGTATAGAATGTCGACCACGTTCCAACGCGGTTCTCAGATTATGCTTAAGTAGGACAGTGTAAATCCACCCAAGTAAATAGTACGTAGTTCTTAGTTCCAGGCTTAGTATAATGAACAGGATGAGGAGACCAAGACCCTCGCCTTTAGCATGTCAAAAACTGGGCCGGCCCACAACTCACAACCCCCCGATAGCATAGTTGGTTTAATGCGCTCGACTGTAATGGATAACATTAATCGAGAGATCCGCGGCTCGAATCCGCGTCGGGGGAGATTGAGTTCTTTTTTTTTTTTTTCTTCCCCTTCCCATCTTAAACATCGTCAATCCGTATGTAAAGGTACTCGTAGTATAGAGACCCGATTCAGCTAGATTGACGGCCGCCTTAAGGTTTGAAACCTTGCATATTTTTCGGTCCAATAGCGACCTTAGAATTTCCGATACTCTCCCACGGTTGACGCTGGATTCTGACCATTTTGCCGTCCTTGTGGTGGCGATCAGGGCGGAGTTCCATATTAGGAAATCGGCCCGCTTTCTGAATACGGATTCCCGACAAATCTACTCCGCATATCCCACAGGTATAAATAAATCGCAGTCGTCGGTGGGACTGGGGAAAAAGAGACAAATCTGTGTCTTGTTGAATTATTCCATACCTATTGCAAGATGTCCTTATCAAAAATTCTTGCGCGATCGAGTGTGCGGGCGGCTTCTACATCCACCGCTGCTCAAACCACCAAGGCTGCGGGGGATATCTCGAGTGTCTTCCCCAGCTTGCGACCGGATTATAAGCCGGAGCCGCTGCCTCCTAGATTTAAGGATCTGAAAGAGAAACTGTTCCGTGAGAACGGGGACGCATTGAAGAAGAGTTGGGAGAGACTGCTTCCCAGCCTGGAAGAGGAAGTACAGAAAATCAAGGCGAAAGGGAGCGATGTAAGTCTTATTAGATTGATTTAGTCTACTGAGATTAATGATTTTAGATTATCCCGTCTGTGGAGTACTCTGATGTTGTTTCCGGAAATGTATCTCAGGAGAGTCTGGCAGAGATCCGTCATCGCGGATCAGTCGTGATTCGAAATGTGGTGCCGCGCAAAGAAGCGCGGGGGTGGAAGGAGAGAGTTGAGGACTACGTAGCTGCCAACCAGGAAAGAGTCAAGGCATTCCCCCCAGACTCACCGGCGGTGTTTGAGCTATACTGGACGCCGTCACAGGCAGAGGCTCGAGCCCACTCCAACGTGCTAGACACACAGCGCTTCCTGCAATGTCTGTGGCATTCCTCAGATCCAAACACCCGTATATCGACACGGAACCCTCTCACATATGCAGACAGACTGCGAATCCGACAACCAGGCGATGGCAAATTTACTCTAGGCCCTCACGTGGATGGCGGCTCTCTGGAGCGCTGGGAAGACCCTGAGTACGCGAGGGTGTACGCCAAAATCCTCGAAGGAAAATGGGAAGAGCACGATCCATGGGATGCGAAGCACCGCGTTACTGCACAGATGGACCTATATAACGGCGCAGGAGCATGCTCCATGTTGAGATTCTTCCAAGGCTGGCTCTCCATGTCCAAGACAGCACCAGGAGAAGGCTCACTGCATGTTTGCCCCATGCTGACGCATAGCTCTGCGTACACCATCCTCAGACCATTCTTCAACAGCGAGACGATGCAGCCGACGATAGATAATATCTTCCCGGGATCTGTTCCAGGTGCTTGCCAGGAATATAACCCCATCACTCACCCGCATCTCGACTTAGAAACGACCATGGTGTCTGTTCCAGAGGTTGAGCCCGGCGACTATGTTGCCTGGCACTGCGACTCATTACATTCGGTAGACAAAGAGCACCGCGGCAAGAGCGATTCCAGTGTTCTCTACATTCCTGCTACCCCAATGTGCGATATGAACGTTGATTATCTGCTTAAGCAGCGGAAAGCAGCGCTTGATTACTCCCCGCCATGGGACTTCCCTGGAGCAGGTGGACCAGGCGAGAGAAATTTTGAAGGAGCTCTGGACTGGAAATCGCTCAGGCCTGAGGGCCAGCGCGCCATGGGATTGGGATCACAGCCCTGGGAGATCACAGCCGACATGACCGAAGGAGAGAAACAGGCCGTTGAGAAGGCGAACAAAGCGTGTTTTGCATAGAAGATTTGAGTTTCGAGTTTTTCAAGATAGGATATTAGCGTCAATAAAAGACTATCGTATCGTTATTTTGCGCAAACAATTCGGGTGAGGTAATCATGTAGACAGACGGATAGTTAACTGTTGGTTGGATGAAGCTAAAGCTGTGAGGCTCCAGCGCCGCCGGAATTCCCCAGTCTCCCTCCACTTCCGCAACATTCACCTTCCACCTCACAACGAAACCTCCCCTCAATGACCTCGCCGCAGCAAAGCTCATAATAATGTGGCTGCAGGCGACGCTTCTTCTGGTCGCCTCTTGTGTCCCCTCGGCGCTCGCAATTTACCCTGACGAGGTCGGCCATATCGATTTCCACCATGCGCTGCTAGGTGTCCCGTCGTCCCAATCGACCTTTTTCCACCGCCCATCTTCCTCCTCCAGCGCTGCCCTTCTCTACACAGTATCGGAGAAATCGCTTCTTGGTGCCGTCAACCCAAAAGATGGACAATTGTTGTGGAGGCAGAACCTGTCTCGCTCCGATGTAGCTCCCGGCCAGAATGCCCAAGGCTTGCTGCGGGCCTCGAGTGGAACAAACGCGGTCGTTAGTGGATTGGGAGACTATGTTTCTGCTTGGAGCGCCTTGGATGGGAAATTAATATGGGAAAATTCGTCCCCGAATATGCCTGTTGTGGATCTTGAGCTCTTAGAGCTCGAAGATGCCAGCGGCGCTTCGTCAGACAGGGACGCAATTGTGCTTTCTGGAGGCCAAGCGGGAACGATTAAAAGGCTGGATGGCTCGACTGGTGACATTAAATGGGAGCATCATGATGAAAGGTTTGTTGCTTCTATATGGCCACCGTTGTGATGAAAGAAAACTAACGGATTTTGATGGATTAGCGGCGATTTCCCCTTCCAGGTGTCCTCCTCCTCGACCAACATCTTCTACATCTCTCTACAGCCGGGTTTGCTGAAGGGTCACAAAATCCGGGTTACCTCACTGGATCTCCTGACCGGTCGCCAGACGCACCAGCAGGTACTCAACTCTGATAGCGATATTTCCGGACCGGAGTCGGTGCTCTTCGTGGGTGCCAACAACGCGTTCCCTGTTATCGCCTGGGCGGATAAGGCAAACAAGACGCTCAAGGTCAATGTAATTGGCACTAAGCAAGTGACATCGGTCAATATCGACAACACTAGTGGAGAGGAAATCAGGTCCATCCAAGTTCACGCGCCGGAGACCCTCAATGCGCTACCCCACTTCCTTGTGCAGTACGAGACTGCGTCCGGTTCTTGGGCTGAGGTTTATCACGTTGACCTCAAATCTTCGACCGTGTCAAAGGCCTACAGCCTGCCGTTTTTGAAGGGATGGTCTGCTTTCGCCACCAGCACCAAGGATGCCAATGTCTATTTCACTCGGATCACCGACTCTGAGACAGCTGTTGTGTCTTCTGCTTCTCACGGTGTTCTCGGAAGATGGCCTCAGAACCCTCCCTTGGATCACACCGTTCATGCGGTTGCGGAGGTAGCTACGAAGGGTGACAGTGATACCGTGGCTGTTCGCTCGGCCATTGTGTTGGAATCTGGTGATTGGCAAATGGTTCAGAATGGCGCGATCGGGTGGCTCCGACCTGAAGCGCTGTCTGGTGCATTGGCCGCCACCTGGGCCAACGTGGACAGCCAGCAGGATTTGGCCCACCAACTCGAAGTCGAAGGTCATGAAAGTCTTCTCAAGGCGTATACACACCGTGTGAAGCGCCATGTAAATGACCTCCAGCATCTTCCCAACTGGTTGAGAGAGCTGCCTAAGCGTGTCCTCACTAGCTTGCTTGCCGATGAAGTTTCCAACCTTGACAGCTTTGGCGTCTCCAAGCCCGTCTTAATCGCCACTAAAAATGGGCGGGTATATGCTCTAGACAGCGGAAATCACGGCAAAGTGTCCTGGAACGTGAAGGCTGCTGAGGCGGATACTTGGAATGTCAAGTTGATTCGGACTCAGCCTGGGTCTGCTACAGTGTATGTTGACGATGGTAGCACTGTTACCTTGAATGTCACTACAGGAGATATAATCCAGCGTGGCCCTGCCACAGGGAAGTTCTCTTCGGTTGTCCCTGAAGATGAGGCCTCGGAAAATGTATACACTGTGACCCAGGATGACGATGGGAAGATTCTCGGATGGAACTCAAGGGACCCCAAGTTGCCCGTATGGGTATTCCAACCCGCACCAGGCGAGAAGATCATTCGCGCCACTGCTCGCCCACCTCACGACCCAGTTGCCTCAATCGGAACGGTCCTGGGAAACCGATCCGTTCTGTACAAGTACCTGACTCCTAACGCGGCTCTCGTCACAGCTATTGGGGAGAACTCAGCCACTGTCTACCTGTTAGACGCAGTTACCGGCCGAATTCTCCACACGAGCAAGCATCAGGGAGTTGACACCGCGCAGCCTATCGCCTCTGCAATTTCAGAGAACTGGTTCGCATACTCCTTCTATGCCGAAAGCTCCGAACCCTCCGAACCCAGGGGCTACCAATTGGTCATATCGGAGATGTTCGAATCTCCCATTCCTAACGACCGCGGTCCTTTGGGCTCCGCGTCCAACTACTCCACGCTTATTGACTTGCACCTTCCTCACGTCATCTCCCAATCTTATATGATCGCAGAACCCATATCGCACATGGCCGTCTCCCAAACCCGCCAGGGCATCACCACCCGCCAACTCCTAGCTACCCTCCCAGAGTCCAATGCCATAGTCGGCATCCCTCGCCCTATCCTGGACCCCCGTCGCCCCGTTGGCCGAGACCCCACCGCCAATGAAGCCGAGGAGGGCTTGAGGAAGTACACCCCCTTCCTCGAATTTGACGGAAGATGGTACCTCACGCACGCGCGCCAGGTCGCAGGAATCAGCACCGTTCTGTCTTCACCCACACTCCTCGAAAGTACGTCTCTGGTTTTCGCCTTTGGAAACGATATCTTTGCCACGAGGAATATGCCCAGCCAGGCGTTCGATATTTTAGGCAAGGGATTCTCGAAGTTGCAGTTGCTTTTCACGATTGTGGCTTTGGCTGTCGGTGTTTCGATTTTGGCCCCGATTGTATGTCACCCCCTCCCCAGTCCCCAAGCCCCTTTTATACTACTATTTGGCCGGTTTCTAATATTTTATTCACTAGGCCCGCAAGAAAAAGGTCGATATGCTTTGGAAGACGCGGTAGAAGAGGAGAAAAAGGGATATAGATGCAGCGTAGTCTTTTCCGATCGACATGGTTGTATAATTTACTGTTTTCATGAGATGATGTATTCGTTATAATTAACAACTAGGATTGCCCGAGCGTATTATTCCCACGTACCGCGGCATCCATATAGATAGTAGTTATCAGATACAAGGGTATCCGACAAGGTAAATCATTCGTCTATACTAATTTTTCACCTAATCTTACTGTCCCCGAATCAAACACCGCTTCCCTACCGGCGCGAGCAAGAACCACGCCACCTGATCCATCTCCTCGGCCCTCATATCCCCATGAACCTTTGCCTCAGGGAAAGCCCTGAAGAATCTCGCCGTCGCAAGCCTCAACTCCATCCTCGCAAGATGCACGCCTAGACAAGTCCTTGCCCCGCCGCCAAAAGGCATGAATGCGTCCTTCATCTCCCGCGTTGGATTGTCCCACCTACCAGGCTGAAATTCGAGCGGATTGGGGTAAATCGATTCCTCGCGGTGTAGTGTGTACGCTTGTGTTGTTACAATTGTGTTCGCGGGGATGGGATGTGTTGCTAGTGTTGTGGGTGTGTTTGATACGCGGGGGAGGGCGGAGGGGACGGCCGAGTATAGCCGGAGAGTCTCGTTAATGGTATTGTTGAGATGCGGGAGGGGCTTGAGGTCGTTGTCTGTGAAGTCCTCAGGGAGGGATGAGAGTTCGGTGACGAGGTTGGATAGGAGGTGGGCGTTGGCGGGCTGTGAGAGGGTCCAGACTAGGTAGGTGAGGGTGTTTGCGGTTGTGTCGCTGCCGGCGACGATGAAGGTGATTGCTTCGTCGAGGATGGCTTTGTCTGGGAGGGAGTCTTCTTCTTCAGCACCGGTTTTGCTATTGCTGGATTGGAGTTGGAAGAGGCGCGTGAAGAGGGTTTGTTTCATTGGCTCTGCTGTCGGGGAGGAGAGAGATCTGGAGAGAAGCGCCTTGTATCGCTCGATGGACTCGACGGCATACTTTCCTAGTCTAGCGCCTGCCTGTGCCGCTTCCTGAATGTACGGTATGGGAAAGGGGATCGAGCCTGCTAGACTGATGAGGCCGGGGAAAGCAACCTTGACAGCTTCGGTGGCGGCAACGGCAGTCAGGTCGTGAGAGTACTGGTTGTTACGGCCGTACTCGAGCATGCGGAATGAATCGCCGAAGCAAAGCTCGCCGATGATATCCGTCGTCATAAATATCCACCACTGGAAGACATCGACAGCGCCAGAGGGTGCCGTCTTCATCTCCGCGCGCATCTTCTCAATCGCAAGTTTAACACGGGCGTCGATAAGGGCCTCGGATTTGTGTAGCTCGGTGTCGGACGCGGGGCTCGAGAAGAGCCTGCGTCGTGCGCCGTGGAATTTGACGTCCGAGGTGTTGAACAGGTTCTCCATGTCTGGGCTGGTGAGGTTGCGATAGAACGTGTACGGCTTAGTGAAGGGAGTACCGATGCGGTGGATCTCTTTAACGGCGGCCAGATCGCAGACGTCGACTTCGTCCGGGCTGATACGCACGATGGGGCCGTAGCGCTCATGAAGGGCGTGGACGTACTTCATGCGGTTGCCGACGAGCCAGTGGTATTTCAAAACGAGGTCTGTCCATTTTGCGATTGCTGGGCCGGGGATCGAGGTGAGAGGGTCGTTTTGCCAGCGGCTGAAGAGCTGGAACCTGGTCAGTATAGAGATACATGTGTTATGGTTGAGAGGGCTGACGCACGACTATCACGCCCAAGGCGAGTGGGAGGGATAATAGGAGGAAGGCCATGAGCTATGTTGGTCTTTCCCCCTTAGCCCGCGGTCCCAGACCAAAGGAGGCCGAGAGGCGTGCATTGTTATACTCTGGAAACTGAGGTCGTAAGAAGTGGGGCGCAAAGGGCATCCTCTCCCGTCAGTTAATATGGATGGACTGCACACTGAGCCGACGTGAGGGTCGCTGATTCGGGGACTGAGAGTACGAGAGTGCGAGCAAACCGGCTCCAGCCGCCTGTCGTGGCTCATGCAGCAGCACCGTGCAGGATTTCAACGGTCAAAGATCTCGTATATTTCTCGGATCGAGAGCTGGTGGGACCGTCGGTTATGCTTACTGTAACTGCGAGCCAATGAGAGCAGCAGAATTGGAACTGACCTGATTCTTCTTCCTTGTGGCTGAAACGAACAACCGACCTCCGATTTGGCGTCTCGGTGGGAACTTCTTGCACGTCTGCTGAGATTCCGAAGGACTTGATTTAGGTTGTTCCCAAAGATTCTCTTGATTACGACGGACGATTGAAATGAAGCACTTGACGGAAATAGATTCATCGGCTTAAGCTCAACCTAAAACACCTTTTCCCTTCCCACAAGAATCGCAAGTAATGCTGTACTGTATGGACATGATATCAATCTGGAAAAGGAAGCGAGATCCTCAGCGCCGGGACTATGCTCACAACTCAATGGACGAAGCGGCTGCAGTAATAAACAAAAAGAGATGAACGACAATGTCTGTTGGAAAGGAGGGTAGAGATCTATGTCTAAAATGCAGGATTTCATGTGCCAAAGACCCCCCAAAAAAAGATGGAAAAAAAAAAAAAAAATAACAGAAAAGAAAAAAGCTAGAGATGGGAAGTGATATATCGCGGCAAGATCATAAAAACTTAGGAAAAGAAACAGTGTATGCAGTGGAAAAACAGACAAACGGTCAAAATGAGAGATAAGATGGTTAATCAAGGAATGTTTCAGTAGTAGGACGCATTGGCATTGCCAAAGTGGCCCTGCTGCGGATTGTATTGGTTCGCCTGATAAGGCAGAGGGCCTGCTTGTGGAGGCTGGGGGGCGAACTGGCTCGCATACCAAGACTGACGTCGAGGTTCCTCCGGTCGGTAGGTTTGGTTCAAAGCGTCCCATGTGTGGCTTGCTCCTGGCATGTTGTAGAAGCTGCCAGGCCCGGCCTGGACACCGTACGAATGGGGAGGGGTCGCTGCCAACTGCTGTTGGGGTTGCGGTGGTTGCTGTTGCCAGTGATGTTGGCGTTGAGCAATAGCATGCTGCACCATCTGGTTGGACATGCCCTCTTTCATCAACCTCCTCTCCTGCTCCCGAGCATCAATTGCCCCAACCAAGCCCATCGGATTCACAGGCGGTGGTGTCTTTTGTTTATCGCCAGATAGATTGAAGAACGAGGACCCGGTCATGCGGGCTACATGCTCCTGTTCGCGGGCCGAAAGATGCGATGAGACATCATTGTAGTTCATCATGTTGTTGGCGCCGCGAGACCTGGGCCGAGGGACGGCATCTTGATTAAGACCCAATTGTGATTTTGGCCTCGAATAAGTAGTCCAATCACCAGAAACGGGCCGAGGGCCTGGTGTTATTGTTGCACTAGAGGGCGTACGAGCGTGCGCATGGACCGGAGGACTGGGAGCCGCTCGTTGCTGCACGTATTGCTCAGGCGTGAGACCACCACCGGGGGTTACCGGACGTGGAGCTGCCATCCCTGGCTGCCACAATACACTCCGCCGATAGTCGTCTCGGTTTGGTGATCTGGAATGATTGCGGTCCGCCTCGTGTACAGGTAGTGAGTACCGCTGCTTTTCCGTGACACCGGGCTCACCTCTATCAAACTTCTTCAGCGTGTCTGACGTACTCGGGCGTCCAGTAGTCGGCAGGTAGTTCAAAGTTGGCCCAAAGTCAATTGTGGGGATGTCTGGATTAGGCTTTGGTTTGTCCTCCATAGCATAACGCGCATCTCCGATAACAACGTCCTTTGGCTGAGGCTCCGTTCCCACGGTTTTCTTCACTCCCATCCTAGGCCTCGGTACCGACTTAACAGAGTTCTTGCTATATAGTGATCCTTTGGTGCTGGCGTAGTCAGGAGATGTCGTGGACTCATCATCACCGTAGACACTTTCTTCCTCTGGCTGTATTGGCCTTCTGGGTGCAGAAAAAGTGGGGCGGCTGACGATGCCAACCATGTCCAATGCATCTTCATCGACGGTATGGCGGAGATCATCGAAACTAGGCTCACCAACGGAACTTTGCGGGCTGACTACCTGGGTCTGCGTTGGTGTTCGGCTGATAGGCTTCCGTTTGACGGCCTTTTCGGTATCAACTCGGATGCTCTGGGTGCTAAATCTGTTCACCTTGGGAGATGGCTTGGGGGATTCCTGCGGGGATGGTTTATAGGACGTCGGGGCACCGCTGACGCCGAAGTTATGCTCGGGTACGGGCGGAGCCTGTTCCGTCGCTTCAGGTTGGTGGGTAGCCAGGCTACCGGAAGCTGGGGCAAAACGACGAGCATCAGTATTTGCCTGTGACGAGGTTGGCGATACAGGACTGTTATTAGCGTAGTTGCAGCTGTTTTGACTTCCTGACGTTGGAGGTCTGTCCGCTAAGTTCATACCGCCGGATGCAGCGACGAGTTGTGCGAGAGTAGCATCAGACATGCGTACGTTGGCTCTCCGTGCGTCTGATGATGGCCGTGGTCTGGCAGGAGGCGCGTCTCTAGGGTCGTGAGTCAGGGTCGGGGGTGGCGCAAGATCAGTATGGGATACTGGAGATGTGAGCTGTTGAGCAAACGGTACTTGTGCCGGCTCCTCTTCAGCTTCATCAATCCGATTGTCCTCGGAGCTAGTTCGGCCATGGGAGCTCCCGGCAATGGGGCTTTGAGTCAAATCATGTGTGGAAGACGCTGCAGAGTTCTCCACCATCGCGGGCCTTCGAGGGGGCTGGGGGCCAAATCTCGTTGTGTCGGACACGCTTCGCGAGTGTGGCGATGGTGTAAACGGCTCCTCTTTAGGAACCTGCTGGACCACAGCATCCACCGACTGGTTGAACGCAGGAACGTAACCCGGCAAGCCTCCCTTACGACTTGACGCCGCTGCGGGGACGTTACTGTATCTAGTCGGGAGACTAGCACGGAAGCGAGGCTTGTGTGTGGTGATGCTGCTTGTCCTGCTGCTGACATTTGCCATTCGACGTGCGGTTGCATCCTTGAGCTGCCTTCTCCACTCCGCCTCACTCCAGTTCTGAGAACCAGGAGTCCGCATGAGATTCGCGATATCCATCAGATCAACGTAGTCATACCGTTCCTGGTCCGGAAAAGCGAACATAATACTCTTAACGTGGTTTACTGCGGCGATAAGACGGTTCGGGCGTCCGTAGAGGTTGAAGGTATCAAAGGTTGGTATCAAGAATTGGAGCATCATCTCGAACCCACTCACAGCGGGATGGACTTCCGGCATTACAAAAACAAACCCTTCCATTTTAGCCTCCGATTGCGAGTGTAAGATGAAGTTCCCCTCGATTTTGATCAGAGTCGACTGATCGATCAAAGCCTTCGATTGGGGGTAGATGGCGTATGCACAATATGCATCGGTAATTGTCGCCAAAGGTTTCACCTTCTTCGTCTTCTTCGTCTCATAGAACTTGATGCTTCCTATTACCAGCCTTGGCGCACGGTCATACGCTGATTTCTTCTTCATAGTCTTCCTTGCCCTTTGCAGCTCTTTCTCATCTGGTGGCGTGATCACAAACCAGCAACGCCTCCAGGGGGTTCCAGCCCCGAATCTCACACGGGCCCAATCTTCATGCTTGAATCGGGTGGGCTCCAAAATCATTCGGATATTGTTCAATTCTCTGCCCTTTGCGGCAATGATAGAACCGGTGTATGCTTCGTAGAGACAAGTGTGTTCATATATGGCGAGGCGAATTGCGGAGGCCCATTGGATCAAGGAGTCATAGGAGTCGAAATGAAGAAGATAACGGTTTTGACCGGCAGACGAGACGCTCAAGACGTTTTGGAGAGATTGTGCTCCAGCCTGGTTTTGTGTGGGAAGCGTTTCAATCTGTTACTGTTGTCAGAGCGGAAATATCAAGAGGAAGGGTTCTACCAAATCGTACCGATTTGACTGACGCATCAGCGAGGTTAACGAATGTTGGAGACACGTCTGCTGGATCGGCTGCTGCGTCCAGCGCAGCGGCATCCCATAAGGATAAGACTGTTCCGACAAGTTGAGCATAACACTCCACCCATTGTCGCTCAGCACATGGACGACCATCTATGCAGGGGAAAGAAAAAGGGTTAATCGGTCTGCGGGAGCCTTCGGTACAGGATATGAGAACCTACTCGTATCCAAATCATTCAGCTTCAGAAAATATCCCTCGAAGTACAGTTTGTTCGCATGGCTGTTCATATACGAAAAGATGCGCTGCAGTTCGGCAGGAGTGTCCTCCGCTAATTGCATAAGCGGAGGTTTGGTTGTAAAGAGCGTCGAGCCCGGCCGCGACATGCGCCGTTCGGCTTTTGACGGAGAGCCATCGTGCGGAGAAGGTGTATCTGGAGAAGGTGTATCGAACCTTGATGGAGGAGCATTGTACGACGATGAAGTCGGTCGTCCACCCCCATCCGGGCTTGTTTTCCGGGACTGTCCTCCAAAGGCTGATAGAAACGAGAGCACTACAAACGCAAGGGATATCAGCGACATTCTCTAAAGTGGAGTTAATCCCACCAGATCGACAAAACTTACCGCGAGAGCGAACCATGATTGCAATGGTAGATTATCAGACGATAAGAAGACCAGCTTCTGCGTATGTTCCTTCCTTAAACCTTCAATTAAGAAGAGAGAAAACGAGCGAGCGTCGGCGAGACGAAGAACGGGAGGGGCGGGGAAATCGACTGATGGTGTTTGGGCTCCGGGATCTCCGCGCGGAGGCAGCAACAGAGTGTCAGGACGCAATACCCGCCAACAACGACCTTCAGGCTTGCACAACCAGTTCCATGAAGCGACGGCGAAGAGACGGTGTGTGGAGGAGGAGCGAATGATACAGAGAGAAAGTTAGGCTGGGCAGTCAGCCAAGTTGAATTGGCTCTTGGGTGGATGGCGCAAGATCGAAGTAGTCGTCAGCGCCTGACCAGATCCGAGTCAGTCGGACACTAACAAGATAGTCCGGGAGCTTGGGAAAGGTCGATGTGGCGGGGAGGGAGGGAGGCGAGAGCCAGACAGGATGGGGAAGAAAGAGGAAGGGAAAAGAACGGAGACCAGGAAAGACGAACAGTGACACAATAAGCAAGCAAGATGAAAAGAACACGAGGTTGGACTGTGAGACAGCGAAACGGGCTCCGGGCGGAGGTCGAGATGATGCGCCGTGGGTCCAAGATGTGCAGTGCAGGTGGATTGGCACAACGAGTGTCACCGTTCTTTTTGCTAGAGTCTCAGCCACAGCCTGGAGCTGAACAGTGAGCAGCCAACAGTGAGCAGCCAGCAGACTCAGAGTGACCGTTGGGCGACCAGTGGGCGATCAGGAGATGGTTCCAGCACAATGCCTTCAATAATAAAATCTGGATACGGGGGCAAGGATCCCCTGGTGGCCACCGGATAAAAATAAAACATTCAATTCTTTCTGGGGAGTGCGTCATCATGTGGCTCAACCAGACATCGCCTATACCTGTCCAAGACCAGACTACCAGCCCGCTCCTTGGGGCATGGTTCCAGATCGTCGATGCAGCTGCAACTGATCCCAGATGGGCGGCGTCTGCAGGTGATTAATGTTTTTAGTGGTTGTGTTCTACCGGACTGTCTTCATCGCACACCAGCGTTCTTGACTTTTTGCAGTTCTACGAAATTCCCTCCGCCAAATATAGTAACACAAGCCCTGCATGTCTTACTCGATTGCTCCTCGCCTGCCCTACCAGCTTCCCCCTTTCTATCATTTCCCATTTTCCCTTGGCCTCCCCCAAAGAGCGGCGACCGAGACAATCTGGCCAATATGAACCGTGCCAAGGTCCCCTAACCCCTCACCGGGGGCTGCCCATTCAATGGAGACTTCATGGTGGAAGACCGCGCCAACCCGACTGGCCACTCGGACGAATTATTGTCACTGGCCGCGAATAGTTTTTTTTTCTGGAATTTGTCTGCCTAGGATTTGCTGCACCGCTCTTGAGTCCTGGGTTAGGAGTCCTGACCGTCGATAATAAACTATTTGTCTCCTTTTAAGGATCCGACTCCAGTAACGGCCCGACGGGTGAAGCCCGAAGCCCCTGAGTAACAGACTGCGAACCTGAAGCATTTCTGCGTTTCGAAGGCAGCATTTCAGTAGAACCAGTTTCGTTCCCTTGATATGCGCTAAAAAGGAGTCTTAAACCCTTGATGCTCCGAGAGCTTGAGTATGGTGTACAGAACCAACTCTGCACAAAACAAGGACTGGGATGTAAGGCTGAGCCACCTGACGCGTCCCGTATCCCAGGAGCGATCTTTTCCAGAAGAACATCGCACCAGCGACAAGCGACAATGATGGCTTGAACGGTAAACGGCCCGACTCGGCCAGCCAGCTGGGATCGACATCTTTAGGAATTGTGGCTGTTCCATTGCTTGAGAGGGTCAAGCTGTGCGCTCCGCTTGCTAGCTTGGTGGAACCACAGTTAAGCACGTTAAAGTAAACTACATTTCGCACCGGAAGTACAGAGTAGACCCAGTCACCTTGGTATCGAGACAAATGCGGCTGCGCCCCGCCATTTTACTTGCTGCATGAAATACTGAGGCTGAGGTATTGTGGGAGTGGACTCCCATATATTTCCGCACTACTAAGGCAGCAAGGCTCCAAATCCCGGTTGTGTACTGCTCATCCAACGACGAGAACATCGCTTGTTCTTGTCTTCTTGAGACTCCATTTCTATACACTGTACATTCTGTCGATATCCAATAATGAAGATTTCACCACTGCCCCGGATGGCGTTGCGGTACAATGGCGTAACCAATCTTCCTGGTATATCAACTGCAAGCTCCCAAATGAACGATTACTCTACAATTATCCATGTAAAGAGATCAGGTATTGATATAGTATCTGATATAGGATAACCCGATTAGCGGGGTTCCAAGGATGTTGACATGCTGCTCACATATATCTGGTGAACTGAGTATAGTCAGACATCAGAGAGTGTTATTGATTCTCTGCCCCTTGGCTCCTGACTGGAATTCGCAGATGATATTATGGCTATTACCTGCTCATGGAACAGAGAGGAGTGGAGTGTTCATAATCTCCGCTCTATATGCATCGGCGCACCCAGGTTGTATTGTTTGTCTGTGTTGCTGGCGGCGACCTGAGAGGCTTTTCACAGGTCAGAGTCATCCAGCATTCACGCCCAAATGCACTAATTTCCTCAGCTATCCCACTGATTCTGGAAATGTTTCTTCTTCTCGTATAGCTTCATTTGTTTTTCTTGCTTCAGCCACCCGCTCCCATCCAATCCTTCTGCTGTAACCGTCATTCCACTGGTGACTGGGCTTTGTATCCAAGGCTTTTGGCACGAGGCATTCATTAGATTCCTGCAGAACCGGTCCTTGCTGCTGTTGTGTTTTCCTTCTAAGCCGTTCATTTAGTGTTGTACCGTATTTCCTTCAGTTTCAAGCCAAGAATTGCTCGCTAGCATTCACGGTAATCTCTCGGGACTGGCTCGTCACGATGAGCATGTCTGATCCCTCAAGCTCTGGAGATGAGTTCTCCGATGATGGCGTCCCTGGAGCCATCGACATCCCTTCCGATTATGAGGACGGTTCATATGCCTTGGCTGACAAAAAGGCCCTTCAGATCATGGAGGTCGAAAACCAGAAAATCGATGAATTGATGGCCAAATTCACCAAGGGCTTCGACCCCGGTGCCTTTGGAGGCGTGATTATGGCGTACATACCCAAGCTGACTGAGGGACTTTTCCCCGGATCTTATGCACACCTCCTGATTCTTCTTTTCGAGTCTTTTGACGTGATTCAGCACATTCAGCTAGGCCTTGAAGCCTCAATGGGAAACCACCACCAGGTCTCTCCCACCCACCAGCCAAGTGATACCAACATCACCGATGAAAAGTTCTTTGCCGCGGAGATTACGATGCTGAGAAAGCTATTGGATCCAATTCGTGAAGGAACCAGGAACTCAATCTTCTGGGTGGGCACGAGACGTGCGAATACCTCCAAGATCAGCGAGCAGCTCGAAGCGGCCATCAGAGTGATAGAAACATTCAAGGATGACCTCTGTGCAGCGCTAAAACCAGACCATGAGAGTAGTAAGTTAGTGCGAGCTATTCACCTTATCCTTGTGCTGACCTTATAAGAAACCATTTACAGTTCTCTTCCGGTGTCAGTCGAACGTACTGCAATGTACAGTATGAAGCAGCTTCGTCTAGACACATGCAGAGCCACCCTGCAATGGGACAACTTCAACGGCTCCGAGCTCGAGCTTACCTCATTCTTTTGCTTCTATAAAGAGCATATCATGAAGACTGAGCCCGACAAGGCGAGAGAATCCGGATGGCTGCCTCCTTATTCCCCTGGTACCCCTGGTCTGTCGGCTGAAGAAGCAAGCGAAGGTGACTTAGCAAGCTGGGCATCTCACGGGGTTCAGAACGAACTAATTGATTACTTGCTTAAAATCGCATTGTGGCTCAGCCTGGCAAGAGGACTACCAGCTGTTCATTTGTTCTGTGACGTCGCTAGACTCTTTGTCATGGACGAGCCGTCCAAGCCCACCACTAACGAGTATCGTCTATTCTTATTCCATCTCATTCGCATTCGGGCTGCCACCGGGGGTGCTCTGCTGTCACCGTCTCCTGTTGTTCCAGATAATAAGAACTTTCCCACTCGCAATATCGACTACTTCCAGGACATCTGGAGAACGAGCCACCAACTTTCTCAGGGTCTATTCGACACCACCACTTTGCTCGCTAAGCATAACGTCCCCAACTTCAAGCTTTCGAAACCCCCTGCTGGTCGCCGTTCCGGCCATGGAGATATGCAAGTAACCACCCAGGCAGCCACCCAAGCAGCCACCCAAGCCGCTGTTGGCGAACCCTTGGCCGATATCCCGTCTACGCCAGATGAAGAACGTGCCGAAGAACAGTGAGTCGCCTATACCCTATTTCCTCATTCGTCTACTATGTGATGACGAAGCTGATATTGTTGCTTTTTGTTACTGCAGATCCCCCGTTGACTGTGGCCTCGTGCTCTCCCCCCCTGAACTGTCCCCGGTGTTTCGAAACAGAACTGTTTGATCGTCGATGGACCCGCACCTCGACTGTCGATATGAATCTACGACACGGGCAATATACAGCCAATCTACATATCAGGCTTTTGATCATTCAATAACGTGGCCTTCGCTACCATTTAACGACCAAAACATACAAAAAAAGGAAAAAAAGAAAGAAAAATCAGACAAAGATAGAAAAGACTTTGGGAGGTTCCTAACGGATATTCACCACCAGATAGACACTGGACTTCAGCGTTGGTTGGTTGGTATGAGATCTCTTTTCTTTCTTTCTCTTGCGTTTACGTTAGTATTTCCCTCTCCACTCCTCTCTTTTCATCATCCGATTGCCCTTCTCGCTTCCCCAGGATACCTTCCGCAAAGCAGCAGCTAGCGCATACTGTATCTCGTTAGAAGCGTAGCAAGCGCGGATTGATCAAACAGAGCATCGGATCGAAGGCTGGATCACACTGCATTTACTCGGCTATTCGCTTTCGGGACCATATATGTCTTACCATGAAAAGGAACCATAAAAAAAGCAATAGTTTTAAAGTTTGTCCCATAGCCTAGCCTAACTACCGGAGTTTCTCTCCAAATCAGCAGTGTCCATCCACTACTCTGTCAAAGTCCTCGCTCTGTTGTTCTTAATTCCTGTGGCTTCCCTATTTTTCATGTTAACGCGTTCATGGCCTGGATCCTTCCGCCGAGACTTTAGGGTTACACCGGTGCAACAAACAGCTGATCATGCTATCCAGATTAGGACTGTTCCTGGCGACACTCTTCACTTGTTTCAGCTGCTGCCTGCTAGGGTGACGCTGGGAGGTAGCTTGCTGCACAACAACCCCCAGTCATTCTGGTACCTAGGTATCCACCGTGGTCACTCGTTCTCTGTCTCAGACAAGCTGGGGCCTGAGTCATTGAAGACATTCAATCCAATCAGGGCGTTGATACTCGACCTTACTCTGCAGCTCCGAATGACATGGATCATCTTCTTGGATCTCTTGTTGCTGATTCATTGCGGGAAATGGTGGTGGCTGGTGATAGGTGAGATTGTTTCTGCCCCTGTCCTAGTAGGCTGACCAGGAACAGACCTTCGGGCCGCGGCCGTCTTCGATAACATAACTACTGAGTGCGTTGGATTGATCAAAATATCATGGATACCCCTACTGAAAGTGAGCGTGGCTCAATGCACTTTCTAAATAGTCTTGTCAGTCGTCACCTACAAACATACTATTAAAATGCACTACAGAAAACAATGGTGATATCCATCTGAAGTTAATTCCTCTGTTGAATGTATGAAAATGATTTTTATAAACCGCTAGATACTCCGTGCTAGATATGTGAGTGAAATAATACCAAAAGATCCCGAAACATAAATAGAACGAGACGCTCGCTCTGTCGCTAACTATGAATTAATCATACCAAAATCCAGAAACGGATCAATCATCGTCATGTCATCAGGATTAATGTTGTTGGGTATCTTGGAATCAGACTCGGATATAGTCGTAGTCGCAGTCGCAGAATCATGCATCATAATATCGGAATCAAAGAACCCCTGTTGAGGAGGAAACGTTGTCAACTCTGAGCCACCATCCAGAGCAAACGGTTCTGTGCTGAGGTCAGGGAGCTGGTCGTGGGCGGCGGCAGGCTCTGCTGGAGCGTAATTATACGGGTCACACGAGGGATCCTCATTGTCAAATTCCAGACCGTAGATCCCAAAGACGTCGCCCGGAACAGGCTCGGATCCATCCCCGAGTAACGCGCGTTGGAGGAAGAGATCTCGAACGTCGTCTTCTGTGTAGTTGTGCTTACTGCCCATGTGAACCCATAGATCGTAATTGCGGTGGAAGCGATGTGGGCACGTGTCGATGAAGCAAGCAATTTGGCGACCTGTTTGGTCGGCGTAGCCCTCACCAGTGAGGGTAGCTAGAGTAGAGGAGTTGTTGTTGGTGGAGGAATCATGTCGTTTTCTCGTGAGGCCGAGTTTTTGACGCCGTTCGGCTTTGGAGTTCTGGAAGCCTAGATGGGCGGTGCGGATGTGTTCCTCTAGGGCTAGTTTGCTGCCGTAGCGCTTTCCGCAGCCATCGCTGGGGCTCCAACCGGTGACGCGCTTCGATGAGGAGAGGTCTGTTTGGCCGCAGACAAACCGCTTCTCGCCTTCGTGGACAGTGCGAATGTGCACGGTTAGGTTGCCCTTTTTCGTGAAACTGCGTTCACAGCCTGGTACTGTGCAGGCGAATACTCGGCGGTCTTCGAGGCTGACGTTGCCGTGGGCCACTTCGAGATGACGCCGGAGTTCTCGTGCCGTGGAGCAGGTCACCGAGCAGTTGGGACATTGTGGGGGGTGTGCGGTGCGAATATGAGCTTGCAGAAGAGAGTATGTGGGGAAAGTTGTAGGAGGAAACATGGATGACTGATCTCCTCCCTCGTTTGCACGCTGAGAACACTCTGCGCAATCGAATCGCTTCTCTGTGTGGACTCTGCTTTCATGTGCACGGAGATGGCCCGCCGATTCGAACGCCATAGAGCATTTCTCTCCTGTTTGTGGGTCGCTATGCGAGCATTGGAATGGCTTCTGTTTCAAATGCACGGACAGGACATGTTTCTGGAGCGTCGAGTGCTTGCGAAAAGTCTCGTCGCAGGGTGGATACTCGGTGCAACGGTACTTGTCTCGACCATCATGAGCAGCTATATGTCGTCGAAGCCGAGAACCAGTCACAAAACTCTTTCCACACCCCGGGCGATCACAAACATAATCTCGAACTCCGGTATGAGCGCTTTTAACGTGGTGGTTCAAGTGCGAGACTCGTAGGAAGGTCTTGTCGCAGCCGTCATAGGTGCAACTGAATAATCTCTCATTGTTGTGCGAGCGCAGATGTTCCTGAAGCCGGGCGGGTCGATTGAAAGCCTTGGTGCAACCTTCGAACGGGCAACGGTGCGTTTTCAGCTCCGATGGGTATCTCACGGAAGTTGAAGCTGTCGAAAAGGGCGTGGCTGGCGTCTCATGGAGACTGTCATTAGAGATGCTAGCAGCGTCATCGTGCGAGGAGTAGTCTAAATCAGAATGCACTTCCTCATAGATTGGATCTGATGGCAGGACGAGATAAATTAGCTTGAAATCTGCCTTCAATATGCTCTATACTAACGTACCGGACTCGTCAATGCCCGCTTGTCTGTGCAGTCGTTTAGGGCTGGGATAGTCCCCGGACGACGACCTCTTTCGTCCCATGCTCAATTGAGCACAACAATAAGCCGTGCTATAAGATTTGCGGCATGTAAAAAGCGACAAAGAGGAGCTATTTGATAAATCAAAAATGCAACAACGGCAGATAAATTTCTCGAGAGGTCAAAATTTTGCCAAAAAGCGGAAAAGGCGGTGAGATAGCTATACCCGAAATAGGCTAGTGGCATCAGGAACTTTTCCGCCGCCTTTTGTGAAGTTGCGATTTACTTGAATGAAATCTTTGAAAGAAAGAACACCTGCTGCCACGCCTGTTCTTCACTTCTTGCCTTCCTGTTGTGCGCCAGTTCTTCGAGCTCAATCAAACTCGACTTACCACAATGTCCGACTACGGCGAGAACGAAGCTGAAGAAACGTAAGAACACCATGTGTTTTAGCTTTTGAATAGGGACCCGGGGGCTCAAAGAAGGATTGATGACGGAACCCATTTTGTCGCCCGCTGCTGCATTGCCTGAGAATAATATGGTATGCTAACATGCTCTGTACGACAGCTATGACTACGAGCCCGGTCAGGACTATGATGATATTGAGCCCGAAGACTTCCTCAACCCTGAGGACGCCGAGGGCGGCGAGAATGGCGCGGAGGGTTACGACGACGGGTCCTATGCACCCGCTGTGAACGGCGATCGTGTTGTGGTCTCAGGTGACCCGAATGCAGGGTATTCGGGGAAAGTGGTCGAACAGGCGCGGGCGAAAAAGATTCCCAACGAGGAGCGCACGACAACTCCATACATGACCAAATATGAGAGGGCCCGTGTTCTGGGTACAAGAGCTTTGCAAATAAGGTTCGTTTGACCTATATACTCGAACAAAGGCCAGGAGAGTCTAAGAGTCGATGTCCCTGACTGACATGTTATCAGTCTCAATGCGCCAGTGCTTGTAGACCTCGAGGGAGAGACGGATCCGCTGCAGATTGCCATCAAAGAGTTGGCCCAGAAGAAGATCCCTCTTATTGTGAGGAGGTATTTGCCGGATGGAACGTAAGTGATACCCTGCTCGCATCGCTCCTTCCGTGGTTGGGTCGGTTCAGTTCATATATTGACTCATTCGATAAAGGTATGAGGATTGGACATGCGAAGAACTACTATAATATATTGATGAGCTTGTATCTGAAAATGGGCTTCGCTTCTTGTTATTGTCTTTCTGGTTGAACTTTCCCAATTTCCGCATAGCGTTTGGAGTTCAGGAGTAGGACACGGGCGACGGCCAATCGGTCGAGTCCTGCAAAGGGAAAATAAACAAAAACACTCAAATCTTGTTAGTAAATATTCAGAAGAAAAAAATTCAAAAGAGGAAAGTTTGTATTGAGATTTCGGATTGTATATCTATATCGTGTACGGAGTAAGCTCCTGGTGTATACCAGACTCATCTCGACATGGGGCCGATATCATCTGGGGGCACTAGCTGGCATAGCGCCCCAGTCATAACTATCCCATAACAGGTTGACTGAAAAGACTGGTGGTACAGCTGCTAGCGTCTGCGATATCTTGCACAGCTCGCACTTCTTTCAAGGTTGCTGCCAACCATCGGAAGCCATGATGATCTATAACTCACAAACCGCATTTTCTTCGAGACATGTGATGGGTGCGGCCATATTCACACTCGAATCAGACTTCAAATTGCGCAGATCTTGATTGATAACCAGTCAAGCATTTTGGTTCCTTGCGTGTCCGTCTGATCTATAACGCCCGTCACGTGGCGCGTCGGAGTCTCGGAGATAAAAAGTTCGGGATCGATCATCGAATGCCGACTGCTTGCTGTCCAGCGCCGACTCACACAGTCACACTACTGAAGTTCCGGCTGCGGGGATACATGAACTATCTGGGAATGTTTTCATGCCATGATTATCTTGCGAAAGAGGGCGGGGAAGCTCGTCAATGAATTATCAAATACATTGGTCAAGTACGTACTTCTCCATGGCGTATTCGTATTACTAACCACTACTTTCTCCCCCGCTGGATAAATCGGCACGGCATTTGCAGCTAGGTTTTCCACTAATCCATCATCTTTGGCTCAGATTCCTTATGCAGGTCAAAGAACACATTATTCATCTTCGGCAACGCGAGTGGGCGTCACATTGGCACTTAATGGATAAAGTTTCTTTCAGTTCTCGGCTTTGTGTCTCCTGAAAAGTGCCGACAAGCGTCAGCCAGCTAAAATGTTGACATGCTGATGGCCCAGATATGACTTGAATCATATGAAGTTTTAAACTGGAGTTCCGGGAGAGGGTTTCAACTCCGAGCGCACAGAGCGGCCCTTGGTCCATATGTCCGATGGAACAGGGCGCGGTCGAATCCGACTTGGAAGTCAAGGCGAATCAGACCTTCGAGGGACCTTCGGTTCAGCCCATGGATTCGTAGTGGATCTTTCCCCCGGCGGCAGACTCCTATACTACTCGAGCTTAGCCTGGGAGTGGGCCCCGTCTGCTAAATAATTAAGTAAATTTACAAGGATCGCCTCGAATCATGAAAGAGTCTTCTGGATCTATAAATTTCGTCGCCCCTCCACTTTGGCTCTCCTCGTTTTATCGAGTTTTGAGTGACTCCTATCACCGCTCACTGAGGTTCTCCGACGGTGATTTCAAGCGCACTCACCACAAGATACCTACCGCTGGACTCTTCACACTTTATTCGCCGTGTCGCATACTATATCTTCCAGTGTGGAAATGGGTACAGATGTTGGCGCACAAGAGAAGACAGTAAACGCTTTGGAAGGTGGTCAAGATGGCGAAACTCCTACTCCTACTCCAGCACCGGCTCGACCAGCTGAGGAGAAGCCAGAGCCGACATTTGATACTGGTTTAACAGCCTGGCTGCAAGTTGTGGGATCCTTTTTCCTCTTCTTCAACTCATGGTGCGTCTCGAGTCACGCAACATCCAACTCCAATAAAATACCCGACACTAACCGTTGTATAGGGGTGTGGTGAACACATGGGGTGTGTATCAGACATATTATGAGCAGAATATCCTATCCGATGTGCCGTCGTCAACCGTAGCGTGGATTGGTTCGCTGCAGTCCTTCCTTCTTATGCTGGTCGGTGTCATCACAGGTCCTCTTTTTGATGCTGGGTATTTCCGTGCGCTTCTCGGGTTCGGTACCATCGTGTTACCATTCGGCCTAATGATGGTTAGTATTTCGTCACAGTACTGGCATTTTATCTTGGCCCAGGGAATCTGTATCGGTTTAGCCGCCGGTTGTATGTTCGTCCCAGCAGTTGCGATCCTACCTCAATACTTCAAGGCGAAGAGAGGGCTTGCGAACGGTATTGCAGCCTCTGGAAGCAGCATCGGGGGAGTTATATACCCGATCATGTTCAACCAATTGCAGAAGAAGGTTGGCTTTCACTGGGCGACCCGCGCAATAGGCTTTCTCGCCTTTGGGACGTGCCTCATCTCATTCTCTATCATGCGCATGCGTTTCTACCCAACGGAGAAGCGTAAGCTGCTCCAGCTCGGCGCCTTCAAAGAACCCCTTTTCGTGCTCTTCTCCATCGGCATGTTCATGGGATTCCTAGGCTTCTACAACTTCCTCTTCTACGTCCAATCCTATGCCATCGATACCGGTATAGTGGACGGCAATCTAGGTTTCTACCTTCTTTCGATGCTCAACGCAGGATCCACCTTTGGGCGAATCATGCCTAACTTCATTGCAGACCACACAGGCCCACTAAACATGCTCACCCCCGCCGCTTGCATCACTGCCATTCTCTCGTTTGTCTGGATTGGCGTCCACACCGTCCCTGGGATTATCGTCTTGTCCGTCCTGTACGGAATCTTCTCCGGCGGTTTCGTCTCACTGCCACCCGTGGTGATGGCTTCGTTAACCAAGGACATGCGAGAGCTCGGAACCCGCATGGGCATGGTTTTTGCGATTACATCCATCGCATTATTGATCGGGACTCCGATTGGAGGTGCAATTTTGAACCATTCAAATAGCTATTTGGGCGTCCAACTATTTACGGGATGCGCCTTGAGTGTGGCCGTTGCTATATTTGCAGGAGTCAGGTTTTCTCGCACAGGTCTGAAGCTTGTCGTTCGAGCATGAGGTGAATCCGGTCGCGGCCATGGGATTATATCTCGTTGGAGTGTTTCCGCTTGCATGCAACATTAATTTTCCAACATTTATTCGGCAATTCCATAAGCCCATTTTTTCGACATGGCGTATTGTATCACGAAACGTGGTCTTATTTTAAAAGAGCAACGCAGATCTAGGGTTGGTGTTAAAAGTGCATTATAGAGCGAGCCATATATAGGCATTATAGATTAAAAAGGCATCGGACATAGCACCTATTAATTAGCAAATATCCTATACATTTTGCCATGTCTCTTCAAATAAACGTTTAAAACAGTACATTTGGATATCAACTGCCAGATAAAACAACTGGTAAACAGGGAAGACGCAAATCCCAAACACCAGAATGCTAAATCACTTCGAACCGAAGCTAAGAAACATGCTCCGGACTAACAGGGAAATTTTCCCCATTCTCTCGAATATGCTCCAATTTCTTATCCCGGCTACAAGGCTTCCGCATATCGTACGCATCCTCTCCCGATTCTGACATCCCCGTCGGATCATCGCTGTAGTAATTGACGACACGCCGGAATACGGAGTACCTAGTCGCAAAAGAAATGATATCAGTATAACATACCCCAGATGAAATGAAATGCCAGAAACATACCCCATTCCCTTATACATATCCACTGCAACTTTATTCCCTGCGCGCACGTATAGATCCACAAACCAAGCATTGTTGATATCCGATCCCTGTTCTAGGCGTTCCGTGAGACGGCGCGCATGGCCAAGACGTCGCCATGCAGGTGCAACTGTCAAAACAGTGATATGGCCGTGCCACGGCGTGTAATGTTCTGAATGTTTCATGGAGGGGTGTTGTTCTTCGAGCTTGCCCATTACTGCAAAGTGGGTTTGGTGTTAGCAGTTGCTTGAAGAAGACCTAGTCCCGGTTTTGAAATGGTAAAGGTTCACACACTGTATCCGGCGATTCCCTCCCTGCGATCCTGCACGCTACTGAAGAGGGACGGCCATCGCATCAAATAGTTCAGGTAGAAGCCCAGGTCGTAGTTTTCGGTTAGGGGATCGAGATTCGTCAGGTTAAGAGAGAAGAGGTCCGTTGGGGACATCCGGCGAATTGACGACATGATTCCGGGTTGTCGAGACAGCAATTGAGTCGTGGTGGTTGCTCGATAACGTTTGATAAAGTTGAAGCGGGGGAAAAGTGTCGAAATGAGGGACTTACTCGATTGGGGTTTCGGCGGTCACGGGAAATCCACGCCCGCTGATCAAATCAACTTCTCCCATAACTCTTTTACGCACTCTCTGGATCTGAAGCTGTTGGCAGACTGCTGTATGCTGGTAAGTGTTGTTAATTTACTGTGCACTTTGTGTGTTTGACCCCTGACTTTGTCTGTGCGTTTCAGAGATTCCGTGGCTGCCCCCCGTTTGCACGCTCCAGCGAACCCCTGTCATCGTCTGTTTACGACCTTTGAGACTCGATTGAAAATCCCCCCAAACAGTTACCGGACAAGCAATACGGACAAATACAGGCCAAGCGCTTAGAAATAATTCTTTGACAACGCCAGATAAAGAGCTTAGTTCTGGGTCGTCGGGAGGGCTTATAACCTACCTCACCACCTCCAGCATGCCGTCCAACCCACCTTCACCCTTAAGGTTATCTCACCGCCACAGTCGCAGTCGGTCATCAAACATGGACACAGATCCTATGTCGCCTGATGGTTATGCGCCAAATGGTTACTCTTCAAACTCTCCCAGGTCGCCGCTCAGCCCACGCTTATCCGGCCCACCTTCCCCTGTTACCCCCCGTCAACAATACGCGCAAAGCGTCAACGGATCCGCCAGAATGTCCGGAGACTTTGGAGCAACCACGGAAGCAAGTGGTGGCCTGGGAAACCTTGCGGATGAGCTGGCCGATGCTTGGGAAGAGGAAGAGAGTGGCTATGGATACGCCTCCGGGCAAGAGGCTGCACCATCTGATTCACAACCGTTGGAACCCATAAGAACGAGAACACCTTCGCCCAGCTATTCTTCTGGTCGTGATTCATTGCAACCTCCCAGGCCAAAAGTACGAAACGGGAACAATCGACACCGTAGATACGAATCGCAATATGATGGCTCAGACTATGGAAACGACTCGGATCTCGAGGAAGTGGCGGATATGTCGCCTGCGCTGGAGAGCCAGATTGCGGAGATTGAAAGCCTTGCTCGACGGGGGCTAGAAAATAATGGAAGTGAAAATGACCATGTCATTGACCGTGCGGTTACAGCGCTTCAAGATCTGGGAGCACAGAGTGGGATTGAAAATAATGCTATGAGGTATGCCCTGGTTTTTCTTTATGGCATGCATGTGTCCCACTTTGAAGAATTCCTGCTGATAATCTATCTAGGCTCATTACCGCACACTCTTCGATCACATCGTACCTTACTCACCAAACTCGTACCGTCCAGAACCTCACTCACCCTCTTCTTTTCGCTCCATTCCCGCTCCTCTCTGAAGAGACCATCGAAGCTCTTATCCCTCTAATCGATGAGGGTCTCCTACCCAACCTCCCGTACCCTTTCCCAGAACAACAACATCACAACTCGCCATCAAATACCCCACAGTCCTCCACCGCCAATCCACTCACTTCCCTCCAGACCCTAATCTCACAAACCTCCGACATAACGCTCTCCCTCCGCGGCCTGAGCGATACGCTCTATGAATCCCGCCAGCTCACATCAACTGCCTCTCGGCGGCTCCGTTCTGCCCGGGAACTCGTCGCAGACCTTCGCCGCGAGGAAGAAGGTCGTGAGGAAGGGACCCGGTGGATCGAAAAAGGTGACTGGGATCGCCGATTGAAGGAGCGCGAAGCTGGCCGCGAATGCGGAGATGTTGTCAGTGGCTTCGAGGCAGTCTGCGGAGAGTGGAGGGAGAAGCTCTTCGGTGCTGCAGCCAGCACAGAGGCTGTTGCGGCTTAGGCGGAAGTTTCTCTCATTACATTTTCCCTATAGAGTTCCCTATCTGACGAGATCACACAAGTACCCCAAAGATTTCTTTTTTTATTTGTCCATCAATTCAACACGAAGAATATCCCCCAATTTGCATCCAATCGAACCATATTTTGCTCATTTATGGCTGGCTTTCTTTTTCTCCTTTTCTACCTGTATATAGATTTCTTTTGCATCTGGTTGACCTTACGAGTCTATCTGCCTATCTATCTATCTCCCTATGCATGACGTGGCTGTCATGTCGTTCTTTGACCCACGGTCTATCTATTTCCTTACATATCTCTAGATTGTCTTTCCTTACACGTTTCTTTTCCAAGTATCATATGCTCGCTGGCCGGGCTAACCGGAGACTCCCATGCTACACACTCATGTCTCTTTCCTTTCGGTCAAGGAGCGAGGGCTTGTATTTCTCATGTCCCTAAAAAGCCTTTTCGGTCCATTTTCGTAGATGTCACTTGGCTCTGTGTTGGTTATGGGCGGTGCGTATAGCCGAGAAGCAATCCTCAAGGTGCGTTTTAACTGGGTTATTGACGAATCAAATGATATTTATATGGAAACACGACTCAAAACTACATGACACTGTTCTGGAAAATACGTAGATAGGGAGCGACATGTAACATACAACATGTACAGATAAATAGATTGAACTTCGTTAAGTGAAACAGGACTCGCAAGTCATGGCATTATTCATCCAACTATACCTACCTGACAGACATGAAAGAGATGATGAAAGATGAGAAAAGAGAAACAGAAACGTCCTTTATGAGAAGAAAGACATAATGCATTTCAACAAAAACCATCATTGCCCGAAGAGAGACTCTAGCTAGATCTGTACAGTCTGCTTGGCTCACAAGTAGACACGCAAAAAGAAGAGAGAGGAGGTCGGAGAGACACAGTTAAACTGTACGGAGCGGGAGCAATGCTGGTTGAGTGAGGTATGGAGAGGATACAGGTACGGGAGAGAGTTATAAGGAAAAAGGATATTTTTCACACGCCCATTTGTTTTTCAGACACAGATTTTGTTTCCAGAAACAGCTGGTTGATACTTTACTGGTTCTGCTGCTGCTTCCACCTGGGAACCCACTTTCCACCACTGCCAGCGGGCTTGGGTTCTTCGGCCTTATCGGACGAAGACTTTGAGGGTTCTGTGCGAGAGGGAGGTTGGGAGGAACGCTGGGGAGGAACGTAACGACCGGACGAGGGAGGGGGCGCGTCGGAGCCACCACGAAGGTGAGGCGGCACGTAGCCGGATCGTCTGGGGGCCTCGGGCTCCTTGGGTGCCTCATCGGGGACACCAGAAGCCTCCTTGGCAGCTTGACGCTCTCTCCAGCTAGGACCGCCACCAGTGCGAGGAGCAAGATTAAGACGAGGCGCGGTACGTTCGGTGGGTTCTGCGCGGGTAGGAGGCTCTGGAGCGCCAGACTTCTTCGCCAAAAGGCGAGCCTCTGCTTCCTCCTCACGCTGTCTTTGCCGGGCGGCAATTTCATCCATTTTCCTATGATTTGAGTCAGCAATATATACTTGAAATAGGTTCTTTGGGGTGTGGGGTACGCACGCTCTCTCTTCTTCACGCTTGGCCTTTTCTTCAGCCAAGACACGGCGGCGCTCGGCCTCCCTGGCGGCTGTCTCCTCCTCCTCGCGTCTAGCACGCTCTTCTTCCTCCTTCTGGGCGCGTTCGGCGTTCTCGCGCTCGATCTTCTCGCGGCGCCTGCGCTCCTGGACATCCTTGACACGCTGCTTCTTCTTAGCCTCGAACTCTCTCTCAGCTGCCTTGCGGCGCTTCTCAAACTCTTCGTGGCGCTTCTCTGAGACTTCCTTGCGGAAGTTGCTGAACTGGGGTACCAGGCGGCTGAGGCGGTGCTTCAGAGCGACGGCTTCCTTGTGTCTAGCCTCGGACTCAGCCAGAGTCTCAGCCTTCTGGTGCTCATAGGACTCCATGTCGCGCTTCTTCTGGGCCTCATAGTCTTCAGAGACATGCTTCAACTCCTCACGGCGGAAGGCACGCTCCAGATGGTCGATACGCTTGCCAGTGGTGCGAACGCGGTCGTTAAGTTCGTTCTTCTCCTTCTCGAGCTGTGCAAGCTTCATGGCACGAAGACGGTTAGCATCGAGATCTTCAAGATCGATTTCGCTAATGTCGATGCCCTTAACGCCGGTCTTCAGCTCTTCGAGCTGCTTCTTGAGTTCTTGCTGGCGGATACGGTCTTGCTCATCCTTGATACGCTTCAGCTCACGCTCGCGCTGTTCCTCAGCAAGACGCTGCTTCTCAGCTTCCTGGAGCTGCTGTGTGCGGAGGCGCTTGCGGGTTTCCTCTTCTCTTTGCTTGCGCTGCAGGGCATCGGTGGCGGCCTCCTTCTTCTTTTCAATGACAACACGGCGCTCCAGAGTGTCTTCATGCTCCTTGGCAGCACCAGCCGCAGCACGTGCAAGAGCAGTCTGCTTGGCCTGGAGACGAGACTCGTTGTAAGTGGGGTCAACATACACACATGAGATGTGTAGGGTCTTGGCCAAACGGGTGAGCTGCAGACGAGCAATTTCGGCAGGGGTGTTTTGCAGACGCTGCACGGAGCCGAGTTCACTTTCCGCAGATCCGGCCGCGCTTCCAGAGTGCAAAGCCTTGGCCGAGGAGAAAACGTCAGTATCGAAGGTAAGAACACCAGAGATGTGGTCCACGCGGATAGCAAGGTCACCCTTCTTGCAGCCGTTCATGATGAACTTCTCGATCATGGATGGAGTGATCTGGAAAGGATCAGGGAACTGAGCCAATTCGTAGACGAACTTGAGCGAAACGGACTCATAGACCTGAGACAGCTGCTGGAAGAGGCGAGTGAGAATGACCTGCTGCAAAGGTCCAACGTATTTCTCCATCTCGGGATCCGCACCAATCTGCTTAAGGATGGGGGTAACCTTCTTGCAGATAGACAGGGGGTGGAAGTCAACTTCAAGAATGTTGTAGAGGTCACGGATCTCAGGGCGAGCACGCTTGAGCATGCCCTTGTTCAAGGCATCCCTGAAGAGAACACCACGGGTGGGACCCTGTGCCATGCCAAGTAAGTTGGTGAGGCGAGTGTTCTTGTTCTTGCGGACCTCGTCCACATCAATTAGCGCACCTCGAGAGCGAGATGTGCTGATAACTGGGATGGAGAGGGCAGAAAGAAGAACGAATGAAGCGGCCTTGGTCATGTCGCCCTCCGAAACTGAAGGGTGGTCCTTCTTGGAGCCCTGGTTGGCGGAGAGGGTGACCGCAGATTGACGGAGGAGGTTGTAGTAACGGCTCCAAGCAGCAGCGTGGAAAAGGTAGTTCTCGCTAACAAGGAAGATCCGAGCAAGCTTCTCGTAGTAGTTGGCCATCATAACGTTCTTTGCGGGACGCTTGCTGAGGCTGAGAAGGGTGTGGATATCCTCGATGCTGCGGAAAGCCTCCTGCCAGAGTTCCAAGTCAACGGCGACGTTCAACTGCTGGAAACGGGTGTCCAGGTGGCGTTGCAGGGTATCGGGGTCGCTGAGGTTGATGGCGTGCATCTGGGCAGAATACTTGGCGGCATTCTGAACATGGTTGCGAAGAAGCTCGCAGAGTCTGCGGAACTCTGTCTTGCGCGTATACTTAAAGCAGAACTGGAAAGCTTGCAGAGCGGTGGTCTGGTACATAACTTCCAAGCGAGCGTTGTTCTTCAGGATCTCCAGAACAGTTCGGTACGTCTCCCACAAAAACTTGAGCCATGGGGTAACAACAGCTCGGTCAGTGCGGTCACGGGATTGTTCGCCAGAAACGGTAGCAAGAAGGATAGTCTCGGGGGTTTCGATGGCTTCCAAATCTTCGACATTGGAAGAGGGTGCCGCTGACTCGAGGGAGGACTGAATCTCATCGGCCTTGGTTTGGGCTTCCGTCACCTTCTTCTCCGCAAGCTCGATGAACTTCTTAAGAACAACCTGCACCACAAATACCATTAGAATCCCGCACATCCACATCCGCTAAAATAATTCGTGGCTATCTACGTACCTCGATAGTTCCCACGTTTGTGTTCTGGGCGATGTTCTTGTACTGATACAGGCCATCCTTGGCAGCTTTGCCTTTCCGGAGGTCGACACAAAGTTCAACGAAAAGAAGCATAACCGGTTCGAGAGAAGCAATCGGGCTGCTCCGCGTCCGCTTGGAGGTAACATGTTCGTGGAGGACGGTCAGGGCGGCCGGAGCCTGGCCCACAGCGATAAGTTCCTGAGCCCTCTATAGGCAAAATCCGCGTTAGAACCGATATGGACAATAAAAACCCTTGCTTCATCCCAAAATCCACAAAGGCAACCTACTTTCAGGACATTCTCAGGCTTGATATGCGGTGGAGGCGGCATGGTGGGCGATGTAATAAGCGATGGCTAGGTATTATCTCGATAGGGCACGGACGGCACACAAGCCTTGTTTATGGGTGAACCTCGACGAGGGATAGGCGCAAATCGAGTCGAAGATGCGCAGCGGAGGGCGGGCAGCGAGAGTCGACAGCCGAAAATCCCTATTTGAATGATGCTGCCACGCGACGGTCGGCGAGGACAGGTGGGAGGGGAGGCGTCGGTGGTTGTGCGAGAGCCAGAAAAAAACCAACCCACGCAAAGTTGCTTCCCTTCCCTGTTTGGGTTAAGCGATCACATCACGTGAGGGAGACTATAAAGACTCGCAACGCTCAGACACTCTTATCATGTATTTATGATCCTGAGGCTCCAAAGTTTTCTTGATACGGCCGTAGAAATAATTTATTAAGGGGTCTATCTGTGCTTCGTTGGTGATCAGGCCAGATTCCAATCCGTGCATCAGAACTTTCAAGGGGCTGTAAGTATACAACCGACTATCCCGAGACCCGGCCAACCAACTCTTTCTGCTCTCAATTCCACTACGGAACACAGTATTTATGTATCACCTAAGCGATCTATCAGCTGTATATAAATGCATCCCGCATCGCCGGATGACAGATTGTGATGTCTCGAGTGGACTCTTGCCTCAAATGCCACAGAGGTGCTCTTCAAGATCACGTGAGATGACTGAAACGCCGGTCACGGTATGGTAAAACTCGTAAGTTTGGCTCGGGGAATCACTCACTCCACACAGCCATAGCTTCTCCAGCAGTGTTTTGGCAAGTCGAGAGGTCATGGTTCAACGGGTAAGTCTCCGTGGGTGAGGCCATCATATTATAGTAAGCAATAGAGATACTTAGCATACTGATGAAGTGCCGATCGTCGACCGTTGAACATCCCCTTCCTTCGGTCGGTTGGATAGAAGATTCAGGGGGACTCAAAGTTAAGCCGGTGGAGGCTAGCACACTCTATTAAATTACGTGAAACGCGAATACAATGTTACACACAGTGAAGAGGGAGACAGTGTGCCCCTCTGCGGCCCGTGTGGTAAAATAGCCCCCGTCGTCCGGTAATAATACGGGTGCTCTCTCATAATCATCACCATCACCCTCCACTGTCCACCCTGGTTCATCCCGTTCAGTCCGAGTGCCAGTCTTGGGTCGTCTCTCTCGCTCTTTCTGTCGCTCTCTTCGTCTTCGTCCAAATCGACCTTCCATTTCTTCTTTTCGCTTTCTAGTCGCTTTCTTTATCTTTCTTCTCTTCACCTCTGAATAATCCCAATTCAACCTCCGTTCGCTCCCTGACACTAATCCTCTCACTCTCCTTTCCCCCCAGCCTCGCGTCCGACCTCCGTCTCGACAACCCCCCTACGCCTTTCACCCCGGCAGCGCAAAACCAATTGGCGAACCGTGACGACCTCAGCTCTTCAGTCGCCTTTCGCCCCTGACCCGTGCTGTCGCATACCGGGATTTTAAGACGAGTTCATTTCGCGCCCTCACGACGGCCATCTAGCACAAAAAATGCCTACCTACGAGCTTCGATCTGGAGGGGACGTGAAGAACAAGAAGCAGAGTGTGGCCGATCTGAAGTACCGACGGCTGACAGAGCTCAATGCCCGTCTAAAGGAGGACCTCGATCGCCCCCGAGTTAAGGTGTCAGAAGCTGCCATGTCGTAAGTTCCAACAGCTCGCTCACCACTGGTCGTCGTCGCAGTCGCTCATCGCATTACTTTTTGCTAGGCTTATCAACTACTGCAACAACACTCGTGACTTTATGGTACCATCGGTATGGGGACAAGTATGTTACTGGCACTCACAGCGAGCAATTATCCCCTTTTTTATTTTCTTGCTAACCCTTGCCTCAGGTTGACAAGCGTGAAGACCCGTACGCTCCTCAACAGCAGGGAGGTTGCTGTACGATCATGTAATGGCCTCATGACTCAAACTACGGTCCTAAGCAGACCTATCGCGCGTTGATGGACATTGATATCCCCCGCCGCTACGAACTTAAACCTTTCTATTTCTCTAATTCCTTGTCTTCGATCTCGCACACTACGAATGCAGGTCGCCTACTCACGCCTTGTATCACACGAAACTATGGCAATCGAATTGACATTTTCATGGCCCTAGAGCCAACCGGAGCGCGCGCGCTGGACTTGCACGCCCTTCGGAAATGTTGACGAGCCGAGACTATGTCGCCTTGCCTAACCAACTGGATTACTATCGATGATTATTGTCTCGCAAGATAGCCTTGATCGTGTTATTCTCTTTTTTCCTTCTTCGCTTCTTTGGTCAAAGCCTTTTTTTTTTCTTTCCTTTTTTTTTAACCACTATTACCCAGTTTATCTGTGTTTCCTTTTCCTTTTCGCTATTTCCTTTGTCGAGGTGTGAATGGGGGTTCTACGGATTCCAAAACGAAACGTATAGCAAGCCTGCAGGATGGTGTCGTTTCAGCGTCTTGATCTCGATTTTGTTGCAACCCGATTTTTGTAAATTAGATTCACCGGGTCTTGAATAGCTGCTACTACCTATCTACTGAAACTAAGAATCATCTAATGCAGGAGCGCAACCGTAATACACCGTGTACACAGACACGACGTAAGTACCGTACACTATTTCGATCAATAAGCGCAGGTATGTAGTACGGCTCACCTTAAGGAACCTAAAGCATGTCCGTCGAGATACCCCTCAGCCTCAAACCTCCGCGCTTTGAGGCTCAAACACCACCCACCCAGCTACATCTGGGCCATTTTTTGCATCACTTGACACAGAAACCGCAACCTTGTCCTTCTTGTAGATGGTTGGCCACTATCAACAGTTCCCGCTCTACTTCCAAGCGCCGACCTATTACTGCTCTATATATCTGCATACACCGTCTCACGGCATTGTCGACATGTTTCTAAGCAATATTATAAACGTGGATCATGACCGCATGCTCGAGCGGATAAGAAAGTAATATCCTTTCTACTGCATTCTCACTATACCATCTGCTCTCCCAGTCCGGATAGCACAGCGCTTTCGTATATTCCCAAAATTCTGGGAAGAAGCCCGCCATTTCCCAATCAATAATACCAGTAACCTTGCCTTCCTTAACTAACAGGTTCCTCGGCGTCAAATCCGCATGTGTCATAACAATCTGATGGCGCGGGAGTGCGCGCAAAAACCCGGCTGTCTGGCGAACCCACGGGCCCCCCAGTGCATTTTCCATCGCGCGAACAACACCCTCGAGGAACTCATTCTCATTGGCATAAGGCCCGAACATTCCCAGTTCGCTCGTGAATATTGGATCTTCGCATGCTGTTCTGTCGATAGATCCGATAAAGTCTCCTTTGATACCGCGTAACTCCTCCATGTGTCCACGGAGCTGGGATATGACTCCCTCCTGCTCATCGTCGGCCATATCGTCCCATACGTCCCGGAGCACGTCGCCCTCAATGTATTCCATGACAATTACCCCGCGATCAATCGATTCGTCAATATAGGCATCATACACTTCCGGGACGGGGATGGAAGTCTTCGCGCGGATGAATCGCAGTGTTTCTGCCTCTGCTAGGCGCGGGGGCTCGATTAGTTTAACGACTGTTTTCGGGTCGACTTTGTAAACGTGGATCATTTCGTGCGCCCCAAAGCGATCCTCCTCTTTCAGCACCCATTGTTTAGTTTTGAAATTTATGGCTGTTTTGGCGAACATTGCTTGCTCCTGTTGTTGATGAGTGGAGCCTGGCAGCTGAGGGCCCGTCCCGCACTTTGCATTCGGAGGTGATGACATGCTGAGTGGTGGCGGGGCTGATTTCCCGCCTAACTATACAGATTCTTTACCTCCAACAACGCCAATCACTCTCACCAACTTCATTTTTCCCTAATATCTTGAACCAAGTGTATTCCTCGTTACCTATTCGTCATAGAATATGACCGGACCAACCGCCCCCATCGAAACAAAACCGCCAGCATCCACCCAGCCTGCAGCACCTGAATCTCACGCTCACTCTTACTCCCACCCCCGAATCACAGTCCAGTACTGCACGCAATGCAAATGGATGCTTCGGGCTGCCTATGTACGTCGCCCCATTCCATTCCATTCCCCGCGCCCGGACTCTTGGTGTCCTTGCAAAGCCATTCCAATCCAACCTTATTCCTGAAGGACATTGATTACATCCCCGCGTGACTTGTGCTTTTTCGCCCCTGCATTACAAAGTTACCTACCTACACCTAACAAACCACCACGTACAATACGTTACTGCAAGTGCAAAGTACCAGTTAGTAGTTAACCCAGGCTAACATAACACCTATACAAAAGTTCGCCCAAGAACTCCTCTCTACATTTAACACAGACATCGGCGAGATCGCGCTGGTTCCGCGCACGGGGGGTGTTTTTACTGTTACTATTTTCCCTACTACTACTACCGCAGAAGATGGTGATGGGACAATCCTCTGGGATCGGAAGAGGGATGGGGGATTCCCTGGTATGGTTCAATCTTTTTTCTTTCCCCTGGAAAGAAGGGTGGGTAATGCTAATATTCAATTCATGGATAGAGGTGAAGGAGTTGAAATCACGCGTGCGGAATGTAATTGACCCGACGAGGAATCTGGGGCATACGGACCGGGCGTTGAAGAAAGGTGTGGAAGCTGCTGAGGCTGCGACTGCATCTACATCTACGTCTACATCTGCGCCCGGACCAGGGCCCGGGCCTGCAGCATCTGGAAAGGATGCGGAGTGTGAAGACTGCAAGTAGAGTGCATTCACAAGATAGGTAGCATAGCTAGGTACAGGTACAGGTACATATACTGTATGCAGATACATCCATAATATCCATAGCATAAGCGATGGAAAGACAGGAGAGAACTTCCAGTATCATCATTTGCATCGTGTGATATCAAATAAAAAGGATAAAAAAAAGAAAAAGATGATAAGATTGACATGATAGATGTGATCAATCGACATCCAACGTTTTGAAGAACAAGAAGATAAAGCACACATCCCGGAGACTTAATCTGATATCTGAGATCAGAGCCACTGGATGTATTCAGCCTAACTAAGTAGGTGAATTGTGACCAGATAATAATATGATATTACCGAACGCCAAACCACGCGCCTCGACTCTAAATGGACCCCTATCCCAAAACCGAACCTCCGTGAAGTTAAAAAATGGTGAAGAAAACGAGGTAGAAGAAGTGAACTGAACTGAAGATGAAGACCGCCCATCCAACCACGTTGCCCGATCTGCGCCGGTATCCATCGCACATTTTGCATGCGAATAAAGGTGTACAGGATAGGGAGCCACTGCATAATCAAAGAATATGTCAAGAGGGGCCGCATATTGCCGAGGGTCTTCTGCCCCATACAAGCATGCGCTTTTGCCCAAAATCGTATAAGCAAAAAATATCCATAGCCTCAACGGCTCGAGCTCATATAATGGCTTGTTTTGTCTATCAACGATATCGTGAAATCATACAGTCCGTCGTATATGCAAGTCGATTGTGAATCACCGTCCAAGGGTGCCAACGTGTCCGAGTCAATAAGGAGAAAGATCGGTAAAAGAATAAGCTGTTTAAGGTGCGCGAATATAGAATATGATGGATGTCTGTACTGTTATCGCGACTCGCCAGTCACTTCTTGATGATTCGAGTGATGATTCTTGCGTTTCCAGAACGCTAACCGGAGACGGCTCTTGCGCTTGGGCAATTTTCGCTGCTGCTGTTCTTGGCCAGCTAGCTCGTCCCATTGCGGACTTTGCCCTGTGCTGCTTCCTGTGTTGACGGACTGTGTAGAGCTGCCGGTTGTGTTCCCCATCGACGCTTGGTTCTTGTCTGAATCATCGTGGAAAAGCTGGGCACTGCCAGAGTGGAGCGTGTTTTCTGACTCCCGGTCTTCTGTTCCATGCTTCGGCGAGCTAGCACGAGGGCTGCGGTTGTCCCAGTCTGCATAGTCGCTTCTCGGGATGTTATCACGCGAGTAGGTCCTTTCATCGCTATCCGCAGAAATGACACTCGTGGCGTTCGTGGAGGGAGAAATAGGTGTCATGGCGTTACTGTGCGTGCTGATGCTCTGTGTTCGAGTGCAGCTATTCCGCTGAGAATTCGAAGGCGCCGATGTACACCCAGAGGAGACGGTGTTGGCATGATGGCGATAATATGTACCAGTCCTTGATCCATTCGCTTTTTCTCCAGCGCTTTCTACCGAGCTATCATAGGTAACAGCACTGCCCGGTTCTTGTTGGCCAATGTCGCTGCTTGTTTGCGTTTTCGTAGGCATGGGCTCAGCAACAGAAGATGGACGTATATTGGGCACAGCACATGACGATTTCCGGGACGGCTCGTCGTCAATGGGGAATGAATCTCCCGTAATCTCCATCGTCGACGGCCCCGGCGTATCTGGAGAAACAACCGGGCTGATCTGGTTCTCATTGTAGTCACTGCCTACCGATGTACGCGCCGATCTTGCAGGACCGAAATAGTCTTCCTCTTCCTGTCGCTGCTGATATGGCTCCTTTGCTGGAAACGTTTTGGCGGAGTTATTGCGGGCATCCGTATCTGCTTTTGCCGGCACGGCTACCGATGTCGGAGGTGTCGCTTGCGCTTCTGTTGCTTGCCCTTCTCGAGCGGGGCTATGTGACCGAGGAGAAACGTGTCCATCAGGACCGGCATCCACCATCAATAGCGGTTTCTTCTTCTCTAAATCTGCAAGGTAGTGCCACCGGGTGTGGTTGTTCCGGATGTGGTTAACGGTAAACCGCAGTCCACCAAGGATGTCCGAGACGCCTTCAAAGAGCGGAAGCGCGAAAATTGACATGAAACCCATTTGACCTGTCGCAAGCTTGTACACGTTGCCGAGCTCAGGCGGACCGCCGAAAAGGGCCGTCTCCATCCCAACCTCCTTTTCCATCTCACCCTGGTTGGCAAACTCTTCTTGCAGAATCTTGGTCCACCTCTCGGCAACTTCCCAGGGCCGCGCCACGTTACTGATATCAGCACACTTGATCAGCAATCCACAGACAAGTGTTTTGTACATGTCGATATCCTGAGGCTTCCAGCCATCCACTGTCCGGTTGTTTTCCGAGTATTTCTCTTGCAGAGATCCCAGCCGCTCCATGAATTTCTGATGCACGCCCATATCTGTGGCTAAAATGGAGCTGATGAGCAGCTTCCGCAGCTGCTTGTCTTTGAATGCAGCGGGCCAGTAGCGGCGGAGTATTTGTGAGAATGCGGCACAGTGAAACGCTTCCAACACCGAATTGTCGTTGTATAGTTGGGCTAAAGGCGCGTTCAACTTGACGAGGAAGAAGTTATTGACGCCAGGGTGACCGACATCGTGCCCGATTGCCGATATCAATAATGTAAGCGAATCAAACGGCTTGATCATCGACGCAATTGGACAGTCAGTATCGGCCTGGGCACCAATCGAGCCATAGCTAGGTAGCGCGCCGATGTTAAGCAAGAAGCAGAAAACGGACTGTAAGACATCGATTGCATGCCGGAAATTGTGGTAAAGGACAAATGAGTTGTAGGATGCGCGACAAGCCAGTAAAAATGTTCGTAGTTCGCCGGGCGTTAGCTTCCACTCTTCCAGTTCGGGTATCGTAAACGCATGTTGAAGCATCGCATACGCCGCGAAAACAAGCTCGTCATCGGAAAACTCATGGGCAGTAAAGCCCCATTGACCCAACCGTTGTTTTACATATTCCTCACGCTCCTCGGTGACATTAAATTCCCTATCGCGAGTTATTAGCACGCGTACTGGGAAGGCCGTGTGTTCCCATAACTTACCCGTCATGAAGTTCCTCGACAACATCCTCCGGGTTGCAGATGCCTTTCATCAGCTTGGATACCCTTTAGTGAGTTAGCATTGCCTATTAGTAACCGAATACGAAACACAAACTTACATCGCTTCTCTGAGGTAAGAATATGGTTGTTCATCATGTACGCCCACCCACGAGTGTTTCCTCAACTTCCTCCGCGAGAGGAAGCGAGAGTGTTCTCTAAGAGCCGTTTTCCTAGTCCGAAAGGCATGTATGACCAAGCTTTGGATTCTGACCTTATCGATCGGCCCCGACAAAACATCCACGGCACCTGCATCTAGACATCTCGAGATATGCTGAGGGTGGGGAATATGCGTCGATTGTTGTTGTTGCAGTCCGATTGATGCAGAGGTAGGCTCTGTAGGTGGTGGGCGTAGGATGGCGACGGGAATGACGAGGTTTGGGCCGTCATGGGACTGAATATCGTTTGAAAGCCCCGAGAGTAGTTTTAGGTCGGATGTACCGCCGTCGTTTTGCGCCGAGAATGTGAACCCGCGGGCAAGCGGTGCAGGAGATGGGGGTTCTTGCCAAGATCCACGACTCGTGCTGCGGTGCGTTAAAAACGGGGCATCCTCGGAGTGAAGGTCGATGTCGAAGAACGCGAATACCGGCGTACAATTATTCGCAGCATCATCGCTTATTTCTGCGAGTTTCGAAACGAGCGACGCGCCAGCTTGACAAAGGTACACTGTTTTCGAGAATCAGTCAGCAGCGAATCAAACTCGGGGGCGAAAATACGAGGCATACTTCGTCGACAGACATCCAGGAGAACTTCGATATCCGACCGAAGCGACTCAGGTTCATCGGATGATATCAGCGACCCGGCAGGGGCGCCTTGATGCACCCATCGCTCTGACTGGATACGAGGATCGATATAGATTGCAGAGCAGTCGATGTGATCCATCATGTCAATCGGATCTGGGACACCCATGGCTCGGTGCCTCGAAATCCGACGCCAATCCACTCGACAACAGTATCTATACGAAAGACAAAGAGGAAACGCTCGCTACCCGGTTTAGACTCGCCCTCATAGGTCGAGACTCCCAGGTAGTGCGGGTTTGTTGTGGCGAAGGCAATCCGAGACAGAACGAGCGGCGGGCGATAGTATCCGTAAGAATAGGCGATATCGATAATCTGGGAAGTGAAGGTGGAATAGGAGAGAGCGGTTCAAAAGGAAGGACAGTCGAAGAACGTAAAGCGACTAATTTTATCTGTTCAGGATTGTTGTATTGCGTCAGTGATTCGTCTTCCTAGGGTTTTTTTGGCTTCGAAAGTAGGTATTCAGGCGGCGCAAGTAAGAAGCAGGGGCAGGCTGCAGTGGACGAGCTGCAGCGTTAAAAAAACATTGGCGACGAGCTGCAGTCAATAAAAAGCGCAGTAACCGCACAATGTGTTTGTTCGCTGCAGTCGTCCACCAGAATTAGAACTGAGGGGGGGGGGGGAGCGCAAGCGCAAAAGTCCCTGACTGGGACGGAGCAGCAGAGCAGTTCTTTGTACCGCCCGTCGAGGGTCCGGACGGGAACGCAGGCGCGAGGCACGGCTGGCAGGGTAGAGTAATTTCCCACTCACACTGAAGATCTGAGGGTCGAGTCGAGTGATGACAGGTCGAGGAGAGAATAAGCGGCGAAGGAAATACAGGAGTAAGAACCAATTGCTAGCGTTACTGCTGTGAGAATCTCCCACGGGGCGAAATGCGCCCGATCAGTCTGCCACCCAGGGAACCTCGAGTCGCAAGACAACCAACACCCAACGCGGGAAGAGGCAAGCACGACAGAAATACAGCGTCTAACGACAAAAGCGTATCCTAGGGCGTCATGGCGGGCCAGCGACTGGGCCAGGCGGAGATAAAAGAAGAAGAAAAAAAAGGCCACGAGATCAAAGGGTGAGTGAAAAGAGAGAGTGAGGAGGGAAGAGGGTGGAGAGAGTGAAGATCGATCGGGAGAAAAGTCCACGAAGTCGCACGGGTGGATGACAGGATGATCGGGGTGGGAGGACGTGGAGATGGGACTGAGTAAGAGACTTGGACAGAACAGGTATTATAATTAGAAGCAAGGAGTACTCCAGAAAGGGAGGGAGGAGAGGCAGAAGGAGTGAGGAAGAGGAGAAAAGACGGGAAGGAGAGCGAAGGGGGGACGACGATGCTAAGAGCAACTAATGGGAGAGTTACAAGGGTCTGGATAGAGCAGCAGCAGCAAGAGGGCAAGTTGTGACCACGCAGAAGCAGGATCAGAGAAGATCAGATGGAGATGATAATCAAGTCCGCGACACTTTTCCAGAAACCAGAGCGGCTTCTGCTGCGCTTCATCAGCTTCTGCCAGCCTTCCAGAAGGTCGCCCGGTCTTACTGTGACGGCATGAGACGCGATTACAATCTCACGATGCCGCATTTGGTGCGCATTCCGTACAGATTCGGTAACCCAGCTGTACGAGGCGGTACGGCAGGAATCCACCAGCGCGGGCTGAAATAGTTAGCGTTCTTAAATTACTTCTTCTAGGCGGATTCTGGAAGCCTCCGTGTCTGCGCCCGGCAGGATTCGGTGATGTAACGGCTCACATCTTAGTTATACAGAGGGCTTCTGCATTAAATTACGACTATCGAGCATCCTTCCTGGCAGTATAAGCCGCCCTACAGAGTATAGTCAAGACAGTAATGACAGAAGTGGCAAGCGATGATGTTATTGTGAGCAGATCATTTTAACCTTACTCCCACAGTTCAGAAAAAAAAAAAAAAAAAAAAAAAAACGAAGGCTAGACGAAGAACTAAGATGTGATTTGGCTCATGTTAGGTCAGCATCAACGTTCGTGGTATTGCAAACAAGCCCCATCGTCAAACGAGGCTGGCCAAATGTCGACAGACAGCCACTGGGCGCTCTTCTCCCATTACACGAATCAGAATATGAAAATTGGTAGAAAAAAAAAAAAAAAAAAAAAAAAAGTTGTGGCGACCTCGGCCTCGACTCGGACGGACCTCGCCACTTTTTCCTCATTCGTCATCAGTCCAGCTCTCCTCTTGTTACAAGCACTACTGCACGCGAGTCGCAAGAACACCCGACCTCAGTTCCACTCCCATGTCTAACTGTTCCAGAGAGAGCCTAGACACGCAGAATAATCGGGTTTTCCGAGCACAGACCCCAGCGTAAGAAGAACCAATTCTCAAACAATTAGCCCAGCCAGCCCAGGACCGTCTTGGCGATCCCTCGGTCGTCGCTTGGTTTTTGCGCCAGCCTGTGTGACTGAGGACTGTCACAGCTTTCTCCAATAATCCCACTGCCACTGCGCACTGCCGTTCTGCGGGCGCGGACTGACAGATGCCGGCAGTGAGTGCTTGGCTTCGAGACAAGGTTTCAAATCGTGGAGTACTCATCAAAATGTTTATTTTTCTAGCTACGATTGTATAGGTTGCTTACGTGCTGAGAACCATCGTATAAGAAACCTCCGCCGCTGCTGGCCGGAGTGGCTATCACCAATAACATTTGTTTTAACTCCAATGTCAAATGCATCTCCCGTGTCTTGAAATCAAGGCCGATAAAATAGAAATGGCAGGAAGAAAAAAGTAAAATAAAAAAAAAGACGTAGATCGCATCGAAAACCCAACTCATGCCCGGATAATAATTCTAATTTCATGCTGAACAATATCCCAAGTCCCGCTTTTTCCCCATGCCAGACAAAGAAAGAAATTGGAAACTAGAGAAAGAAAAACAAATAGGGGGGAAATACAGTAACGGAAAAGATATCATACACGTCCTTTGATGTTATCCTGAAGGATCGATAGTGCGAGGAGCCGCTTCTCGGCCCTATGATAGGAGGTTCTTCAATGACGGGCTAGCACTCGCTCCAGAGCCGCCACTTGTCCCATTCGTGGTGGTGTGCCGCCCACTATTCACTGCCATTGGGCCTCCAGCGACCGTATTATCCTCAGGCTTGTTTGGTGGTGTTCGTCCCCGGGGGTCCATGTGTGCTTGGGAAACAGGGGGTGACCGCGACGGCGCGTTAATAACACGTTCAACTGAATACAGCCGGGACGGCGGACCACCGTTCAAAGCGCTCAATGAATGCTGCGGGGAGTGTCGCACCATCGTGGCCGGTATATCTGGTGGTGACGCGGACGGCGCAGAGTGCGCATATTGCAAAGCCCCCTGCACTACTGGTGGGTGCGGCGAGGATAGACCAACCGGTCCATACGGACTCTGATGGGCTGGGTATGGCTGAGGAGCAGGGGGGTGTGCCGCGCTAGTATAATGGGGCGCAGGAGGATGGGGCGCAGGAGGCGCAGGAGGCGCAGGGGGCTGATACCCGTTCAGATGGCGCATTGGCGGTGGTGGAGGAGGACCACTCCGATATGCAACGTTTGGTAAGCCGTTGCGCAGCTTGTTATCCCCATACTCCCCCGCGCGTTCGTATCCGGGGTACCGTTCGGGGCTACCGCTAACGGCCGGACCAACAGGTCGGGGAAGGGCCCCTTGACTTGGGTGGCTATGAGATGAACCATACGAATGGTTATGGTATTCCACTAGTCGGGGTGTGGGCAGAACTGGCCGTTGAGCTGAGTAAGGTGACGGTCGTGGTTCCGGAGAGGGTGGTTGCGGTTGGGATTTCATCTTCTTGAGATGGCACTTGTGACACTCATAGAGCACTTGTGAGCCATCCAGGTTTGCTTGTCCCATTTTCGTGTCTGGAGAACCGTAGCCCCCATTGATCGCCGGTAGAGATGCCTGGGAGAGTGGATAGTGATATGGTGGGCTCGCTGAGGGCGCGATTCCGTTCAACGGAGGTGTCGTGTGACTGAGAGCGGGAGTCTGGCGAATGTTGTCAAGCGCCCACCATTTGGGACTGTAGACCGTTAAACAAGTAGCGCATTTCCGGACTACATCCCCGCCACCAATTGGTTGCGAAAGACGGGGCTCAGAATCGATCTGCATCTCATCGGGGTTTACTTCGGGCACGGTTGGCTTTTCTTTCGTCATCACAGGTAGAGTCGCGGTACCATTAACGTTAGAAGCTCGTCGGTTTGTGGAAGAAGTTGTGTTCTGGTGCGCGACGCCATTCGCCTGCTGAAGATAGGCTGCCCTTCGAACCGTTCCAGTTATGCTCAGATCAGCCTGTTTATACGTACGAGCAAACATCTGAAGTGCATTGAGGCCATTTTCGGCTGGCTCACTGCACTCATGAACGGTCGATGAAACTGTGTGTTGAGGACACCAAATCGCTGCAGTCGCTGCCCCAACTTCGTCCCCAAGCCGAACGCTCGATGTACTGTCCTTCCTGGAGCTTTTGATCGGCGCAACGTCGAACCCGGTCTTGTACCCGGCTTGAAACGCACAGCCAACGTGAAAGTGGGCGTTACAACCGCTAAAGTGACACGGGACACATGCGCCCTTGTTAGACTTGCAGATCTTGCAAGTCTCACGGAATCGATCGGCGGAAATCAGCCCGAAGCCTTCAGCAGCTTCTAGTTCTTCTGCACTGCTGAACTTGATTTCAGGCGTCCAAACTGCGCAGGTAACGTGGATCCAGTTATTACCGGCAGTCCGCTTAAGAGGTTCCCGGGGGCCGACTGGCTTGCCAACGGCTTCCTGCCTCTCACGGTAAAGCTTAATTGCGTCTGTAACCAAACCGCGCTCAAGTTTTTCTTTCTCGCGATCTCTGTCGGTCTTCTTCTTGTGAGTTGACCTTGGCGCTTCCATCAACTCGTGCTCAGTCCAGGTCACCGGGCACAGAACGCATTCGTAAGAGGTGGATATGAGCGGATTTCGGTCGTTCGAGCAAGTATCGCACAGCCATTTGACTGTGTTCTGCAAGGGGCTGATTCCGTAGCAGTTTCGGTGAACTGTTAGACGGCAATCCCTGCAGGACACGTACTGATCCCCAGTAGGTTCGATCTTGGCGCAGATCGCGCAAGGAAGTGTTTTGGCCACAGGAGGTTCCGGCTCAATCGGAGCAGGTTCGGAAGACTTCTCGTTCGCAGACCTCTTCTTCGAGACAGGCTCCACCGAGGTAGCCGTTGAGGTTGCCGTGCTGTCCTTGTCATTCCGATTTCGCTTCTTGGTCTCCAACTGAGAGTTTCCACCCACAGGGACACCAAGCGAGGCCGCAGTGGCAGCGGTCGAGTTATTGATATTAGTAGGCCCTGTCTCAGAGGAAACAAGCAGCTGAGTCAATAGTTCTTCATCCACACGGCGGCGCCACGATTTGTTGCCACTTTGACCGATTTTCTTTGCAACTTCGTCCACGCTCTCCCATTGGATTCCGTACTTTCTCCAAAGCAGAGCACAGCGCAAGCAAAGGGCAACATTAAGCTGCGGTCCCTTGTCCCGCTGTCTCGCTCCTGGCTCACTAGGAACTGTTGTGCCAGGAGGGACACCAGGTGCGCGTCGCCACTGCCGTGAGCTCCGGGATGAACAGAATTTGCATTGAAAGCCACGCTTCTTCTCTGCCGCTTTCTCACTATCGAAGGCCGAGTCATCGTGGTCGTCCGCGACATCGTCCACTAGCTTCGAAGCGCTGTTTCGCTTGGCTTCTTTCTTATTTTTCCTGCCACCATAGTTACCCCATATTTGGCGGCCTCGGGGTGTTTTCTTCCACATGTAGTAATACCGCACGATTTGATAATGGGGAACGGTTCCGACATGCCTGCTCACATGGCGCAACTCAGAACCGTACTTTGTGACTCCTTGTTCGAAGGACTTGACCTCTTCGGGGCGTAGATGGGGTTCTTTGAGGTCCTTGTGTTTATTTACCCCCTTGAGTTTTGCAAGCGCCGCCTCAACGTTGAAGCTCTGCGCATACAGAAGCTCCAACGCTTTGTCAAGAAAATTAGTCGAATACTTCTCGACGCCTAAATCGGGCGCCAATTGTTTCGCTCGTTCCATGTATTCGTCGATGAATTTCTCTCGGTCTGCGGGGCTGATTTCCGATCCAGGTCCATCATCCTCTCCTCTGGTCGGCATTTCCTCTGCAGTGGGCATCTTAAAAAGCAGCTCGGCGGTGCGGGCCTGCTTTCCGGCTACTGGGACTGGTTCATCTTCACCTCGGCGGATGAAACCAGGCGGCTCATCCATAACCCAGTTGGGTCGGCTGGCCCGTTCTTTCTTAGCAGCTTCAATAGCAGCAATAGTGTCTTTTGTAAGCCTGTTGTCTCTGCGACCGCCTCCAGAGTTCCTCATATACTTTTTCTTGATCTCAACGGGCTTCACGTATTCGATCGGACGTCCGGGCCATGAGTTTACCACTGCCTGATGTCGGGGCCCTAATCGCGAACTAGCTCGAGGGTAAATGCGGTCATCGTAGTCTAGCGCATCTTCCACTCGACAATGGATTCCCAAATAGCGATATGGCCACAGGCTGGCCTGGGCGATTTGCTCTTCCGTGGCCGGCCGAATCCCATCATCCTCGGTCGGAGCCGGAGTGCTGACTGATGTGCCATTGGGAACCCCGTTCAGATGATCTTCCTCCTCTTCTTCGATCATTTCTTCATCGGCGTCCTGCGCCTCTGATGCTGGTACATCGCCAAGCATTGGAGTATGCCGGGCCTCAAGTTTCCGGTCTTGCGCTCGAGTACAGGCGGCACAAGACCATCCAAATCCCCGCGCCGGTTTTTTCAATAATACTGGTCGGACACAGGACATGTGATAGGTATTATGACAGACAGCACAATCCACAGATTCAGAGCTAAGTAAAACAAGTCAGCAAGCCGCATCGTAACAGGTTGGACGCCTCAGGTGTCAGTCATACTTAGCAGCGTATAAACTACATCGTTTACAGGTTTTGACCGCGCTCGTCAACTCTTTCCGCTTCCCGACTTCGACAAGGACATATCTCCATCGTTCATCTAGGACCTTCTTGACGTTGCCGGGCACATTGATGACTTTGCTTGTTGGAATAACTTCGTAGTAACGGTGGATATAGCGGTCAAACATCTTGTCGTACCAGAAACAATCCCGGGTCTTCCTATACTCTTCGAAATCTTCGATTTCCGATGAATGCTGAATCTGACACTTCCCACGTAATGAATTAAGCGGGCATGTGTCGGAGTGCATCGACGCGAAAACTAGCCTCGTATCCGCGGCGTTTCGCTGAATGTCACGTGGTCTGTAATACCAATTGACTCGTAACGCCTCAATCGGGCCAGATGGCGAATTTTTGTTTGGGAGAAATTCCATGATACGCGCCAAGTAATAAGGCTCGCCTGGAGGTTCACAGATAAGATAGACATGTTCTAAATCGACTCGTCAGTACACCAATTCGAAGAATCTGCGATTCACATGAAGTGCAAAAAAAATAATAATAAAAATAAAAATAAATAAAATAAAATCCCGGAATCGAAAAAACGCAGAAGAAGAGAGAAAGAAGACGGGGAAAATTTAACTAACCGTTGGCTGAAAATGTCGTGCCATCGTCGGCCGTGATTTTACCATTCTTCAAGTAAGCGCCCCCGTCATCAAAGGTGACCATGTTCGAGTCACTCTGGCCCGGGACGATCCCTGGGGCGGCGGTGAATACCTTTTTGGAAACATTTTCGTTTGTTGAGGTCGGGGTGGAGCTTGCAGGCTGCTTGCGCTTGCGTGAAGAATTGGATGATGAACTGACCTCATCTGGTTTGGCGAGGAACGAGGATGTGCCGGGGATACCGTCTCTGGCAGCGGTGGAGTTGGATCCGTTCGCCGCCGTTAGACTTTTCCGAGAGCTTGACTTTTCACCATCAGTTCGCGTGCCGTTGGTTAGATTACTGGGAGCACCGCCGCGTTTAGAAGTTTTCGAGGCCGAGTTGTTAACCTCGAGGTCGACATCAATGTCACGATCCTCGGCGTAGTTTGGTCGGGAAGCGGCATTTCGACGACTCGACCGCGTCCCATAGCCAGAGGGGGCTGGGGTGGCGGACGCGCTGGGCGGTTCCGTAGCCGTAGCATCAGGGTCAGAAGGAGATGCACTGGCCGTCATCGGCCGCGATAGTGATTCATTAGCATCGGCAGGATCTTGGGGTGCGGACGAATCCACAGAGCCCCTCCGCGAAGACTGGCCAGGGGTAGGCATGCGGCGGCTGTCGGCGGCGGATGGTGATGGTGTATTGTTAGAGGGAGAGTCGGGCCTCACGAGTTGTTGCTGGGACGTCTGGGGCGGTGACTTATCCAAGGACATGGCCAGCCTGGAGACGCGACAATTAGAGGGAATGCGGTGTTTGGGTGCTGCAATGCAACTCCAGTGCTGCGAGTGGGTGGTTCACAAGACTGTGGGAACACCAAGAGATGCAGAAATTCAGCAACGGGCCGCGACGGGGAGACGATCCCTCATGAGATGGAAGTTCACGGGTGGTGGGTGGAACAGGAGGTATTGGACGGCATCGGCCGAGTATCAAGGGGTAGAGAAAGAGGAAGAAAACGAAAATGAAAATGAAAATGGGAAAAGGAAAAAGGAACGAAGGTAGAATAAAGGTCACCGCGCAGGGTCTACCCAAGGCAGGAAGAGTTGGGGCTTGGGGGAGAAGAAAGAACAGAAGAGAGCAGGCTTTCCAACTTGGCCGGGACCGATTTGCTTCTTCTGATTTTGGGTCCCTGTGTGTTGCAGCAAGGGTGTTGGAAGGATGGTGGTTATTGGAAACCCACCAACAGATGACGGGATATCAAGATTGACAACCTTAACCTTCCAACAACCACCGAGTCGGGAACGGCGTAACGCTCCTTTGAGGGTGGCAAAGTTGTGGAGCACGGGGGTGGAAGCTTGGGCGGAGGCGAGTAGGGAAGTGAGAAGGAGAAGGGGAGTGGGAATGGGGAGGGAAGAGAGAAAGAGAAGAGAGGGAGGAAGGGAGGCGATGGAGCGAAAGCAGAAGAGAAGAGAGTAAAAGAGAAGAAGGTCTAGGTCTGGCGAGTGAAATGAAGGTAAGTAGGGAAATGGGCTAGCGGCGGTGGAAGCCAAACAAGAGGAACGCCGCCAGACTGCCGGGGCTCGTGGGGTGAGGGCAAATCGCAGCCAGAAGAAACCGATAAGAATGTGAGGAACGCGGAGGGCCAGCAGCGGCTGTGATCGTCGGACGCAGCCTGGATCAAGAGATCAAGAGCGTGTCGAGGAAATGATGGCGAGGGTGGCTCCAATGAACTACTAGTAAATGCGCTCTATCAACCGTCGATCCAGCCAAACGAACGGACTCGGAATTGGGCTAGGATAGTTGGGAGATGGGAGGGAAGGAAGAATGAAGAGCGAGGCGATGAGACGCGGATGGATGCCACTGATGCCTCAGTTCAGCGCCGGGCGGATGAGGAAAAGAAAGGAAAGAATCGAGAGTAGCAGGAGAGAAGGCCAGAAAAGAAGACTTCAGTAGACAGACAGAACCGTCCAGGATCCCGACCAGTCCACGTCCCTCGCCCCTAGTCCCGATATGTTAATATGACGGATCCCCCATCCACCAGGAACCAAAGGGCAGAAAAAAAGCACGATGCCTGCTCTCCTTTCTCTGTTCTCTCGCACAGCCTGCTTTTTGGGTTAAAGCGTCCCAGCAGTCCGGCAAGGCCGCCCGCCGTTACCCTAGTATCTAGTATTCTGGTCCATATAACCCACTACGAAAGTACGGCCAAGTAGGGCAGTCTCAGCTCTCTGGCCCAACAGCGATGCTCGACTATTTGACAATTATCCAGAGCACAGGTGGGAGGCAGCGCGTCCCCTTGCTCGTCTAAAAGGCTTGGGGGTGATCTACGTGTGGTGACCAGGTTGGGCGGAAGTAGCAATAGTAGTAATAAAAAACCACCCTTGAAATGGAGGGCTTGCGGTTGGTGCTGCGAGGGAGGTGGGCCGAGCCACCCGATGTGAAGAATGGTGATGGTGATGATATCGGGGAATTAAGAACCAAGTTTGCCTAATAGCCTGTGCATCAAACGGGGGCCGGCCGAGGGCCAGCACAGAGGCGAAAAATAAAAAATAAAAAACTATTATATAACAACGAAAATCATCCACGACTGTACCAATGTCGGATCCGGGTCAAGCACGGTGGGAGGGACAATTGAGCAGTGGGAAGATGAAACCAAATTAGCGGGAAACCATGCTGTCTGGAATGGGCAGGAATGTTGGAGGGCCGTGTTCTTGGGACAACGGAAAGTGAATGAATGCCAAGTCGAGATGCGCTGCTGCTCTGCTGCGTCCTGACTCGCCAACTCGCTGGCCGGGGCGACATGCCAGATATGGCGATCAACGCCTGGTTGGTTGGTTCCGATCGCTGAACGACGGGATGATGCCTTGACTCAGTCTCGCGATTTGATATCGGCACTAATTATGCTAGTAGCTGGCTTATGGCGGCCTCGTCGTCAGGTGCATGGGATGCAATATAGAACAGCGCTTTACGGGGATTGGGAAGGGAAGGGAAGAGTGCAAAAAACGAACTTGTGAACTTATTGGTGTGTCATCATAATTACGAGGTGACGGCCCCGAAAGGAGGCCGAAAAGATATTCACTCACGAAACCGAGGAGGGGGGCTTTGCAGGTGGTCTCGTACGACTACAGTATAAAACTGGGCGACGGGAGGTTCCAAGGTTTCAGGCCTCGTCGTCAGCGGACATCGTCTCGATGCAGCCTGGAGGCATTTTGGTGTACTTTTGCTGACCTCATCTCACCGTAAACTAGCCTCGTTAAAAGGCTAATAATCTTGACGACGTTTTCATCGCCTGGCTCCGGCCGTGACAGGCATTTGGCGGCGAGCTGAGGAGATATATAACGGTGAAGAGCACCGGGACTAGACGCCGAGCAGGCTGGACCGCCTCATGGCGGGTGGTAATTGATTCATACGTTAAGTAAAGTTAGTTATTGGCATCTCACGAGCGTCCACAGATACGGCACGCTTGCTTTCCACTCAGTGATTGATGGTTTTTTTGACTCCTGTGGCTGACGAGTTGTAGAGGGGCTGAGGGCCCATTCCCCGCGAAACTGGTCCGTCTTGGCTCTCCTGCACAGTTCAAGCTTCAATAAAGAAATTATCTACGTACCTGAGAAGAGTAATCAGCAGTAAATGTTGTTAATTGAGATTTGAAAACATATTTCCAGGACTGCAGCAATTCTGTTTTTCCGGTCGCTCTGCATTCGCTTTGACACAATTATCATTCTTCCCGTTGAGACTGGCAGCGACGGAGTAATGTGGTTCCATCAGAGTCGGACCCCTTTATTCGACCCAATAATCTGCCTTGAGGAGTTTGAAGAACAACCCGATTGCAGTTGATTCGATGGACACTGGGATTATGTCTCGCCGAAAACAGTTAACGAGTAACGACACTACGTATTACTCCATACTGTGATTCACCGATAGTAGGTGATCTCTCGCGCGATCAGATCGGCCAGGTGTTGCCGCGGACCAAACTCTGAGGGGGACCGAGGAGGATAGGCCGAGAGAGGCCTTCCCTAGCCCCATTAATAATTCCCAGGTCTGGATAAAGCGAAAAGATGTGATGTAGTCTCCGGTCTGTGATCCAGCCGCCACGGCAGTCCGATAGGGTGACCCAGGTTTCCTCTGTGCATCTTTGCCTCGTGGTGGATTTACGCGTCGGCAGATCAATCAGGTCCCTCCGAGTCCGAGACATCCGTGCCAACTGAAAGGGCTTTTGCTCTTCCCTTTCTTCACCTGGATGTCCAACTCCCACGGCGCCAACAGACTAGCAGCGCTTTCTAATGAGCTGCTCCTAAGCGAGGGGCGGCAACATGAACCTTCTGCATCAAGGGGCACGTCAATAGGTCGCCAAAGGCTGCATTGATGCTGCGCAGATCTTAGCGGCCCATCATGTGGCTTGATTCATATTTCCGAGTCCGGCGTATTGCGAGGCGAGGTCGGTGCCATGTAGGCACAAAGGACTCAGTCAAATAGCCGGCCTGTCATGATAAACCGATCAGTCTATAGTGCAGGCCTGAGCAGACAGCCTAAGGGGGCCATCCATGGTCACTGGAGGAGTGCAGTTCAGAGTTGAGGAGGGTGGGGCGGGGTCCTCACACTGAGAGGCTAAGGTGGAAGAGGGTCATCCCTCGGCCCATCATCCACGGATCGGTGGATCACCAGCGCTTCAGCTGCAGCCCGAACCCTCAGGCATCAACCTTCTTGGGAGCCGATCCAGGAACGTTCCCGCAGTACGCACGGAAGCAGGGCACAAAAGCAAAAATTCACTAATTGGCTGATATTTCCGGTATATATTACCTAATAGTCGCTGGTCTGATAACTCTCGCTTCAGCTTGCCACTGTCCAAATCCAAGGGCCTGGCGCAACAATTAACGCCTCAGGCATAAATATATTCCCGAGGGCCTTTGTGCCTCAGGCGCCGAGAGTGGGCTGCTGCGAAATTGTTGTTGTTGCGCCGTCCCGCAGCTGGTCTCGCTTGACACGCGTAGTGACGGGGAAGGCGCGACAATAGCCACCAAGATTGCTCTTGCCCGTATTGTTGCATTCTTACCCCGAGCCTTATTCTTACTCGTGGACATACTCAAGCCCTGCTCGGTTCAGGCTGCCAGGTGCTCCGTTGACCACCTGCCCACCTTTCGGTGTAGCGCCTGGTAGACCCATATCGCCGCGAATGGGCAACTCCCCCGTTCCCCAGGCTCGTTGACCGACGGCCACGATATGTCTGCCCCTTCCGGACAGTCTGTTCAGACAAGTGGCTTCCAGACATCTGTCGATATCGCCCGCCAGCAGCCTTATGTCGTAGCCCCGTTGGCAGGCCAGAAACGGCCGCCTAGTGGTCCTTTAAATGAAACCCCTACAAATAATCACGGCTCTCATAACCAAGGACTGGATTTTGTCCGGCCCCAAGTGGCCCCTCTTCCAAAGAGTCGCCTCGTTGCAAGCAGTATCCGCCCCGTTGCTGGCTCAACCCCGGGAGAGCATGATAGAAAACGAGTCATTTCATTGGAATCATCGGCCCAGGGGTCACTTCAATCCTTAAATGACCCAAGATTCGGGCTGCCCAATTCCCTTGTTGCAAACTTTGCTGCCGTCGGCGTCACTAGCATTTATCAGTGGCAGGCATCATGCTTGTTAGGCCAGGGTCTACTCGAAGGAAAACGGCACTTGATCTATACCGCCCCCACTGGTGGTGGAAAGTCTCTTGTGGCCGATGTCCTGATGCTGAAGCGTATTATTGAGGACCCCTCAAAGAAAGCGATCCTGGTTTTGCCATATGTCGCTTTGGTCCAAGAGAAGCTTAAATGGCTTCGGCGTATCGTCCAGGATGTTGAAAAACACATCAAGGAAGATGAAGATCAGGCTGATGCTAGCCATCAGCGTTGGAGAAAAATGCAGAAATCTATCCGCGTCTCTGGCTTTTTTGGTGGAAGTAAAACCACTGCCTCTTGGGCCGACACAGACATTGCGGTTTGTACTATTGAAAAGGTGCGTCACTATGGAGTTACGGCTAGTGTTACTTGCATCTGACCTTCATACCGGCAGGCAAATTCCTTGATTAACACTGCGATCGAGGAATGTAGTATTGGGGAACTTGGAGCAGTGGTATTGGACGAATTGCACATGCTCGATGACGAGCATCGTGGATACTTATTGGAGTTAATGGTAACAAAACTGCTACTACTGCAACAGAATATTCAAATCGTTGGAATGAGCGCTACTATCTCGGTAAGTTCCTTTTTTGTTGTAGGATGCAACATCTAACCGGTCAAGAACACCGAGTTATTGGCAGAGTGGATAAATGCTCAATATTTCATTTCAACCTATCGTCCAGTTCCCGTCGATGAATATCTCGTTTACGAGAATGCGATTTACCCAGCAGCCACCTCGAGGCAACTCCTTCAGACAATGGCGAAGTTGCAATCTGAATTTACATCATTGGGGACACTGCCTGTTCGCGACGTTGCAACCCCCGAGCGTGAAATCGCAGCGTCGGCATCCAAGGAACTTTCTAACCCGATGACAAATGCAATGGTAGCAATGACAATTGATACAGTCATCGCGGGGTACGGTGCTTTGGTGTTTTGTGGTAGCAGAGTAGCCTGTCAAGTCCAGGCTGCGCTCATAAGCGAGGCAATGCCCGATATTTCCGCTGGCGTGGAAGACCTGAACAAGCGTCTTGACCTCTTAGCTGAACTTCGCAGTCTTCCTAGCGGCCTGGACCCGGCTCTTGAGACAACGCTCATTAAGGGAGTGGGGTTCCACCGTAAGCAGCTATCCGGATATTAAACTCAGCTTTAGTGCTGATTGAGTGATAGATGCAGGAATGACAACCGAAGAGCGCGAGGCTATTGCGCAGGCATATGATCAGGGGGTTATAAAGGTACTGATTGCTACCTGTAGCCTCGCTGCCGGTGTCAATCTTCCCGCAAGAAGAGTCATCATAAATGGAGCACGCATGGGCCGAGAATTGGTTGGTCCTGCAATGTTGTAGGTAGCATGGGATTTAGCGTGGTTACACTGTTTGCTAACTGGTAAAGGCGACAAATGTGCGGCCGGGCCGGGCGTAAAGGCAAAGACGAAGCTGGTGAAACGTATCTTATCTGTGGGAACGCTGACCTCAAGGCTGTGTGCGATTTACTGGAGGCAGATATGCCGGCGATAGAAAGCTGTCTGGCGCCAGAGAAAAGAGGATTGAAAAGGTAAACGCCCAATATTATCCCTACCGGGCATGTCGCTCACATTTTCGTAGAGCGCTCTTAGAGGCGATAGCAACTGGACTGGTGTCTGGCGTTGAAGCGGTCAAGGAGTACGTGAGATGTACCCTTCTATACCGCACAGTGGATAAGAAGCTATCCTACAGCATCATGAACTCGGCTCTTCAAGAATTGGCCGAAGAAAAACTTATCTATAATAGTGATGATGAGTCCTACGTGGCCACGCAACTTGGGCAGGCGGTTGTTGCCTCTGCGTTCGCTCCCGAGGATGGCCTCTTCGTGCATGAGGAATTGAAGAGAGCACTCCAGGCTTTTGTGATGGACGGGGACATGCACATATTTTACATGTTCACTCCCCTCCAGATCGCTGCACAAACCCAGATTGATTGGCCGATATTTAGGGATCAGTTGGATGTGCTTGACGAGAGTGGCCTGCGCGCTCTCCAGTTTGTTGGAGTCCAACCGGGATTCGTGAATTCTATGTATGGTTTTGCTAATGCATCCATTATTGTAACATATGGAGTACTGAACTTTTGACAGGGTTCAAAGTGGGGCATCGCTGAAGGAGAAGACCCCGGAGCAAGTGACCCAGGCGATGATATATCGTCGCGCCTATACAGCCTTCCAGCTTCGTGATCTTAGCAACGAGATCCCGTTGTCAGTGGTTGCGAGTCGTTATCGGATCCCTCGGGGAGGAGTCCAGACCCTGGCGCAGCAATGTCATGGATTCGCCGCAGGAATAATCAAATTCTGCCAACGCATGGGTTGGGGAATGTTAGCTGCGGTCCTCGACCACATGCGCGACCGCTTGGAAGCCGGTGCTCGCGCTGATCTGCTGGAATTGGCCCAAGTGACCTATGTCAAGGGCTGGACAGCCAGACTACTCCGCGACAATGGGTTCCGGAACTTGCGGGCATTAGCTGAGGCAAATCCAAAGGACATTGCTCCTATCCTGCAGATGGTATGGGGCCCCAACCAGTTGTTTGATAGACTAATGCTGACAATTACACTCCAATAGGTTAATCCGCGCAAAGCCCAGAGAAATCTTCACCCAGCTGAAGCCGAGCGGTACTCTAAGAAGCTACTTGCCAAAGCAGAGATCATCGTTGCATCTGCCAACAAAATATGGGGTAAGCAAACATCCCCGAGATGCTTGAGTTATTGACCGATGAGAGACTAATTGTCGGTTTCACTACCAGAACGAGAAATGCAGCTTGAATTGGATGAATGAAGAAATGAAGACCTCATACAATAGAATTTTATTCAGTGGCGCAGCATCTTCATGGTGAATTGTGAATGCAGCACAGATGAAAGGAGTTGGAATTATGAATACCAGGGAGAGGAAAGGTCTGGTATCTGCTTGACCCAGCTAGAGATTGGCCTCCAATGCATAGCGACATAGATATCTGATACATATAGCACCGAGATGCCTGATAGATCATCTTATACCAAGCTGAACGAAACATACCGACAGGTATCAATGTGATATCTTCAGGGTTTTCCTCAATCTGTATCACTATATTTTATATAATATACCAACCCTCTGCTTTAATGACTGCTCGCAAGCGGCGCTGCATACACCAATTAATGAAGGTGTGTGTTATATACGTCTGTCCAATGTATGGGTATCTAGTACCAAAGAAGTAGCCATATAAGAGCCAACGACAGTTGAAATCAATGATATATTTGCTAAATAGACACAAACAGCTTGCAGATGTACAGGAAAAAAAAAATAAAGTAAAATAAAAGGAGCATAGCATAGATACTTGGTCCGAAAAACGCCTTTAGTGCTGACTGACTTCCCGACTTCCTTCCTGGCTCAAGCCTAACACCACCTCGTCTACATAGTTAGCTCACTGTTGTTTGTTATTTTTCTTTGTTTCTTATTTGATTTTCTCGTGCGCACTTCAAGAAGCTGGCTCTGTACAGGTGACTCCACTGATTCGAGCCGCTCCGGAGGGAGATCTTATCTAGGTACTGTATTGATTTAGTTTGAGTGCAACTTCCTCACTCTGTTGACACCTTCGTAGAGCGTACGGTCGACCGCAGCCGCGACAGTGAGGGTACCACCGATGATAGCGCAAACCCCTGTTAAGAAACCGGTGAAGGTCTTCGGTCTCGCTTCGCGGTTGATGACCTTCATCGGGGAAATGTCGTAGTTGAAGAAGACGCCGGGGATACCGTTGGCGGCGTGGAGGCGCTCCTTGTGGCCCTCGTCTGAGGCGTCTCCGCCGCGCAGAGAGCGCTTGTGCGAGGTTACGGAGTACTGGTGTGTTTCAATGCTGCCTTGGGACCCGCCACTCACGCCGTGTGCGCCTAGCGGGGTGTCGGAGTCTAAGCTGTGGAAGGAGGATGAGAATAGAGGGTCCCAGCCGAGGGGGAGGTAGGAGGTTGAGACGACTTTGATGAAGTACATGAAGCTGAAGGCTGGTTCGCCGGCATCCTGGTTTGTGCTGTCCAACGGGTTGGTGTGGTGGTGGTCGGTCCATTGCCAGCGGTCGGAGAGCTCGTCGGGGAGCTGGGGTCCGAAGCGGAGTTGGTGGATGATATGCGACATTGTGTGTTGTTCGGCTGTGGGGAGGTCGACCTCAAGGTAGTTTGCGATATCGTGGACGTGCATGTTTCCGCTGGAGAAGCTGCGGCCAGGTGCGATGTGGAAGTTGCCGACAACCTTGTTGACGCGGATGACACCTTCAAGACGGCATCCTTCGCGGCGCTGGGCTTCGATGCGCTCTCCGTAGTGTTCGCGCTCGCATTGTTCAATGTTGGCGCCTTTGCCGAAGGCCCATTGTTTTTGCGCGTATGCTTCTCGGACTTCCTCGCAAGTGTTGCAGCAACCGGACTTGATGGCATTGGGAGGAGCTGGTGCCCCGCCGCACTCGCCGCAGTACTCGGGGTCGAGGTGTTTTGCTTCTTCGGAGTGGCTGGATATGGGTAGTCAGCGACATTCGTATCTTCCAACAGGCGCACTCATGCTTACAGCTCCAAAGATTGGATATCGAGGACACGGCCACCGTCAGCAACGGAGGCAAGGCGGACTTTGTTCACGCCGTGCGCAACACCGACCTGCTGTTCGCCCGAGACGTCCATAACATCTAGTGTCGTAAGTTCGCAGGGGAGTCGGGGGAATGTAACGTTCAGATGAATCTCCATCTTCTCTCCTGTTCAGTTGGGGCGCGATAATTAGCCAGTTGTTCTCTTTTGCTCAATTCTTGAAGTAATCCGGTACAGTACCTCTTGACTTATCGACGACCAGCTCGGGCATGACCACCACACGTCGGTAGTCCGCCCATTCTCCCCAAACAAGCCAAAATACAATAAGAAGCGAGGCGATTGTGATGATTCCTCCAGATGTGGTGCGAATGCGCGCCTCGTCGACAGTTTTGGCGAAGGCGTCTAGCCTTGTGAACCGTGATTTGGCCGGCATGGCTTCAATTCAATTGATCGACGATCATGCGGTTGCTACCTTTGGTTCGACTCTAGACTGGCTGTGCCGTAACGATGGTACCTAGAGCGTAGGATTTGCGGTTAGTTGAAAACAGTGGAGAGAGTTCAGTCGTAATTGAAGTGGTAGAGATCCGGACAGATAGACGTCAAGGACAAGGAAGCTGGGGGCCAAAGAACGCACTTAATCTGAAATACTGTAGACGCCAGCGGAAGCCAGTCGCGAGAATACAAGTATTCAATCCGGTCTGTGGCCTGCAAATAAAGTGTTCCAGAAGCTGTGCTGGTGAATGAAAGTATGACAGTCCTGTCGTTTATCTCTTTCCTGGAGGAGGAGTAAGTAGAACACGTAACGCGTAAAATAATGCTATGCTGAGAATGCCTTGTGTGTATTGGTATTACCAATTTCTGTCAAAGGACAAACTGCAAGATACTATTGGTTAGATTCTGGGTCCGCTCTGTGCCTGGATCCCATCACGTGCCTTGAGCCCCATCGCCGCCTGCGCACGTGATTTAGTTGCCTGCAAGAAATGAATCAGCGAACGTCACTTTTTCTGCTGAAGACCTTCTGTCGCTCGCGCCTCAAACAAGAGGTTTTACTTGTGCTTTGTCTGTTCTTTTGACGATAAACACGCCACAAGGCTTTCCTTTATTCTGTCTTGAATGAATAATCCGTCGCTGATACATGCTGATTGGATTTTGAGCTACAAAGGCGCTCAGCGCTTTATTTCCTTTCGGGCCGCCAAACCTCAAATACGGACGCGAAACACGACGTCTTTCCTCCCTCTTTATCCTACTCTCTACACCCATCTACGACGTTATCCGACTCCGTACACACCATGATGAAAAGAGGCAGAGGTTCTCGCGGCCGCTCAAGTACTAGTGACCGAGGAGGAATCCGCAAGCGGGGTGCTACAACGAAGATTGATCGAGATGGCGATTTGGCGATGGGTGCGGGCACAGGCGCTATCCGTGGGCAGAAAGCCCCCCGGGGGCCTGGTCGATCCGGGTCCCGAACAAATGCGATCGACAGGAGCATCACTCAGATTCAAAAGGCTCTAAATGGCTCTAACGCCCAAGCGAACGTCCGACAAGGCGGTCGCGGGGCCCTCGAGCAGGTCGCCATTCGTGGATGGAAACAAAGCAAGGCTGCATCCAACCGCGATGGCGGCGTCGAAAGCTTGGTCACCTTCCTCGAGAAGAAACTCACCCCACCCGACTCGAAAGCTGGCTCGCGCGCAAGAATCAACAAGGTATGTGCAACACTGAACTGGCGGCCACCGACATGAACATGAATTACCAGCGTCGTCCTCTCCGATGTGCTCTCGTTTTCAAGGATGGTACCTCCAGAACGACGATCGGCGGATGCCAAGGCTTTATGGGCGTTTGTTCCTTTGGATGGCTGCGGTTTTCAAGGTCTTTTACGCCTTGCTAACGTTAATTAGTCGCGGGTTGAAGGCGACGCTTTGATAGCGTCCATCCGACCGGATTTACTAGAAAGGATGCTTCAACTCAATACCTTTAGCTTTGCAGGAGCTCCTCTTACGATCGAGAAATACGACCAATCAACGGCTGCCTTGTTGGACAACTCGATGTCGACACAGAACGGTACAACCCCGTCGACCGCAGACACGAAGTCGAAGATGACAGCTATATTGGGGAGGCGGTACTATCAACAGTCCAAATTACTCGACCTCTCCAAGCTAGCGACCGACCCGGATCTAGTAGCTATGGGAATTTTTGGCACAACTTCAACCGAATCCAAGTTCTTCCCCGCACTGATGAAAGTGTGGGATCTCAACTTTGACAATCCTACTGCCCGCCGCGAGGCTGTCGAAAGTGTTAGTCTCGCAGATAATCAACTCGCCAGTATTTCCGTTGTAACAACGCTTTCCCAAACATTTCCGGACTTGAAAAACCTCGATCTATCAAATAACAATTTTGCCGATGCCCAGGCGCTTATTGGATGGCGTTGGAAATTTCGCAAGCTACAGTTCCTCGACCTTACCGGCAATCCCTTTAGTGCCGACCCAATATTCAAAGATACTATGCTCAAGTGGTACCCGGAGCTCAGAACATTAAATAATACCCAAGTCCGCACCGAGGAAGAAGTTGCTGCGCAAAAGAAAACTCCAATTCCTGTTCGAGCCCCTCACTTCCACGATGAATCTCAGATTGCAGAGAACTTTATTCGAACATTCTTTACCGGTTATGATAGCAATAGGAGCGAAATTCTCAACGGCTTCTACGATAATAACTCGACTTTTTCGCTCAATGTGAACACATCCGCTCCGCGAGCACTCCAGACGGAGCCAGCTCCTTGGGATCCGTATCTGAAGAAGAGCCGAAATCTCCTCAAAATTAGCCATCTACCGGCGAGAATGTCCCGTACATATACGGGCGCCGAGAAGATCCGCGAACTATGGACAACACTTCCACAGACTAGGCATCCGGACATCGCGACAAGTCCTGAAGATTGGCTTATTGAATGCTTTCCAATCCCTGGACTTCCTGATATTTCGGGGCAGAGCACAACCGGCGTGGGTGGATTCCTTATTATGGTTCACGGAAAGTTCGAAGAAAGTAATGCGGGGAAGGTTGAAACTAGAAGTTTTGATCGCACTTTTGTTCTCGGACCCGGTGCAGGCATCGGAGGTATTAGGGTCATCAACGATGTCCTCTGCCTGCGAGCATTCGGCGGCAATGAAGCATGGCAACTGGAGCCCCAGCCTGCTGCAGCTCAGCCCGTACCCCCTCCCGTTGCAGCTCCAGAGGCGAACCCAGCTGCACCTCCTGGGTACGGTCTTCCGGCACCTGGTAAAGCTGACGTTCAGGTGCAACAAGAGCAATTAGTGATGCAACTGAGCGCCAAAACTATGATGACATTGCAGTATTCCGAACTGGCGCTTTCAGGGAATGGGTGGAATCTCGATGCTGCCTTGAAAAACTTCGAGGAATTAAAGGTAGGCCTCATCTTAGTCCCTTTTATTTGTAACATTGTGCTAACTAGATGGAAAGACCCAGGGCCAGCTACCCCCCGACGCTTTTCTTCCAGGAGCTTCTGTATAGCTCCGAATTCACACCAATACCACACGACCGTCGCAAGTTACTTAAGTTATGCGAGTATGACAATTTAGATGCTTTATTTTTCTTGTTGAATTTGATAGTGGATGCATGGCTTAGGCGAAATGGCTTTTACAGGTTACCTCATATTGTTCAAATATCCCAGTTCATTGTACTATAAAGACCACGAAGACATGTCAATAGAGACGAGCAAGAATTTAAACCGAGCTTTCTTGCTTCATTAACCGTGGATTGTATCTCGTAGATAGCTACTGTAGCCTTTCATGGTTGCCTTGGCGGGGCCGGGCCCGATCACTCAGGAAAGCTGGAGTTTCCGCCAACTTTCTCCGCAGTCTGAAGTTCAGACAGACCACCTGCAAAGTACAACTACACCCCAACTAAATTATTCCCAATTTACCCAAGCCCACAGTGCGCGCCTCCCGACTGGACCTGCAGCATGATCCCTGCGTTAATTCCCGAGAGCTAATGGAATGCCCGCTACAACCATCACACACAACACCGGCCAGATGGCTTCCAACGGGACAGCGCCCCTCGACCCCTTGGACGCAGGTGAGCCGATGGAATTGAGACTGCGGCTGTAGAATATCTTGCTGATTATGGATAAAAATTACCAGCTGACTATGACCCCATCGATCACCTAAACGATATCTTCTCACACCCATCCACCCTCTCCTCCGTTTCCGATGTATCCCAACGATTGCGTGACTACGAAACCGAGCTAGACACTGAAATTGGCGCGCTGGTGGAGGACCAGGTCACATCAAATGCAGAGAGCGTTGAGCGCATTCAGACCGCTAAGGCGGATCTGTCGGAGCTTTTCAAGAAAATTGACGATGTCCGCGACCGCGCGTCCAAGACGGAGCAGTCCATCACGGAGATGACTGCGGATATTAAGCAGCTGGACAACGCAAAGAAGAACCTGACACAGTCTATGACAGCTTTGAAAAGACTGCAGATGTTGACAACTGCGTACGACCAACTACGTGTCCTCAGCCGCACGCGACAGTATCGGGACTGCTCTCAGCTGCTCCAGGCAGTGATTCAATTGGTCGCGCACTTCAAGTCGTATCGGTCAATTGATCAGATCGCCCTCCTTAGTCGAAATGTGGCAGATATACAACGAGATTTGCTGGAACAGATCTGTGAAGATTTCGAGCTGGCATTTGCTAAGGGAGAGGTCGTCGCGAGGAGGACGGCGCTTTCGGAGGCGTGTTCTGTGATGGACGCGCTTGGTGAGCATGCAAGGACTCGGCTGATGACTTGGTACTGCAACTTCCAGCTGCGTGAATACCGGCAGGTCTTTCGAAATAATGAAGAGGCGGGGTCTTTGGACAATATTTCGCGGAGGTACTCTTGGTTCCGACGGATTCTGCGAATCTACGACGAAGAGTACGCCCCCATATTCCCCGCGGCTTGGAGAGTGGATGAGATACTGGCAAATGCATTCTGCGAGGGGACTAGGGATGATTTCAAAGGAATTCTCTCCCGGTCGGTGCGAAACGGCCAAACAATTGATGTCAATTTGTTGCTCTCCTGTTTACAGGAAACACTGGACTTCGAGCATTCCCTCGAGCGGCGCTTCGCGATCCCATCCCGTCCTTCGACTGATACATTTGCCTCGGCGGAAACACCTGTATTTGGCCAAGCCATTTCCGAGGCGTTTGAGCCTTACTTGAGTGTATGGGTAAATGCTCAGGACAAACAGCTAGCCACCCTGATACCAAAATACCGTCAGCAACCCGTTAAACCGCCAGGGGAAGACTTTGACTCAAACATAGTCATTGCCTCCTCCATGGAACTTTTTACTTTCTATAGACACGCCCTTCAGCAGTGCGCGAAGCTGTCCACTGGTGCAAGTCTCGCGGATCTGTCGAAAGTCTTTGCCAAATATCTTGACCAGTACGCCCAGCAAGTACTGCTCTATTATATCAGTGACCAGCCAACTGCTCACAACCCATTGGGGTCCCCCGGGGTGGAAGAGTATATTGCCGTGCTCAACACGGCAGACTACTGCTACACCACTTGTAATCAGCTGGAGGAGAAGATTAAAAGCCGTCTCGACAAGAATTTGAAACAAGGCGTTGACCTACAAAGCCAAGCGGATTCATTTATGGGAATAGCATCTGCTGCTGTCCGTGGTCTTGTGCGTAAGATTGAGACTGAGCTGGAGCCTTGCTGGCGAGAGATGCGCAACACGCCGTGGAATAGAATGGAGGGGGTTAGCGACCAGAGCTCCTATGTCGGGGAGTTACTGTCGAAAACGAGCACCAAATCGTCCGATATCTTGCCGTTGATTCATAAGCAACAATATGCAAGGGCTTTCGCAGACCACGTAGTGGAGTTGATTTCCAATATATTCCTCCAGAACGTGTTCCAATGTAAGCCTGTTTCGGAAACAGGCGCAGAGCAGGTTAGTTTCACACCTGCAATCTTATATATGATTGATGCCTAACACAGTCCAGATGCTCCTTGATACGTACACCATCAAAACAGGCCTATCTTCACTTTTACCCGCCCCGCCCCCCGCAGGCTTTGTCAAGCGCGTGAACAATAGTTTCGCAAAGATCGAAACCCTGCTTAAAACCCTTCAGGTACAACCCTCACCACCTGAAGCCCTCGTTCAGGCCTACCTCATCCACATTGCGGATCGAAACAACACAAACTTCCGTAAGATCCTTGACCTGAAGGGTATTCGGAGCCGCCAGGAGCAGAACCATCTGGTAGAGCTCTTCCAGGTCCATCGCACCTCAGACCGATACGCCTCCAACATCCAAGAAAGTAATCCTATACTGGGTGGGCTCCAAACAAACGTGGCTTCATCGTCTACGTCCGTTTCACAGGGGTTAGGACTAGGGAACATTGGCAGCTCCTCGGCGGTATCGAGCGGGCGATTTGATGCCTCCCTGCTTGGGTCAGCAATAATCTCCGCAGCGAAGGATGGTGTTGATAGATTAGGCACACCGATGGGCTCATCCACACCTACAAATGCCACCGCGGCCGGAGGTGGTAACTCACTACCTGCTTCAGGTACACCTGTTGTTACACCTGGAACTTCTGTACCAAACCAAAGTCAAGCCGGCGACGTGGGGTCTAATTTGAATGAGAATTTAAAGAATCTTGGCAAATTCTTCCGGAGAGACTTGGGCTTCGGAGGTAGGTTCGGCAGGGGTGGTGATGATGGGTGAAGTGGAACGAACATTCTTGTGTATACGTTTCAGCGATGCCAGACATAAGCCTTGCTGCCGTATGTTTATCATTATACCGTTTATATTATTCTTACTCTTAGACCAGCATTGAGCAGAGCATGGCATTATGGGAACTATTCTAGGAAATATTAGCAGTACATAATATGAAGAGCTACTTCAAGCACATACTACTTTGCCATATTTACTTCGTTTTATTTTAGCCGTCGAGCCTCTATCGATCTATTTACATGTACAACGTTGGAATCCGTAAATCATCAGAACGCGCTTATTACCTCTCATCATTATCTTCGCCAAACTTCTTCCTGAGGTTTGCCAGGGTATATAGAGAGTCATTCAGCGCGGTTTTCTGTTTTTGATCACCATCCGCGGACAGTGATACGGATGACGTCCCCGCATCATTGATGGCGTTGATCACTGCGTCCGAAATAGATTCCCATTCTAACTTGCTCCCAGAACCTTGCTTTAGTCGGAATGCCTCAAGCAGAGAAGCCGGAAGAACTGGGCTAGATCGCCATTCTTGTGTTGATCCTGCCTCACGGATGCAATCAATTGAGACGAGCACCGTATTGGTATCCTCGGTAACTTGAACATCTAAAATGTTACCAGAGGTCTTGATAGGCTCCTGCGGTGTTATTGAGCCATTGGCCTCGAGGGTGAACGTTTGTAGGGTTGGGCTTCTGTGGAGATTGTTAGTTTGCTTGAACTAGAGGCTCGATGGTCAGGGGACGTACCCTTCCAGGGAGACAAAAATAAACCGTTGAGCTTCTGAACCAAGAGAGGCCGGCCAGATCCCGCGAACAGCCACCTCCTTGCCTTCAGGAGATTCCTCGGCGAGGGGTACTGTGTGTAGGAGTTCGCCAGCTGCCCAGTTCCAGACCATGAGATGCGGGTCGCCGCCGCCAGATATGAGGAATTCTGGTGCCCATTGGGGAATGCAGAGTTTTGAGATGAATGACTTATGTCCGAGACAGTAGTTCTCAATGACATGTGCTTGGGGAGGGCCGCGAGAGACGCGAATGTGCTCATCTCTATCAGCACTAAGAATATAGCTTCTTTTATTGGTAGATGATGGATCCGGTGAAGGAAGTGAGACAAAGGCGACATCTGTGAGGAGGGAGACATGGCCTAGGAGCAGGTCGTGATCGAAGATGGGCTTGTCAGATTCCGTCTTCTTCAGATTGGCGTTGTTCTGCCGCTCTAATTGCATTTCAAGTGACTTGAGATTGCGCTGGGTATGCACAGTAAGGTTTGTGGCAGCAATACGCATGGAACCAATTTGGTTACGAGTTTTTGAAACAGCGCGTGGTTCAGCGCTGGGAATTAATGGCATGGAATAGACATCTCCGAACTTGTCGCCAGCTAGGATGTTGTTGTTTTCCATGAATGTGATGGCGCATGGCCGCTTGGGCATTTGCCTGGGAGGTGGTGTGAGTTCCTCCTCATCCGATAAACTAATGGATGCTACACTGACCTTTCACTTAATTGCACGAATGAACCGTCCTCCTCAATTTGGAAGACACGGACGCACTTGTCTTCTCCTGTGAGCGCAACCAGATATTCACCATTAGATGTGGACGTCACAATGGGTATGTTCGTCCAGGCAGCGGGCTTCTTTGTAGATTCCACGCCAGTCTTCTGTTCTGAAGATGGATCAACCTTTCTCTTTTTCTCAGGAGGGCCTTCAATCTCTGGGTTAGATCTAGCACTGTCTGCATTGGGATTATCCACACCATCTTGCGGCCAAACGGAGAGTCGCTGCCCAGATCCTGCGGCATAAGAGAACAGCTTTGCGCCGGCGGATGCTACAAGCACATTTCTAGAGTCGCCATTCTTTTTCTTGACAAATTGCATGCATTGGAGCGGATGCTGGAAGCTTTCGGCCATGTTGGTGCAGATATTTGGCGGGGCGGAATGTGTTGTAAGCAGTTTAATCCCACGCCGTGCAGGCAGGTTAATTGCTTCAGATAACTGGAAAACAAAGCTAATCTCCAGCAAACACACTTCTCTGTTCCCCCGTCCTGCTATATCGAGATTTCCATCAATGGGCGGCGGCGGAGCTTGGGCGGGGCGCACGTGATCGGCTAGCGAGCGGAAGCCACAAGAAAAGAAAATCGCCAAAACGCACAAATCCGAAAAGCTTCAACGTCGCATCCCGACATCAACAACAACCAATTTACGAATTTTCCCTTGCCCTTAAACATCCTATCTTCAGTGAAATAAGGAGACATGGGGGGCAAGTCCGAGACCAAGGCCGCTTACTTCGATAAGCTCAAGAGCCTTCTTGACGAATACAAGACCGTGTTCATCGTCGGTGTTGACAATGTCAGCTCTCAGCAGATGCACGAGATCCGTATCTCGCTCCGTGGTGAGGGTATTGTCCTGATGGGCAAGAACACCATGGTAAGCTATTTAGTCTACGGTTTTATGTGGGCGCAATTGACCGAAATTTTTTTTAGGTTCGCCGTGCCCTCAAGGGTTTCATCAACGACAACCCCGAGTACGAGCGTCTCCTTCCTCACGTCAAGGGTGTGTACATCAAGGCAAAATGAGTCAGTGAAGCGTATAGGCTGACAATGACTTAGGTAACGTCGGTTTCATCTTCACCAACGGTGACCTGAAGGCCACCAAGGAGAAGATCCTTGCCAACCGTGTCGCTGCCCCTGCCCGTGCTGGTGCCATCGCCCCCGGTGATGTCTGGATTCCTGCCGGTAACACTGGTATGGAACCCGGTAAGACCTCTTTCTTCCAGGCTCTCGGTGTTCCCACCAAGATTGCCCGTGGTACCATTGAAATTACCACCGATCTTAAGCTCGTTGAGGAGGGCACCAAGGTCGGTCCTTCCGAGGCCACCCTGCTCAACATGCTCAACATCTCTCCCTTCACCTACGGTATGACCATCCAGCAGGTCTACGACAACGGCCAGACCTTCAGCTCTGCCGTTCTCGATATCGAGGAGCAGCAGCTTCTCGATGCCTTCAGCGGTGCCATCAAGACCATCGCTACCATCTCGCTGGCTACCAACTACCCCACCATTCCCTCGGTTATCCACTCTCTCGTCAACGGCTACAAGAAGGCCTTGGCTGTTGCTGTCGAGACCGAGTACAGCTGGCCCGAGATTGAGGAGCTCAAGGACCGTATTGCCAACCCTGACGCTTACGCTTCCGCCGCTCCCGCCGCTGCTGCCACTGGCGGTGCTGCCCCGGCTGCTGCTGAGGCTGCTCCCGCTGAGGAGGCTGACGAGTCCGACGAGGACATGGGCTTCGGTCTCTTCGACTAAACGTCTCGTGCCAACACACGGGATACGAATGCCATGTATTAGATACTCTTTATGACCAATCATGAGGTTGGGTAATGAAAAATGATACTGGTGAACATTTTCTGTTCTAGTAAGATATGAATGTAGCTACGATTCATATTCTTACACTGTCTACAAGGTACGTTTTGTCTCTTTTCAACCCTTGAGCATCCCCTTGCCTATCACGACACATCCCTGGCGGAAGATGATAATATTTTTAACTCGTAACACCTGCCGGTGTGCTGAAGATTAAAAACACGCAACAACAAACACTCTAATTTTTTGCTGACGCCTCACCCTCAATTGCCCTGACATTACACACATGCGCTGTTACTCTTCATATGCTAACAGTTGTCATAGGCCGCTTCCCACTTCCTATATCGTAGATGTTTATCCTCTTCAACTCGTAGATTGGCGGCTGTTGCCTAGGTAGCTTAGGGTTAACTCAACGTGTTATGTCAGGTTGGAACTATGATTACTTTTAGGAAATAGATATAGAGAATACCTACCCATTATGCGCATATGTTTCTTCGTAAAGCCACTTGCACCGAAGTAGTTAATTAACTAGTTAATAGTATCCGTAGTAGTTACTGTATAAAATTTCGTCAGAATACCTGAACAATGTGGATCGCGGGGCAGACGGCCCGAGGCACCAAGATGGCCAGAGCAACAGTATCATCGGAGCGTCCGGAGGCTGCGGTTCCAAGTTCCCCTCCCTCACCACCCAACTTTTTGCCCCGCCTCACAAAATGACAGAATTCGCGCCATTGAAGAATGATTTACTGTTGAGAGCTGCAAGAGGTAATGTATTGCCTACGATTGCCTTTTGATGACTCGATCTAATTGTATATCTAGGCGAAAAGGTGCAGCGTCCGCCGATATGGGTTATGCGACAGGGTACGGTTCACCTCTGCGCTCCCCTTTGCTCCAAATTTATAGTGTCTTCATCTGATATATTGTACAATTTATACTGTGTATAACTGACTTCTTTGCCCGCCATAGCTGGCCGCTACCTCCCGGAATACCACGAAGCCAAAGGCACTCGTGACTTCTTCGAGTGCTGCCGTAACCCCGAAGTTGCCTCAACAATCACAATTCAGCCTGTCGACCGATATGAGGGACTTATCGACGCTGCTATTATCTTCTCCGATATCCTGGTTATCCCGCAAGCAATGGGTATGACCGTGGAAATGGTTGATAAGAAGGGTCCTCACTTCCCTGAGCCGCTCAGCTCCCCCACCGACGGACAATACGAGAAGGTCATGGCCAAGGACGTCGACGCCAAGGCGGAATTAGACTATGTATATAAGGCGATCACTCTTACCCGGAAGAAACTGAATGGAAGAGTCCCGCTTATTGGGTTCTGTGGGGCACCGTGGACGCTACTCTGCTATATGGTTGAAGGTGGTGGCAGTAAGATGTTTATTCAGAGCAAGACGTGGGTTTACAAGTATCCGAAGGAGTCGCAGGCGCTACTCCAGAAGATTGCCGAGATCTGTGTGGAGTACCTGGCGCTTCAGGTGGCTGCGGGCGCCCAGCTGGTCCAGGTATTTGACTCCTGGGCTGGAGAGCTGTCGCCGGCGTCCTTTAAGGGATTCTCTCTGCCATATTTGAGATATATCTCTGCAAACCTGCCCCGGAGGCTGAAGGATATGGGATTAGAACCGGTGCCAATGACGGTATTTGCGAAGGGTGCCTGGTATGGCCTTGAAGACCTTTGCGAGTCGGGATATAATGTTGTTGGGCTGGACTGGTTGCATGACCCGGCTGAGGCTTTCAAGATCGCCAACGGGCGTGTGACAATTCAGGGCAACGCTGACCCGGGTGTTCTCTATGGAGGTCGCCAGGCTATTACGCAGGCTGTGGAGGCTATGGTTGATGGATTCCAGAAGGGGAAGCAAGGATGGATTGCCAACTTGGGCCACGGTATGCTTTCTGAATTCTTCATTCTTCGTATATGCTCGTATATGCTAATTCTATATAGGTGTCACTCCCTTTGTGAAACCGGATGATCTCAAGTTCTTCTTTGAGGAGATCCACCGGCTTACGGCCGACTAAACCTTTTGACGACACAGGAGCTGGGTTTTCCGGCGTATCGGCTGGCCTGCATATAGAAAGATAGTGTTTTGATACTAGACGCCAATGTCCTCATTCCTATATTGATATGGTGTTAGTACCGGATGGGTTTGGTTTCAAACGCCGAAAAAAAGACGGACCAAGGGCTCAGTTAAACAACCAAAAGATACCACAGGGGATAAAAGAAAGAAAGCAACCACTTACCAGAGCTCAGGCTTTTCCTTAATAAACTTCTCCATCAACTGCTTACACTCCTCGTTATCCAAAACCACAACTTCCACCCCGCGACTTTTGAGGTACTCCTCTCCACCAACGAAATTTCTGTTCTCACCAATCACCACCCGCTTAACTTTGTACAAGATACAAGCACCCGTGCACATATCACACGGCGACAAAGTCGTGTACATTGTAGCGCCTTCGTACGCCGAGGCAGGTAAACGGCCAGAATTCTCGAGGGCCGATATCTCGCCCTGTACCCACACCTAGTTAGCCAAATCCCCCACCGCCGTAGTATAGTTAACAGAAGGAGAGGGCTTGGACTAACATGTAATGTCGCACTACCCTTCTGCACACGCATATTATGTCCCCTGCCAAGAATCGTTCCATCTTTTCCTACGAGTGCCGCGCCGATAGGGACGCCGCCCTCGGCACCGCCGTTTCTGGCCTCCTCCACAGCTGCGATGAATCCGGCGTCTGTATCCATGGCCCGGAGTTATATCAAATTGAAGGATGAGAAGGGTGAGATGATAGGTAGTAAATTTAAGGCAAAAGGCGTATATATGGATATAGAGCTCAGTTGTGCAGAGCTTGCATATCAGAACGGGTCGGGGCCCGGAATGTGGTTAACTGCCGTTCTGGTTTTAGCTTGACCCGCAATTTGATAGGAGCTCCACGCCGATTTAAAGATCCAGATACATCGAGTAGATTGGGCTGGCTAAGTAGTAAGCTCTAAGAGTTAGGCTTCTAGGGATGAATATGAGTGGCTCGGGTTTTAGTCTAGTGATTAAATGGCACATTCCTGGAGGGTGAGAAATGCTGGCCTGCTGTGGATTGGGGTGTAGGAGGGGTGAAGCATATGATGCAGTTCAAGGCTAAGATATTAACTCGCCACCTGAGTGAAGATCATACCTCAGTCATCCGATATATAAGGTGGTGATAAACTCAGTTTTCTAATGTATACTTTTGTTACTAAGGTAGAAAGTTAGACACCTGTTGCGGGTGTCCCCTCTTCCTGCTCAGGATGCTTATCGATAAGGGATTGGTAATTCTGTCGCCGCCTGAGGCAAAGAAATAAGATTCTGTGGTTGGGTTTGGAAATTCTCTTTGTGCTCCACGGTTCGATTTATGACAGAAGAAACGGGAGGATACCAAAAATACGCTTCCGGAGGTAAATCAAGGCTGACACAAAGCCTCGTTTTGTAATTGAGTTACGCAGGCGACGAAAGAAATTCTAAGAATTCGATGGAAGAGCGTCGAACAAGGTCGAATGTGCTTGGCATGGAATTCAGCGGGCAATCTGCGAGGCCGAAATAACGGAAGTACAAAGATGGAAATCCAACAGTGACCAGTGAGACAGGCTCCCAGGTTGAGTGCAGTCTGTTAAAAAGCAACCAGTTCACCTTTCTGTCTCGAAGTCCGCTTTTTTCTGCGCTTGTCCAATCTGTAGTTCCTGACTTATCGCCGGTATCAGCGATACCTCCAATCCCGCAAAGTTACCGCAGAAAGAAGACCCATTGGTGCCTGGTCCTGGTATCCAAATACGCAGAATTACCAAATTTACAGCCCTTCGCCATCCCCAACTTTCTTCCACTCTCGTTCAGCCGTCGGACCAATTCTTCAAGCCGCCATCCACTTCCTTTTTAAAACCCTCTCTCACCACCTTCACATCCCCTCCTCCACATTCAAGACTCTAGCCGACTTTTCCCTCCTTCTCTTACGTCCGGCGATTGCATTTCTTCCCGACTCCTGCCCTCCCGGACCAGCTTTCCGTTCAAAAGTTCTGTTCTTGTTTATTCGGAGCCTTGCTTCCTCTTTACCCCTCGCGAACTCTTTTCTTTCCTTTCACTCCTCCTCCAGCACATTTTAGATTTAGATCACAATGGTTAAGGATACGAAGTTTTACGACACCCTCGGGGTGAGTCTCACAAGCTGTACTTTGTTATTCAGCGGTGAAACTAACAATGTCTGTCCTAGGTTGACCCGTCGGCCACTGAGGCTCAACTGAAGACCGCCTACAAGAAGAGTGCTCTCAAGTACCACCCTGGTATGTAGCAATTTCTGGAAAGGAAATCAAGCGACGAGTGTCCTGACTTTATCTTCTGTACAGACAAGAACCCCAACAACCCAGAGGCCGCCGAAACGTTCAAGGACATTACCAAAGCGTACGAAGTTCTGTCCGATCCCCAGCAGCGGTCCGTCTATGATCAACTCGGCGAGGAGGGTCTTGAAGGTGGCGGTGCCGGTGGCATGGGTGCCGAAGATCTCTTCGCACAATTCTTTGGCGGTGGAGGTGGCTTCGGTGGCATGTTCGGTGGTGGTATGCGGGACACGGGCCCCAAGAAGGCTCGCACCATCCACCACGTTCACAAGGTCAATTTGGAAGACATCTACCGCGGCAAGGTCTCCAAGCTGGCTCTCCAGAAGTCTGTCATTTGTTCTACCTGTGATGGCCGTGGTGGTAAGGATGGCGCCGTCAAGTCATGTACCGGCTGTAACGGTTCGGGTATGAAGACCATGATGCGCCAGATGGGCCCCATGATCCAGCGCTTCCAGACCGTCTGCCCCGACTGTAATGGTGAAGGAGAGATCATCCGTGAGAAGGACCGCTGCCGCAACTGTCACGGTAAGAAGACCGTTGTTGAGCGCAAGGTCCTTCACGTCCACGTCGACCGTGGTGTCAAGAATGGCCACAAGATCGAGTTCCGCGGCGAAGGTGACCAGCTCCCTGGCGTTATGCCTGGAGATGTTGTCTTCGAGATTGAGCAGAAGCCCCACCCCCGATTCCAGCGCAAGGAAGATGACTTGTTCTACCACGCTGAGATCGATCTTCTCACCGCGCTTGGCGGTGGAACTCTTAACATTGAGCATCTTGACGACCGGTGGTTGTCCGTGACGATCGCCCCTGGCGAGGTTATCACTCCTGGTATGTAATCCGATCAACTGGTGCAAAGAGGAGAAAACTAACATGATGATTATAGGCGCTGTCAAGGTCATCAAGGGCCAGGGTATGCCATCTTTCCGCCACCACGACCACGGCAACCTCTACATCCAGTTTGACGTCAAGTTCCCCGAGAGGGACGAACTACAAAACCTCAACCTTCTCGAGCAAGTTCTGCCACCCCGCAAGGAGCAGGCCCAGGCTCCTTCAGATGCTATGGTGGACGACTTCGAACTGGAAGACGTTGAGGGTGATGGCACCTCACAAGCACGCGCCCACGGCGCGGCCGGCATGGATGATGATGACGATGATGTTCCTCCTGGTGCTGAGCGCGTGCAATGCGCTTCTCAGTAAACTGGGTGTTATGACTGTGTAACGGATGTGCCAGGGCTTCATGAACTTCGTTTATGATACCATGTTGAAGGTGAGCCCTGATGCTGGTCTATTCTGCTTTGTTTTTCGACGACTTGCTTTGCGATGGCGTTTGCACCGAAGATTCGGATGATGAATGGAGAGTCTGATTTTCTTCCCCGCCTTTTTCACTTTTTCCGCGGCCACCGGCCGTTTAACTCGCTTGATTTTTATACCATAATCTCCTTCCATCTTTGTCTTGCTAGGTGGACCTGGGTTGGTATGTCACGAACAGACGTCCAGCTTTCGCACTTTATTGTTTGCGACTTGGGTTGACTGCAGGTCGGGGATAGTTGTTCTCGGGGCGGTTACCAACATTATAGACTCGCATGAACTTGGGTATGAATTTTTCTTCATCGGCTTTTATGAGTACATTGTAGATCGCGTAGGACTGTCACAGCTCTCGGTTAGCATTGAGGCTGTGTATTGGGGTCTGGTATATAAGTAAATCGGTGAGGACCCTGATAGCTACCTCCAAGGTTGCTCACCACGGTCCTTTTCCTAACCCCGATGTACCCCGTACTTGAATATGGAGAAACAAATGTACCGCAGTCGTAAAACTGTGCTCTTCCTTAAATCTACTTTGTTTACCCGCATCGTCCGTCTGCCGGGAGTTTGCCCGAATATATATATATCCGTCAACTTCGACACTGGTCCCCGGAATAAAATATATATCAGCTATAACCCAACAAGCTTCTCTGCTATATATACTTCAAATCCCCATGTATAGCCCATGAACATCTCGCAAAATACCATACGAACGCCTCTTTTCAACTGGGCCGCTGATTGAACTTCGACTCCAAGGAGTGTGATTTGATGTTGGTACACGCATCCATCCATTCGCTGGAAAGGGTAACCGGAGTAAGCCAGAAGCAGCCCAAACCAGACTCACGTCAGTATTCGTAACTACTACACCTGATATTGAATAGGTATTATGGAACGCGGAAACTCGTGAGATGGGATTGTTGAATATGCATGTTGGGCGTTGGCCATAGCTTAGCATGGGGGAGGGAGTCTTTTAGCTTAGCTTAGGTATAGTACAGGCAGAGTGTATACGTTAGGGTTGATGGTGAGGCAAACAGGGGGTGATCAGCGCGTATTGGAGGCTTTACCACAGACAGTACGTTGCGCCTGAGGTAGGTGTTGCATTCTTTTCCGAGAACTGGAATAGCATGGTCCGGACGGTGAGCAGGAGCACGGCTGCCTGTGAAAAGAAAGCCCTATACCTTGAATACTTGGATGTCTACGAGCTCTATTTCGAGTAAACGTGTGGTCATGGACGTGCTGATTGAATTTAATTCAATGGAATCATTTGAATATATATGTACCTACGTATAAGCCGGACATACCGAGTATGTATATATACATTTCCCCAGATGAACAGCTGAACTGCAGAGATGGGGAAAGAAAAGGCCGTGCGGTTCTTGTAGGTGGAATGTACCTTACCTCACTTTGCTTTACTTCGTTGAATACATGCCCAGTCCTCGAGAAGTATGGGTGGATAGATGGAGCTGTCAAGAATGGAGTAGCAAGCCTATATTCGAATTATTTGCTTCCTGAGCAAGACATTGGTACAGCGCAAATAGAAATTCATCCTGTATGCTCACGCTATCCATGTTCTGTATCGCTCTAGCAAGGCTAGCAAGACCGAAAGACCACCTAGTTAACCCACTGGTTGAACATAGGTAGAGGTCTGTATGGGTCAAGGATCACGCGCACTCTAGACTGGCCTGGATCATTAATCTATAAGAGAGTGAACGCAGTTTGGTGAAATGTCGGCTTTAGTTATGTTGGCGTGCAGGTTTGATCATGCGAACATGTACATGTGCTTGAGGTATTTGATTCATGCAATACTACCAGGGAGGCTGTGAGACAGTGTGGTGTCAGCGATCGGTTGCTGGGTAGGTTGCTAGCCAAGTCGGGCGAGAGCATCGGCATGCCGCAAGGGGCTGTCAGACCTCATTCGAAAGTTCTGGTCGCACTCGCAGGGCTCGAGCTCGGTTTTTGAGTCGGACTGCAGGAGAGCATTGGTGATGCAAGGGGCTCAGAATTAAAATAGCGTGGTGCTTTGAGAGTTGGGAGGATGGGATTTTGGGTCTAGATTATAGATGGACAAAGGCGTAGGTGCCTAATAGAAGTGAGCAGATGCATGACCTCGAATGGTCATGTTGTAGTTCAATTATTCGAGCATTAGAGCTTTCCAGGTGAGGAGTTGCTGGGTGAAAAGAGTGACAAATAGTCGAGACTAATTCTTCGAGCATAACTCGGAAATGAAGCCATTTTGGGCCCTCAGTGGAGATGTTAGGGGCGCGGCTTGAGACTGGAGTCGAAGGTACGAGGCACGGGGTGACCGAGACAGGGCGTTGCATGCGCGAGAACAGAGTAAAGCGTGAGAAGGCATCTAGAACTAAGACCATCAGGGGCGGCTGAACTTTCGAAGGCACCCATGACCCAAGCTGAGCAGGTTTGAGACATCAGAAGTCGCGGCATCAATGTCCTGGGGAGATTGATATTCGGCCAGCATCAACACCAAGACTGTCATCAACATAAGCGTGCGCCTCCACAGACCACGAGGCATGCCAATAATAAACTCGTCCTGCCTGTACTCTGTCAAGCTTGATCCAAGGGTTCTTGGATGTCCTCTTCTCCCACCCCCCTGGCGAAATAACGCGATATAAGAGGCGGATGGTTGGCTGATGAGTATGGCTCATATGCCACTAAAATGACGACATTTGAGGTTAATCAAGAAATCGTTCCAGAAGGGCCAGCTCCGTGGGGGTGCATCTGATGGCCGCGACGATTACTGGACGAGATGGACGGCTGCCATGCACGCGGTGGGCGATGCGGGAATTCAATAAGTGGCCGTTTGTCATTCTTTGAGTGTATTCGTGGCTGGCAGTCGATGAAGCCAGGGTTGGGGCTGAGAGGTCCAAGGTAGCGAGAACTCACGGACGAACGATCTGGACTGGGCTCCTCGGAGATGGTGCTCTGTCACACCATTTCTCGTGGTTATTGCTTTGTCGAGGGAGAATGTCGCCTGGATTGTCCAGCTCTGTAGTACCACTGCAGCGATGTGATCAGCAAGGGTCCATAAAATATAGTCATGTCGCACCCGTGGTGCATTTTCTGGGGAATGGCTCTAGTAAGCGGACGTCAAGCTGGCCGCAGCTGTTCCTGAGCATCACCATCGAATTTTCTGAATTTTGGTGATTTTGGCCATCCCAACGGGGAAGCGCAGAGCATGCGGCGCAGACAAGAATGATGACGCGATTTCGGGGTTGATGAGGTGACCGGCGGCGGTGGAGAGCGCAGGGTTCGCCAGCCATTCCTGCGGGTGCTTGGCTGGGCCAAAGTCCACCAGTCCACACTGCTCAAGATGAATCAAAGCGTCTGCAATCTGCATACGAGGCAGCGACGCCGAGCGTTTCATTTGGCCGGTGTCTCATTCGTAAACGATGCCGTGTGCGGCAACAATCGTGAAGATGAATTAGTCTCTTGCCCAGCATGAAGGATCCCCGTGGCTTGGGCGTGCAGTGCCAAGCCTTGGTTGCTGCGATCGAAGGCCTGCGGTCACAGTTGGCCAGTCCCCAGGTGTTCTCGAGCAAGGCTCACCAAGCACAAAGACTGCGCGGGTAGCTAAGTGGTAGAGACCGTCGACAGACCGTCGACATCATCAGTTGCGCCTCGAGTAGTATACTCAGAACAGCGAGATAATCGGAATATTCAAAAATAAAATGCAGTTCCACACGTGGGGAAAGTGAGCTTTCACCATCTGTCTGGCTGATGGCGTGTTCTGTGCCGCCTCCCATTGGCTGGCGGACTTTTCGCGAGCGCTGATTGGCCGGGTAACTTGGCCTGAGAGGGCGGTGGCAGCCGGCAGAATGAGCGCTTTTCCACCCTGCTCGTGCTGTGTATCAACAACATTTGCTTCCCAAAGCCCCTCATTCCACCGCAAACCAGTCAGATTTCCTGCGCGATGACGCCGGATTCCGCAGATGAGCGCCTGCAGACGATCCGGTGCCTCGAGTCACAATGGAAGCGCAGTTCCTGGGTAAGATCCTGACGTGCAAGCCGCAAATTGCAACCATGGGTGGGCTCCGCTCCAGACCGGCGGCGATGAATGATAGTCCCGCTAACACAGATGGATGGACCTTATTACGCCAGCGCCCTCACCAAGCTTAAACGCCTGCTGTCCACTGTCAACGCTCGGCTACAGGCCACTGACGATCCCTTCCACGCGGTTGCTCTCTTCCCGCTTGCTTTTTTCTGCTGCGTGGCCCGGGGTCGGAATTGTGTGACAACCATTGCTCGAGCGCCAGAGTGGACTGCCACGACTGTGGGACATGCACAGGCGTGCGCAGTTTCCGCCGTTATCAGACTGATTCGCCTCATGGTTGAGCAGTGCGGCAGCTCCTGCTCCTCCCCCCCACAGACTCCCGTCTCGTAAGATCTCCTTGCGACGCCGCCAAAAAAAGCCTAAAAGACATAGATCCGTCCGTCACTGTCCCTGAACTGTTCGACCTTTTTTTTCTTTTTCCAACACCTCGCTGCTGTGGACATCTGGCTGCCTCCTCTCGGCCTTTTTCTTCCTTTCTCCCTAGTGTCCCAGTACTTTGTGGCATTCCTTTTCATACTCTGTACTCCATCCGCCACGCCCTGTGCCCCCCCGTCTGCCGGCCACTCAGCTTGCACCGGTGTATATTACGTCGCATCTTGACTTGTTCAATCTTCTCAGCTGGTGGCTTGATCGTCTCTTTTGGGTTTGACTACGAGATCTTGTTCGTGGGGGAACCCTGAATTCGCATTTACAGCTCTAAATCACGACATCGCCTTAGTCTGTCGTGGTTCATTTAAAAGCCACTTTCGCGCAATTTCTTCTCCTATCATCCACCCTCTAGACATGGCCAGCCAGTCCGCTTAAATTTACTATTTGATCCGGCCCCATCACGAGCGAATCGTGCGGTTTCGTTTTTGACTTTATCTCCTTTGCTTTGCGATTCACCATCCGGTTGCGATTTGTCGTCAGACCCCTCGGAGGTCCAGCGAACGTCGGCCCCCGTGTTCGTGCTGAACATATATTCCTTTACTGCACCCATTTGCAGTCCTGACGGTCCGCCAACCCAACATGCCTAACGAATTTGGCTCAAGAGTTGGCCATGGAGTCGCCAAGACCCTGGGACTCAAGCTTCCTGAGAAGCAGCAACCTGACCCTGTCACTCGTGGCGAGTCGACATTCTCCGTCGGCACCTTCGAAACACACTCTTATGTCGAGCCCGAACCAACCGTCGGGGAGTGGTTTGCAGAAGTCTTCCCGAGCTGGCATCAAGTCGGGCTTTACTTTTATCGACTTTTCCCTTTCCTGTCCTGGATCACACGTTACAACAGACAGTGGCTTATGGGAGACATGGTCGCTGGTATAACTGTTGGCGCTGTTGTCGTTCCTCAAGGAATGGCTTACGCCAAACTTGCAGAGCTGCCCGTCGAATACGGACTGTATTCCTCCTTCATGGGAGTTTTGATCTACTGGTTCTTCGCTACGTCCAAAGATATAACAATCGGCGTACGTATCTCTCTTACTCTTTACTTGGTTGCCCTTCGCTAATCAACGCATCTAGCCTGTCGCTGTCATGTCTACCCTCGTCGGAAAGATTGTTATAGAGGCCCAGGATAAGACTGATGTGGAGCCTCATATTATTGCCTCTTGTTTAGGAGTTATTTGCGGTGCAATAGTTTGCGCCATGGGTCTCCTCCGTCTCGGGTTTATTGTTGATTTCATTCCCCTGCCAGCAATTACCGCCTTCATGACTGGTTCCGCCGTCAATATCATCTCTGGCCAGGTTTCTACCATGCTTGGTGAGAAAGATGATGTCAATACGAGAGGAGCTACTTACATGACGATCATTCAAACCCTGAAGGCGCTTCCGTCTGCTGGCCTGGATGCTGCCATGGGTGTCACTGCTTGCGCCATGTTATACATTATCCGCTTTGCTTGCAACTTTGCGGCCAAAAAGCAACCCCACCGTGCCAAGTTTTGGTTTTTCGTTTCTACGCTACGCACTGTCTTCGTGATCCTGTTCTATACTATGATCAGTGCCGCGGTAAATCTTCATCGGAGGGATAATCCGACGTTCAAGGTTTTGGAAAATGTTCCCCGAGGTAAGATCGTCTACAAATGCTCTCTTAGCTGTTGATGCTTACTATACTTCAGGCTTCCAGCACGCTGCTGTTCCTACCGTCAATGCCGAGATCATCAAGACTTTCGCTACCGAACTGCCCGCGGCTGTCATTGTCCTTCTCATTGAACACATTGCCATCTCCAAGTCGTTCGGACGTGTTAACAACTACACCATTGACCCCTCCCAAGAATTGGTTGCTATCGGCGTGACCAACTTGCTGGGCCCCTTCCTCGGTGGATACCCTGCCACTGGATCCTTTTCACGAACTGCAATCAAGTCAAAGGCAGGTGTTCGAACCCCGATAGCCGGTGTCATTACCGCCGTTGTGGTTCTCCTCGCCATCTATGCTTTACCCGCCCTCTTCTGGTACATACCAAGTGCATCCCTGGCTGGTGTGATCATCCACGCTGTCGGCGACTTGATTACCCCTCCCAACGTTGTTTACCAGTTCTATCGTGTCTCGCCCCTTGACTGTTTGATCTTCTTCATTGGTGTCATTGTTACCGTCTTCACCACAATTGAGATTGGTGTTTACTGCACTGTCTCTGTATCGGCAGCAGTCCTTCTATTCCGCGTTGCAAAGGCCCGCGGCGAATTTCTGGGCCGTGTCACAATCCATTCCGTTATCGGAGATCACCATTTGGAGGAATCCCAACCGGCCCTTGGCGGTGACAGTGACCGCGTACGCTCGATCTTCCTTCCCCTTAACCATGCCGACGGTTCCAACCCCGATATCAATGTCGAACAGCCTTTCCCGGGTATTTTTATCTACCGCTTGTCCGAGGGCTTCAACTACCCGAACGCCAATCACTACACAGACTACCTTGTTGATTCCATTTTCAGACAGACCCGCCGTACCAACGCTTTCACCTACGGAAAACCCGGTGACCGCCCCTGGAACGACCCAGGTCCCCGCAAAGGGAAGGCGGAAGAGGATCGATCTCATCTTCCGATCCTTAAAGCGGTCATTCTTGACTTCTCGGCCGTCAACAACGTTGATGTCACCTCGGTGCAGAACCTGATCGATGTTCGCAACCAACTTGATATTTATGCGGCCCCTCGCACGGTACAGTGGCATTTCGCTCACGTAAAGAACCGTTGGACTAAGCGGGCCCTTGTCGCCGCTGGCTTCGGGTACTATACACCTACATCGGATGATGGCTTCCACCGCTGGAAACCCATTTTCAGCGTGACGGAAATTGAAGGCCGGTCCTCAGCCGCTGCCCATGCCGAACTGGTCGCCAACGAGCAGACTCGCCAGGCGAGCGCCCACGGCGGTAACGACTTGGAAACCGGCATGAAGCGTACCTCGCACACCGTCGAGCGCGAGACGCACGGCATCGAAGAAGAATCATCCAACTCTAGCACCGGCGGGGAAGATAAGCTGCAGCGCGACCTGAGGGATAGCAAGGCCTACAGAAGGCCCCGCCAAATGGCTGTGGTGCAGGGCGTCAACCGACCATTTTTCCACATCGACATCAGCAGTGCGGTGGAGACCGCTTTGGCGAACTCTCCGGAAGAGGAGCCTCCTTCGTACAGCTAAGCTGATTTAGCGTCTATGCATGCATGCGTTAATTATTTGCTCCCTGGATGGAGATTTGATCGAGCTTGACTTAATCCTCGGAAATTTCCTTATTATTCATTTTATAAACTCTTTCCTTCCTACTATTACCCATCTTAATGATTTGTGAAGCGAGTGATTGTTGATCTATCTATCCTTTTCTGCTCCTGATTTTGAGTTTTGGAACCATTTGATGTCACAGTCACCGTCGCTACGAATACCCCTTACAGCTTGTTTGAGTTGTTGAAGCAGATGTATATATAGACCAATTGAAATTTCTGTCCACCATGAATACTCCCACCTAGTAGTTATTTAGCTGTAGCTTTAAGCAACCTTGCTAACCAAACCCTAAGTTACGCCACCTACACTAACAGCCCTAATTAAAGTTAGTTTATGGAAGTGGGGGGGAGGGGTTGTATGGGGTTGCCGCTGTATTTAAAACTGCATGGCAGTAGGCATGAGTTACTCAGACTGGACTCGAATGCATACTACATACAGTACCGGAAAGCAGACCCCGATGTCGAGATCACTGATGCGAACAGAAGAAGTACGCCAGCTTCCTAGGGTGGAGGAGACTTGTAACTATTGATTTGAGGGGTCTATAATAATATGATATGATAATATGTCTGTATAGATTCATCAATCAATCCATATCTAACTCGGTTTCGACGTAGCCACTCAAAATCAGAAGCTGAGCCCCACCCGACGAAGTGAATCCAGCATCCGCTCCATATCGAGCCGCTTCGCTTCCTCTTCATCTTCGTATCCATATCCCCTTGTGGTCGTCGGCACAGATAAAGGGATATTTCCATTATCTGCATAATCCCTTTCAAAGGCCTCCACCTCCGTCAATAGCACACAAGCCGCAAGAACACGGAAACTCTCCAGCCCACCCCACCCCCGCCGTTTATGTTTCTGACCGGACCCCGACTGTCGCTCGTCCACCTCCCCCGCGACATAGAAACAGGCAAGGCAGCGCTCGAGCGAGTCGAATTCACCTGCATACCCAGTACGCGGACCAGGCAGACACATCTGGTCCATGATCCACGAGGCGATGCGATCGAATTCGTCTTTGAGTTTTATGGACCGCTCGCGTTGGCGCTGGGTTTGCACGCCGCTGCTGTTGAGGATCTGGCCGATGAAGACTTCTAGCTCTGTTATGGGGTGAACTGGGTGTTCGGAGAAGTTGGCCATTGCGGTGGACATTGCGTCTTCGTAACTAGAATTCCATCCATGATGCGTTAATAGTGAACATCATGGGATTGAAGAAGGGGGGAGAGGTATTGAGAAGGGATAGTTACGCTGCGCGGAGCTGGCGAGCTGTCTCGAAGTGGTGCTGCCAGTTTACTGATGCACCGAGGTCCATGCACCGTTTTGTTAGATTGTTGATGAGTGTTTTCCAGACAGTCGCCGGGTTTGGTGCCTCTGTACAGTGGATTTCCTCTTTCCAGATCTTGTGCTCGTCGATTGCGCGGTAAAGCTTGCCTAGGACCTTTTCGGATCGGTAGTACATATGAACGGGAGCGGAGTCGATTTCATCGTCTGGGTAGGGGTGTACATATCGGGCTTCTAGCTGGATATCTTGTTTATCGTGGATGCATGCGAGGGGCCCTGGGGCGAGACTTTTGAGGGTTAGTTTTTGGACATTGTGTTAGAGGGGAAGACATTACAAGTCCGGTCTGTTGCGGTTGACATTGGGCATTTCCTCGAGCTTTACCGGTACACCAGTTTTGGAGAAGTCAACTGCGGTAGAATGAAGTTGTGCTAGCTTCCTGCAGTCAGAGTGTAATGCTCCGACTTCCATCTGGTCTGCAAGGATCATATGTTTTGTGGCAATGACACCCAGCTTGTCGGTCTGCATGAAATCGACAAAGAACTCGGCCATGTCCTCTCTTGTTACGGGTCGCCCGATGTCCTTGGGTGGGACACGGGGATAGTCTGCAGGAGCATATATCCACTTTGGCCTAGCTTCCGGGTCCCAGATGATGTTGTATAAGTCACCATCTAGGTCTCCGCCGCTGAGTTGACTGGGAAGGTCCCGGGTACCCTTCTTGCTGAAGATGATGCAGTTCTTGTGTTCGCGAAGTGGGTGGCCCGCAGGGGGAAGTACGTGATGCGGATATTGGATGTCACCTATATGCAGAGCCGGGGAGCGGGTGACGAGTAGCCGGCTTTGTGCTGGTGGATGTAAGAACTGGCCATCATGAGTTTCGTAGGTAACGAAGACCTCATTTTCACCTAGAAAGCCGGTTTCGTCCATGATCCCAAACAATGTGATCCCCTTACCCACTGGGATGCGGGCTTTGTGCTTTAGAAGCCGCAGTTCGCGGAGGACGACGGCCTCGACAATGGATCGGAGAAAAGGAATCTCCTTGTAGTCCAGCTTTAATCGATTGAATAGTAGGAAAAGTCGGTAGAGCCGAACGCAATGGCCGACACCTTGAGATTTGATAAAATTTGCGGTGTTTCTGGTCGTTGCAGTAGCCTTCCGTAGCTGATCTATACGCAGTCCTTGTAGTTTAAAGAACCAGTCCTCTGAAACGCCCATGTCCTCCATTATTTTGATAATCTGTCGGTTCAAGACCAAGGGGATGGGCTTCGATCCAGTGTCGCAAATCTCTAGGTTATTCTTGTCTTCTGCGTCGAATTTCACCATTGAAGGCCTGACTCGGATCTGGCAACCTTTAAGAGAAGGATCGAGAGATAGCATGCCCTTTGCACCGCCCATCCGGATCTGGAAGCACGTTGGTAGTCTCTTTCTGAGTGGTAAAACGGTATGGATCGCAGTGGCAGCATCTTTGGATATCGTTCCCACACCGTCACTGAAGACTCGGCTTTCGATTTCGACATCGGGCATTAAATACACGGAGACCTTGTGCTGTTTGAGATCTACAGCGAAGGGTGTATCGGAGAAGGCTTGTCCAATTCTGGCGGCACATCGAGCTGGTGAGGTTATGTTAGAGAAAGTGCCAATGGCCTTGATGATTGTGAAGTAGGTCTGAAGGTTGTCGTTATCGTCGACGAATGGTGCTGAGAACTACGGTAGAGAGTTCGAGTCAGTTATGATTCTGGGTGAAAGATGAGTGGCACGAAGAGTAATGGATCAAGCTTACCCAGGCCGAGTGAGATCTGAGGGACGAGTGAGAAAAGCCCAGAAAGGTGTAAGTGCGGCCTGCAATCTGAATTCCGTTTTGAAAAACACCTTTAAACCTTGCAAAAATCTCCTTATTGTTGACCCGGGGACTGAAGTGAATATCCTGCCCGCTCTCATCGCAGAATTGGACGCGGATAAAATACTCGTGGTGGTTTGGGAATCGACGCAGAATTCTATTCAAAGGCTCGGCTTCTGGGCCGTGCAATGTGATGCGTGAAGAGGTGACCATCACTTTGTGTATATACGCCATATGAGGAGATGGACGGAAGAGACTGTCGGCCTGGATCACACCATAACGAAGCTCCTGTTCGCTATCGATGATCATCTCGAGCAAACCGTTGACCGCAAATTCAGCGGCGTTGCCAAATGGGGAGGGCCAGCCGATCAGAGTGAAAAGCCGTTTGAGAGAATTCACCGATATTGGCCGTTGTCCTGCCTGCTTTCTTGCTTTGAAGATGGCTTCCAACTTTATTGCCAGGCCAACGACTATATGGGGAGGGAGGTATGCATTGCAGGCCAATGCCTGAAGTTGGAAAAGGACGCAAAAAGGCAAAACTCCGCCATGAGTATGATGGTCCTTTAGGAACACCATCAAGGTCGTCAGCGTGATTTCATAGTGGACTAGCGAGCGATATTTATAACGGATGAGACCCAAGTCCCACTCGGTGAGTTGAATCATCTTAGACTGGAAGTCAGATGGGGCAACTCTAAACTCATATACAAGATATTGGCCAACGATACGAGAGTGCGCATCTCCAAGAGAAGGGAGACGGACATAGGAGTCGCCTTCGCGGCGAAAGAACGAGGGAACATCGGTCGTGGTAACAAGGATCTTAGAACCGGACGTGCTCCACACGACTTCAAAGACCGTGTTTAGAGGGATTCGTATGATTCTTCCGTCGCCGAACTCAACAATGATGTTGCGTCTTTTAAAAGCGACGCTGCCGCTCTTCAGTGGCCATTCCACTTCCGAGACGAATTCGAACTCATCGCAGTCGAATCCGGTGTAGCCACAGGAGACCATGGTCATGGCGAATGAGATGGAGCTGCCTTGCTCTTCGATGATTCGGGTTGGCTTGACTCGCTCTTGTGCTTCGTGGGCTAGGTGTCGAAGGGTGTAAACGTCTGGGTCTCTGTTGCTCTGCTTGCAGAATACATGGAATCCTAGCAACTTCAGACGTGATCTGGGCCGAGTATAGCCCTCCAAGTACTCTTCTCCGTGAGACGTCAGGAAGCGCTTGCCGTCGACCTGGTTTAGGAAGACTATGTGGCCAAAACGTTTCTTTCGTGGTTTCTCACAACTCCAGTCGAGGATAGCGAGAGCCCTGACGAAGGGTGCAAGCTGACCCTTTAACCCATCCTTGCTGAGGTCCGGGGGAATATTGTGCAGAAATACTTCCATCCTGGCGATGCTATGATCAGAGAGGTTGGAGTTGAGATAAAGACAAGATAATGAAGATGAGATGAGCTCAGTTCATACTGCGGGGAAGATAACCGGGGGGGTGAGTAGGGGTCGTTTGGCGAGGTGTTGATGGGTTGAAGAAACGAGAGATAGAAAGACTTGACTGAATTGGTAGACGGCGGAAAGAGCGATGAGATTGTCTGGTGGGAGAGGATCTATAATGGGGAGAGATGTGTTAGTGAGAGGAGATGAAGCCGTGAATATAGAAGTAAACGGATTGCTTGGCAGCCGTGGATTGACTGGCTGCCTTTACGGCGTGTGAATTTCAGGGGCACGAAGATATTTATCTTCAGTGTTAATCTACCTGCTTTATGAGTAGTATAACTAAGTAGCTATCTAAATAGTTAAAATGAAGTAAGTTAATTTAATTTTAGCCCGCAGGATTTCAAGTAATTCCTAGTATAGATACGTTCTGTATAGATGACACCTCCGATCGCCCTTCCTTCCAGATCATGTACTGGAGTGAATGTGTCAACTGGAGGAACGGAGATCGTCGCTTTATCAGCACCTCGCCCTTCACCATGTCTAAATATTTCGATATACAGAGTTTTCTGGATAGCTGACCCACGGTCTAGTTAGAAAAGGGAACCGAGGCTACTAGAAAGCTATATAAAACCCTAGATAGTCATTCCTTTAGAGGACAAGCCTCAATTCAATCTAGTTTCTATATTGAATGGTTAACTAGTTTGATCCCTGCTGAGTAATCCTCTTTTGATAGTTATGCTGTAGGTCTCAGAATGTGATCCATCATCCACTTTAACTTGCAAGTTCCGTCTTCACTGCTCCCTTCTCTGCATCTCGTCTCCAACTTCCCCTCCATCTTTCTCTCTTTTCCGCCTGCCAGCTCGTCCCAGCCATTTCCAATCCAGGAGTTCGACATCATGTATTATTACGACCCGGACGATTATGAGTATGAGTGTGCATCTTGTGAGTTGGTCTTTCTATATCAAGAGGACTGCCACGACCATATGGATGACTATGGCCATTGGCCTGAATGCGAGGTTTGCCCTGCCACCTTTCGCACCCAGCGTGCTTGCAACCAGCACATGAACGCGCGTGGACACTGGGCTCCTCGCTACGAATGTGAAACTTGCACCAGCTCCTTTCGCCTCCAAAGCGCAGCGACTAAGCATATGAACGCCATGAAGCATTGGGCGCCGAAAGTCTCCTGCGAGACCTGTAACAACAAGTTCCAGACCCAGTCTGCTGCCGACCAGCATATGAAGGCATTAAGTCATTACCGGAACTACTGCAAAAGCTGCGACCGACGGTTCGATAATGAAAATAACTTGCGCATGGTATGCCTATAAAGCTGTAGTGACGACCCCTTTCCGAAACGACGGTCCCTGACAATGCTCTGTAGCATCTCCGTTCGAAGATCCACAGGGGTCGCGACGTCTCCTGCCCCTTTTGCAAGGTCGGGTATACCACTGCGAGCGGGCTCAGCCACCATCTTGAAACAAGCTCCTGCCCCAATGCCCCTTCTTTGAGCCGCGAAACGATCTACCGGATGGTCCGCGAGCGAGATCCAAGCGGCGTTATTACCAACAAACAGATTGGATGGGTGGAAGAGAAAAACGCCACCTACTCCGCTAACCTGCGCTCTTGGAACGGCAACGGCTATGAGTGCTATCTATGTCACCGGCAGTTCAAATCGCTGCCGGCTCTAAATCAGCATCTGAATTCTTCTGCTCATAAACAGCAGGTTTACCATTGTCCCAATTCTGGATGCGCGAAACCGTTTGCTGCCTTGGCTGGGCTATTTAACCACCTCGAAAGTGAATCGTGCTCCTTCATGAGATTCGAAAGGGTGCAGCAATCACTTGGTAACGTGCTCCAGGGAGGCCGTCTTATTTCATTCTGATCAGTAGCTGTTGTTAATTCCTGGAGAATCGCGCGGCTCACGGTTATGTATAGACGAATAGAGACAGAGGCCGGAAATCAATATAAAATCGATTGAAACATGCCTCCTGGTAAACAAAACAGCTGCTTTCCCTAACCCTAAAAACATATAGATTTCTTGTCTTTGATTAGACTAATAACTACTCTTTATATACCTGCCTCTATCTTAGTGATGTTAAGATCCAAGGCAGCTAGAGTTAAGATAAAGGCAAGAAATCCAGCAAAGATGAGATCTGCAGGGAAGATAGCTGGGGCTGGGTACGGGTTGGTTTAGCAGGGGGTTGATAGATTGGAGAGATGAGAGATGGGAGCGAGACTGGATCGATGGATGATGGATGGAGAGTTAAAGGCAGATGCAGTAGGAGAGGCATCATGATGGAGGGTGAGAAGCGTGAATATAGAGAAGTAAACGGATTTCTTTGCAGCCACCACAACACTGAGTGCTCGACCACACGAATATGAAGATAAGTTCATGAACTAGTTAGTTCCTGACTTAGTTGATAGCTAAGATTATCAAGAATGCAAACACAAATTTGTATCTCAAGCTGAAGAACCACAGGAGTACAGTAGTAGGTAGACCCGTACAAGTACAAAAATAGGGACGGCAGCAGCAGGCCAGGGCGTTCTCCACCAACACTGTCCGCGCCATTTAGTCAACACCACCATTTCTGCTTTCAAAGCTTGGAAAGCCTGAGCTAGTAGTGGACATTCCCCAACTGTGTCGTCGTCGGTCGATCGAATACTAGCGAAGCTTGAGGTGTAAGCACTAATCAGTAAGCACTATTTCTGTGGGGTTGAACTGTAGCTGCACAATGCAGGCCCACTATGGTGCGACCTAGAAATCATGGAATTGGCGTACTATGTGTGTGATTGACCGTCACTTTTCCCAAGGTAGATGGACAGGGGCCAAACTGGAAGGGGCTGCCGATCACCAACTATACCAACGTGGATAAATGGCTCAAACCAACAGAGCCGTATCGACAATATCCACGGTGATTCGGGCCGTTGGTAGATTGCCAGCAGCCATTGGATGTGACCTAGGTCTGTTGACGCGGCAGGAAGCTTCCCCACATTGGGGCACTGCCTGGAGGTTGATCTCTGACAGAGCTATAAGAAGATAGCAAGATCACCTTGTTTCTTCTCAGCTCATAAACAATCCTTTTTCTCTATATTGTGGACTGGTCCTCTCTCCCAGACAACTTCCAGCATGCTCTCTCTAAGAGCATTGACCCTATTGCTTCCTGCTCTTTCAGCAGCGTACAGCCTCAAAGCCTGCACGGATACCGGCTGCAAGGAGGGCTGTGTCGACTTCAGCGCTGATGTACAATTTCGACCTCCTTTACCACCTCAACATAGGTCTTTGCTTACTTTGTTTAGGATGTGTCGTCGGACTCAGATTGCCTGGATTTCGGCTTTCAGGCCAAGTCTGTTTATTGGGCAAAAACTTTGAATACGCTTGATGGATGGCACAATCCTGGCTGTAACGGGGGGCCAGGCAGCGAAGATGCTTGGATCACTAATGGAAACCCTTCAAACAATGCCTGTGAAAGCCTTGAAGAGAGCGACCAAGCAAAGGACGGTATTCGATATTACATCGTCAACAACAGTGGAGAATAATCTTAGGGCGCTGAATGTCTCTAATGATGTATATTAAATCATCATCCTAGATGCTGTTATATGAAGAATATATTCTCGCCTTCCTCTCGGTGCCTCCAAAATAACCAAGGTTCCAAATTAGACTACCAGGCAATATCGGGCTGTAGAGTGTGAGCCTTTGGCTACCCCGCCGTCCTTCTTGACATATTCCACCCCGTGCAGATTTGCGTTCGGCGCCAGATGCAGTGCTGCGCCTGTTTCTATCGCTAGATGCGACTGCTCGAATATCTGTGAGTCGTGGCCTTGTTTGTGCAGGGCGAGTGCAGTTGTAAGCCCGCCGATGCCGCCGCCTACGATTAGGACTTCGAAGGGGGTGGTCGTCATTTTGTGTCAGGATAGGTACTGTGATAAAAACGGATATGGTAGGGAGGTAGAATTTTACTGGAACTCTAAAAGAAAGCCAAATACCTAGCTAGATGGTCCGAGTTGGTTCTGCGGGGACTCCGTAGTTAGGGCTAAGTTCGGGAGTCGGGACCACGTTGCCCTCCACTTCCCCGACTGTTGTCCTCGGAAACTGGGACAGGTCATCTATATTTTAATTTATTTATGCATGTTTATGTTTGACGGCATCAGATTTGCGAATGTCATGTTTGGTCTAATGGGCATCTAGGTATAGGTTGAATCAGCGCGCATGAGAATATTAGGAGCTGTTGAGCTTACCAACTAATAATAGCCCTAGCTACAGGTGCATCTAGGGGATTAGGTTGAGGTGGAACTGGGTTACGATTCCAGGGAAGCCTTATAGACTGTTAGCTGAGATCCTATAATAGTATTCAGGCAACGAAAGTCACCAGGTCCCGCGCCTCGAGCTGCCCAGTACAGGTCTGCATTCTGGTCCTTGTCGCAGTGGACTAGGGCGCCGTCGGCGGTCATCACATCGACAGCCCTGACTCTCTCACAGGCCCATCCCCAGCCCTTCTAGGTTAGCATGTAGTATACCGAGCTGTATAGAAAACTCACCCGACAATTCCAGCCCACCCCACCCTGCAGCAGAAACCCCGGTCGCCCGAGAGATTGCAAGGGGTCCAGGACAAAACCAATGCCGAAACTAGGAGAACTGTGGCGGAACTATAACCAGGAGCTAACCGTGCAAACTCAACCCTTGTTCTCTGAGTTGTGCTTTGGCCCAGCAATACGAGGTGGCGTAGACCTTATACTTTAGACTCTATCCACTGTGTTGACGAGTGTAAGAGCTCTGCACACAGAAGTGCATGCTATTAGGGCGCTTGGTGCAGCGTCCTTTGCACTTCCAAGGGCGAAGTTACTCCTTGTATAATTAATTTTATTCCCCCACTCAGGCGTCTTAATGATAAGTCCAAAGCATAACCAACCGCCTTGCAGGATCAAGCCCGAGCGAAGCCTTGAGGGAAAGTATAGTTCGTAGACTTAGTTTATAAAACTGGTCCTCCCCAGAGCTGTTATGTCCACCATACCCTGAACCTCCACCATGCATATCCTAACATCCCTCCTAGCCCTGGCCCTAACCAGCCTCCAGCTACAGCTTGTAAAAGCCGATGGATCAGCCCGGGTAACCCAAGCCCCGGAAATCCCCAAGCTATTCCGCCGCCAGGAATACACCTGCCCTACAGGCGACTACACCACATGCGCCGACGGGTTCGGGTGCTGCGAGCGCGGCGCCCCCTGCACCACCATCCGCGGCGAGGTCGCCTGCGACACGGGCGAATGCACGGGTCTTCCTTGCGGGAACGCGGGACTCTGCTGCGACGCGGCTTGTACCTCGTCGCGCGGCACAGCTATCTGTGTCTATGGCGGGAGTACCACGGGTGATACTCATCCAACTACCTCTACCTCTACGAGCTTTGATGATTGGGGTTCTACCACGGCTATACCGAGTCCGACTAAATCGGATACGGATTCTGGTGAGGGGCCTATTACATCTACGTCGACTACGGGTGAGACGAGCGAGGGTCCGACGCCTACTGCGACTTCGTCTGGGGGTGATGATGGTGGCAGTGATAGCAGAGTGACAGCTACGGTGACGATTACTATTTCGCCTGATGGAGAGCCTTTCCCTACCTCTTCGAGTGACGGTGCTGGGGTCCGGAGTGGTGATAGCGGGGATGGTGGTGCAGGGATGGTTTCGCCCCGGGGAGCGTTTGTTGTCTTAGGGCTGGTGTTTGTTGGTGGGTTGTTTCTGGCTCGATAGTGGTGTATACGGGATGGATATGGTTGTATTGCTATGGCATGTATGTAATAAATGTATATTATTATGATATTATACATTAGGACTGTTAGGTTGCTGTTCTCTTGGATACATGGTTTGTATTCAGCTTGTCCTTATGAACTAAGGATTTGAATTACTGTAGACTGAGGATTCACTTAATTCAACCATACAAGCAAACTCACTAAAAAATTGATATTGTTTGCATTTCGCAATATGTATGACCACGTCTGATATTTCCGCGTGCTTTCTTAGTGAACGGGTTAGACTGCCAAGACGCTAAGAACAACCTCACTCCACCTTGATTTCGTCTTCTCATTCCATCCATCAGCGTCACAACATCAACATCATGGTCGCCATCAACGTCGTAAAAAAAAGCAACGCCTCTATCAAGGAATACGGCCCCGGCCTAGTCGGCGTATTCGGTACTCTCACCTAGGATATGGCTATCTGGCTCTGCTAACAAACTAGTCGGCGGAACCAGCGGAATCGGGGAATCCACAGCACGGGCCTTTGTCCGCTACGCCGTCTCCCCGCGCGTGTACTTGCTCGGCCGGAACGAGGCGCAGGCGTCGAGAATCATCGACGAGCTGGGGAAGCTTAATGCAGAGAGTAAAGTGGATTTCGTCAAGTGCGATACCTCGCTTCTTAAAGGGGTTGATGAGGCTTGTAAGGAGATTCAGAGCAGGGAGGAGAGGGTTAATCTGTTGGTTATGACTACGGGGATGGTGACTATGAAGGGGAGGGATGGTGATTTCATCTACTTTTTTTTTTTTTTTTTCTTTTTGGGTATTGACTGATTGGCTTGACAGAAACTGCGGAGGGAATTGATAGGAAGCTATCGCTGCATTATTACTCCCGGATGCGGTTTATCTCGAACCTCCTCCCACAGCTAAATGCTGCTGCTGCTGGAGGTAATAATACCGGGCTAGCATCTGTGGTATCAGTCCTCGAAGCCGGCGGCGAAGGAGCGCTGAACCAGGACGACCTCGACCTGAAGAATACCTACAGCCTCGCCAATGCCAGAACGCACGCCATCACCATGAACTCGCTCTCGCTGGGGTATCTGGCCAAGGCGAACCCAGCCGTCTCGTTCATCCATTCCTTCCCGGGTGGCGTGAAGACGGGCGTCATGCGGGAGCTGGGGCTTGTGACTAGAATGGCGTTGCAGGCGGCTATGGTTCTCGGGAAGCCGTGGATGGTGCCGGTTGAGGAGAGTGGGGAGAGACATTTGTATGCTGCTGCGGGACTGCCGAACTTGAAGCGTGAGGATGATGGGAGTGGGAAGTTGTATCTGGTGGGTTCGGATGGGGAGGCGCGTGGGAATCAGAAGGTGTTGAATGAGTATAAGGAGAAGAAGATTGACAAGAAAGTGTGGGAGCATACTCTGGATGTGTTTAATAGGTGTAATTAGTGTGCAACTAGTATTTGTCGGCAATGTACTGCTATATTCTATGCTCATATCAAGTCTGACAGACATACTCAAGCGAATCTACATCAGAGACTCGACTTCTTCCTTCTCGCCTCACTCGCTAGACACCATCAGCACAAGATCAAAACAATATGGAACAACTCACCCTTCGCCAGCTCCCCCGTCCTCCTCTGAAACCTCTCCATCGGCACCCCCTCCACAAACCTCTCCGCAAGCGCACTCACTGCATCAAACAACGCCACCACCCTCTCCGCCCTCAACGGCCCATTCACCAACCTCTTCGTCTCAAGCATACTCCCCCCATCATTCACCTCCAATTGCCCCTTTAAATACTCCAAAACAGACCCCCCAAACCCCTCCAGCGGGAAAACCCTATTGACAACCCCCCACCCCTCCAATTCCTCCACGGTACACTTGCGCCCGAACATGAGGAACTCGTTCGCCCGGCGCACACCCATGCTCTCCGCAAAGGTGCGCGCCGCGCCGTACTCGGGCACAAGGCCCAGCGAGTTGAAGGGCACTTGCAGGTAGTTTCCTGAGGAGGCGAGGACGATGTCGGCGAGGCCGGTGAACCAGGCGGCGCCCCCGCCGACGCCGGGGCCGTTTAGGGCCAGGATGAAGACTTTGCGGAGGTCGATTAGGAGGCGGAAGAGTTCGGTGTCTTTTCAGACCTAAGGTTAGTGGTGGTGGTGGAAAGGTGTTAGGGTTGAGGGGTGAGAGACGCACGGGTGGAGAAGTTCTTCATGTAGAAGAGTTTCTTCTGGGCTGGGGTTGAGTCTGCTGGTGGTGTTGCCAGTCCTTCTGTTCATTGTTAATTTGTATACAATACTAGTGGGATATTGGGGATGGAGCATACGTCTGATATCAGCGCCAGCAGAAAAAAATCGCCCTTCACCGGTAAGAACGGTGAATATGGTATGCGGATGCTCATCTAGCTCGCGAAAGGCAGTGACCATATCGGCCAGCATTGTCTCGTTCCATGCGTTCAGTGATTTGGGTCTGTTTAGCTGCGGGGGTAAGCATAACTGCCGGGGGGGTATTGGTGGCGGGTGTGGGGCGGACCTTGATGACGCCGATCTGGTCGTGGATGTCGACCACGATGTGGGTGTATGTGTATGGCATTGTAGGTTGAGTATAAAGATAAGTCTACTGTTCAGTGAAGGTAGATCAGTGGGAGGTCAAGGGGGTATACGGTGTATATGTAAGGGCGAATAGCCTCGGTTATACCCCGCGTGTCGGTAGTCTCCAAATTATCATGATATTGAGTGAGCATCTTGACCCTAATAAATTAATGTATGTCAGAAATACAGTATATATACATGCCAATGATATTCACAAAGAAAGAAGATAGGTATTCGACAGGCATTGAAGATAGACACAGGTGCGGGTTTTAAATTCTTGATGGGAACGAATGGATAGCTAACATCTTGCATTATTAGACCGTGGCAGCCAGTCAGCCTACCATGCAGAATCACATATCTGCTCGCATATACGTAGCAGGTGCAGATGATAAATCAATACAGGTGGAACACGCAGCGAGTGAAATGCAGCTGCTATCCGATCACGGCCTTTGCATACCAGTGTCCACTCTTAGATGATGTTTCAGCTGCATCTCATTCAATGTTTAAGCACCGAAATGTACTTAACTACCGCCTCTATTTCAAGTCCCGGGAACGATCAAACATTACCGATAAATGCATATTCGTTCAGCTAAATTAATTATTTCCTAAGTACCAATGTTAACTAATTACTCAAACGTAACATATCCCTTCCCCTTGACAAACGTCGCATGCCATGGAACATCCTTGTGGTCAGCCAGCTGGGCAAAGAACTCCGCGTGCGCAGGCCCATCAATGCCCTGGCCCCTCGAGCTTCCATCCTCAGAACGCTCATCAGCGTAGAAGAAGCTAAGCAATCAGCACAAAGTCATGTAACAGCCAGTAGGCCAGGGTATACTAACCGATAACCACGCTCCTTATACAAAGCATCTGCAGCCCCAATCCAGTACGCAGAAGCGGACTTGCCAACGCCGAGATTGAGGAAAACCGGAACAGGCGGGATCTGCACGTTCAGCAGATTGCCCGTGTAGATGAAGGATTTCTTTGCCTCGGCGGGTAAGGTCTCCCATGCCTTGACGGCCTCTTGGGCTGCGACGTAGGGGGTTACGGTGTTGATGTTGAGATCGGTCGTGACGCTCTCTACTGGGATGGACAGGACTGAGCTTGCATCTGGCGGGGGAGTCAGGCTTGCTGCGTTGTAGACGACGACGCTTGGTGCGGCGTGGAATGCGGCTTTGACTGCGCTAAACACCCCAGGGATGGAGGAGGGGCTGGCGAAATCGGCCTTGACCGAGAGATAGCCTTCCGGCGTCTTATTGCCTGTGCCGCTTCTGGATGCGATGGCGACGTGATATCCCTTGGTTGCGAATGTGGCAGCAACAGATGCACCGACTCTGGGACCGGCGCCGAGGACGAGAGCGACTGGTTGAGACATTATTGCAGTAGAATTGGTTTAGATACTGAAAAGAAGAATAACTATGCTGAGAAGACTGAATTGCTTGTGCTCTTATACTGTGATCCTGTATTGATCTGGATTTATAATCTCACTCCGTCAGCATCCCGCAGCCAATCACGGAGTTGGACGTGTAAGACGTTTGCAGTGGATGCATGGTTTGCATTGATTTATCAGCCTTAATCAGAAGGTTAGACAGTGATGGTGTAATTCCCCCCCTTGTCCGTCGCAATTGGACCCGAATACTCTGTCCCATCAACAGAAAGCGAGTCATCCCCACCAACAAGCAGCGTCAGCTCATTACCCAGCAGAGACTGGACAGTCGCCTCAGAAAGCGCACCGTCCTCCCACTTAATATCCACCACAAACCCGCCTCGCGCAACAAGCCCAGTCACAGAACCCGTTGGGATCGCCGCAGGTAGAGCCGGCAGGATATGCACAACCCCGGAATGGCTCTGTAGGAGCAACTCCGGGATTGCCGCTGTATATCCAAAATTCCCATCGATTTGAAAGGAACTAGAGCCGCCCTTGTCGCTGTTCCACAGGTTCGGCAGAAGGAATGTTTGGATCCACGTCTGCGCATTGGTCCAGGCGTCGTCACCCCGGTAAAGACGGGCGTACAAGGCGATGGACCAGGCGCGCGACCAGCCGGTACTACCGCTGCCGCTATCCATGCGACGGTCTAACAGAACTCCTGCGGCATCGGCTAGCTCTGTCGAGGTGAGAGGCGTGAGCTGTGTTCCTGGGAATAGACCGAACAAGGGGGAGAAGTGGCGGTGGGCAGGGTCCTCCTCGACGAAGTCCTCGATCCATTCTAGGATCTGGCCATCCGAGCCAATCTGTGGAGGTCTGATCTTGCCCAGGGACTCCTTGACTGTGTCTGCGAAGTCGTTGTCGATTTCAAGGACCTGATGCGTTTCGTTTAGGGCTGTGAGTAGCTCGAAGAGAATGCTGTCGTCCATTGTTGGGCTGAGGGTCAGTGCTTCGCTTGATCCTGCATTCGTCATGTCGTCAGGGATTTCGAATGTATTCTCTGGAGAGCAGGAAGGTCCAGTCGTGAGGTATCCATCCAGCTCGAAAAGATAGCACTCGAAGAACGCAAAGGCATCTTCCAAGATCGGATACGCTTGATTCTCAAGAAAGTCCGTGTCGCCGGTAAATCGGTAGTGCTCCATCAGGTGGAGGGCAAGCCATGCCCCTCCCATCGGCCAGATGGAATAGCTTGTTCCATTGTCGACGGGCACGGCGTCGCCCCAGAGGTCGGTGTTATGGTGCAGCACAAACCCAGGACAGCCGTACATTCTCTCTGCCACGTCGCGGCCGCGTTCCTGCACCAGCTCGAGAAGATCCCACAGCGGCGAGGTCAGCTCGTTCAGGTACGTGGTTTCCGCAGGCCAGTAGTTCATCTCCAGGTTGATATTGACGGTGTATTTCCCACCCCAGGCTGGTTCGTAGTCTTGGTTCCAGATGCCCTGCAGACCAGGAGGCAGAGACCGCTCGCCGGTTTTACGGGAGGATGCAATCAGCAAGTGTCTGCCGTAGTTGAACAAGAGTGTGGCAAACTCGACATCGTCGTCTGGTGACGACTTGTAATTCTCCATCCGTTCGTTGCTAGGCAAGGAAGCAGCATCGTCAACAGACGCCCCTAGGTCGAGTGTAACCCGACCTGCAAGCCCTTTATGGTCAGCGATGGCCTCTTCTCGCAGCGCCTCGTAACCTAGCTCAGCAGCAGCGTCGAGCTTGCTATTCACTTCTGCCTCTTGGGCGCTTCTACTCTCATACCGGTAGGAGGACTCCGCGTCGAGAAAGAAGTCCACCGTAGTGGCGCCCGATACAACCAATGTGGTTTCATCGGCGGTGACATCCCCTAGCAAGAATCAGATTTCATATTTCCGCAGGTGGTCTCCCTGGCGGTCTTACCTTGGTCGACAACGACTCTCACCCCTGCAGTAAAAGTAGAATAATCCGTCTCTGCCGTGTTGGCACTCAGGAGGATAGAATTGACACCATCTTCAACACTAGCAACATTCTCCTGAACCCAGTCTTCGCGCTGCAGATACGCACTCAAGTTAAGCGCCCCTTCAGTATCAGCCTGAACCCTGAAACCCAAGACCCCCGACGGGGCACTGGCAATGAGCTCGCGCCTAATGCATACAATATTAGCCACCTACATCAAAACATCTCCCACCGAATTTTCCGGACTTACTTATATCCCACCCCATCATACTGATACTCACAAGCCGTATGGCCCTCAATCGTATCCAGATAGCGCACAAGATCTGTTGCATCCTCCCCCTGCCCCATATCAACATACAGATTCGACAGAACCTGGTACTCGCGCGGGTCTATCGAGCTCCCCGTCATATCAGACAGGGCCAGATCCCCCGCGCCCGAGATATCGCCATCAACAAGCAGGTCGCGGACTTTGGGGAAGGACTCGAGTGCGTTAGGGTTCACGCGGTCCTGGAACGTCCCGCTCCATACCGAGTCTTCGTTCCAGGTTATTATCTCCGTGGGCAGGCAGTAGAGTGTTCCGCCTAGACGGCCATTGCCGATTGGAAGGCTTGCGTTGAAGCGTGTACCCGGTGTATCGTACCAGAGGTAGCGGGAGCCGTCGAAGGTTGCGCCGTGGATTCTGGGGATGAGGGATAGGAGTGTAATTGCCGCGCCGAGATGGGTGTGGGTTGGCATTGTGGCGGCGGGAATGCGTAGTAAGACTTGATGGTGGGACTGGAGTGGGGATTTTGATGCGGAGTTCAAGAGTATGGATCAGCTGCGTTATAGCGTGTTTTATAGCGGACGCGGGGAAATAGTTCAATTAGTGAAGCAGACTAAGTCGGGTATTTTCGAGGATGCCTGGGGACTGCATATTTCGTCAATTTCCCTAATACCCGGCTTCCCCTGACTCGTTTGTATATCAACACAGTATAGATCGACTATTTGACATGACGTCGCTTGATGTTCGTCGAACTCCAGTATACAATTGATTCGGGGTGTATTATGCCGAAAAGATATTTCACCGATCATTACGACTGCAGATCTGATATGCATGGTGTTGTATCATGGTCAAGCCCCTTCATTGCAGGAAAATATGCTAGAGAGGTTATTACAATCATTCCCATTAGTGGCAAACCAGGTATATGAAGATAGTAGTAGAGGGTATTATAGAGCCTCTATGTGACAAGATTGTTTGCAAAGCCAGCGTCATTTTTGCCTCTGACACCTCATGGGGTGGACTTAAAATGAAGTGAATCATGCATCCTCTATTATATCTAACCCTATCATAACTGCATAGCAACATCAAATACGCAAAACATCACCAGCCTACATTAATCTTCTTGACCTACAACCTACAAAACCCATCCCTACCACCTCGCGTCCACATAATCGCCAGTATCCCTCCAACACATACCACATCCAACATCCCCAGACCCGTAAAGCACCACCCGTACCCCATGCTCTTGACAAGACTATCGACTATCGCAGCTGAAATTGCTGCTGCGATGTTCCGGAGCAGCCCGCCCAAAGCCACGATTGTTGCGGCTTGGGATGGCGCGCACTCTGTTTGGAAGGATGTGCTCGTTACGAAGATTATGGCTGTGCCGATTCCGGCTTTGCGGTGTTAGTATAGCCCCTCACTCAAGATTGTAGCTACAAAAAACAGGACATACCTAATGCAGACGCCGTTAATCCAGCAACAGGATGTAGGTTATACCGCGTGAACCAGCCATACATGACCTTCCCAGCGGCGGAAATGATAAACCCTACGATCTGGATTGGGAGACGAGTCTCGGGCTTGATTTTCTTGTCTGGGTTTCGTGCTGCCAGTCTTGCACGGTGCCAGTCGGAGAAGCGGCCTGTTGCGAGGGAGGCCAGGAACAGCGCAACCCCTAATGAAAATTAATACCTTGAACGCAGATGAAGGATAGGCGGAGGGGATTGATATACCAGGACTCAAATAAGCATATCCAACCTCCTGCGTCGAGAATCCGAACCGCTCGCCCCATACATCGGGGAAGCTAACATACATCAAGTACAGGCCTGCAAATGATAGCGCCCCATTCACAAAGACGATGCATTGCGTTGGCTCCGTCAACATCTTAACCCAGTTCTTTAGACTGGGCTTCGGCGGCTTAGGGTACTTCCCTTCCTCCACGAGTGTCTTTTGCCGAAATCGCGGGAAAGAAATCCATCCTCTCTTTGCAAATACCTCGCCATTCCCAACGAGACAGCGGAGCGTCTCGGGGAGACAAAAGAGGATGAGGAGGTAGACAGGGGTACAGGCGAGGGCTATCACTATCAGTATACACACGTTTAAAGATTGGCATGGACGAACCTAGAAACCCAAACGCCCACCGCCACCGCGACTCGGTCGCAAATTGTCCTCCTATTAGAGGTCCCAGGATAGGACCGAGCTGAGGGCCGAGAAGGAATATAGCTAGAGCAGATGCCCGGCGTGCAGGCTCGAATATATCTGTGATTGTGCCTGCTCCAATCGACGTGACGATGCATGCGCCGAAGGCTTGGAATATGCGGAGCACAAAGAGCGCCCCGATGTTGGCGGGGATAGAAGCGAGCAGGATATTAGCTATTAAGAAACTAGCCAGTGTGACGATGTAGACTGTTTTGCGGCCGCCGAGGTCTGCTGCTGCTGCTCCGACGAGGGGCTTTTTATGTTAGATAGGTACTTTGTCTGGGTTAGGGACTTACAGCAACAGCAAAAATGGCCATGTATACAGAGACTGTGGCATTGATCACGCTCCTTGAAGACTTGAAGATATCTTGGTATAGAATCAAGGAGGGCAGGTAGACTGCACCGCAAAGCGGACCGAAGAATCCGGCGGCCGTTACTATGCCCAGATAAAACTGCTTTTTCTTCTCTGAGAATGCTGAATATGCAGGCCCTGGGGCAGTCACCAGAGGCTGCTGTTCGGATTTTGGACTCTCCATAACTGATTGTGGTGGGAGAGAATATCGACGGCCAAGCAGGTTTAATGTTATATTCGTTGGGGAACATTCACATACAAATGTAGATTCGACAGAATACCACGTGTAGTAGGCCAGCAAGGCTGAGCAATGCATTCACCGGCCTAGTCAGATATGAGTTATCACGAGATGCAACCATACTATAATTATCAGTGGGTGAAGACAACAGTTACATCAGCCTCAGTCTGTAGTATCTGAACACCTTGGTAGTTCGCATATCTGAACGGACAGAAATAGCGGTCACCAGTATCTCCACACTATGGCATAAGCCAACCCAACATGGCAGCGCTCTTGGCTCAGAGTCACAGCCCCACGGCCTAAAACACGCCCAGACAGCATCCGACACAACTATCTTAGCCCAACAGATCCCGCCGAGCAAGATCTATTCACGTCCCGTCTTGGCTGGGCGGAGTCTGCTTTAGGCTGAATGCGAGTGGTGCATCTGGATCCTGTAAGCCCTAGGCCCTTCTTCGGGTCTGCGAGTCCGGTCTAAGCCCTTATGCGGGTTGGATGTCTTGTTTTCATGTTTCTCGTCGCAGTAGCGTTAGAGTAGCCTCGTGGCGTGATAGCTGCAGCACACGTGTCTCTCCGGCGCAGTGTCTGAATTGCTGCCATTGGTGCTGGTGCTTGGTCTGAGCTTTGAGGCGTTGTAAGCCGCATTGGTTCTAAAATTATAGAAACAGAGTTTAAGAGCCAACAGTAAATAATTCATTTGATACGTCTAGCATGATAACTCCAATTAAACCGATCAAAAAGCCAACACTACGCTAATTTGTCACTTCGCCCTGTCTTGATATCATAGAATCTAAGCCGCAGGTTTCGGGCATAGAGAGGCCCAGCCTGTACCCACAGTCAGTCAGTAAGCCACTCCAGTCCACTCTAGTACAATCCAAATACCAAAGGAAGGAGAACATACCGGCGTCATCATCCTCGGCCACCCAGGATCCAATTCCCACCTTACCTTCCCCAACAGTGCAACTAACGCAACCCTTGCCTCAAGCATCGCAAACTTCTGCCCTAGACAAGCCCTTCGCCCACCATGGAAACTGATGAATGCACCCTTAGCATTCGCGCGTCGGAACAGCGCATTGATCTCATCCATATTTGTGCCCCACCGCTCAGGTTTGAATTCGTCCGCGCTGGCTCCCCAGAACGTGATGTCCCGATTTGTGGAGTAGGCGTTGTATCCGAGATATGTCCCAGATGGGATGGGGATTTTCCCACCCAGTAGGACTGGGCTTTTTGTTTGTCGGTTTATCAGTTGCGAGATTGGTGGGTAGAGGCGGAGGACTTCGTAGATTACGGCGTTGAGGAGGGGGAGGGATGCCAGGGTTTGCGGTGTTGGTTCGCTGCTGTCCAGGGAGGTGATCTCAGCGCGCAGACTTTCTTGGATATTAGGATGTTCTGCGAGGAGGAATAAGGCTGAGATGAGTAGAAGTTGTGGGTTTTCGTGGCCTGCGAGGAATGTGCTGATCATGTTGTGTCGCAGTTGTCGCTCTGTTAGCATGCCTGTTTCGAATGCGCCTAGAAGTCGGCAGCCCAGGTTTTTGGGGACGCTCTTTTCGTGGTTGTGGCAGGCTGCGTGGCCCCTTTTGACGGTGTTGCAGAGTTCATCGGTGAATTGAACTACCAGCTTGCGTGCCTCTTGACGGGTTGGGAGGTTTAGGTGATCGAGAAGTGGGAAGTTCAAGAAGATGGGATCGAATATCTTGGGCTTGATTCGGAGCTGGAATGCGTGGAGGGGTGCGTTTGGCCTTTGCAGTGTCTATACAATGGTTAGTACTTTTCTTCCCTTCCCTTGTATAACGCATACCTCAAAACTAGACCCGAGTAGCACCTCTGACAGATTCGCCAGAGTATATCGCTGAAGAAGCGGGTTAACATTTACAGACCCCCCAGACACCTGTTGTTCCAGGAGAAGGTCAACAAGCAGGCGAGAGTTGCTCCATATCTGCACCGGGTCATAGTCCTGCTGCAGGCCTGGCTTTATAATAGAAGTATAAAGCCTCCAATTCTCCCCATGGGCGCTGATGATATTATCACCAGTATACTCCGCGAGCACGCCATGAGGAATCTTCTTCTGGTTCCCGCTCTTCGCGTAGATGTCTTCGTGCTTGAAGACTTCGGCGATGTACTCTGGTTTGCGGACGAGGATGTTCCAGCGCCCACCGAAGAAGAGCTTCACTGCGCCGTATTCGGTGAGTGGGCGTTCGAGGTATTTCCGGTAGAGGTCAACTTGGTCGTTGTTTTGGATTAGTGGGAGCAGGGTGTAGTAGAATGGTATTGTGGGGATGTCTTTGGGGAAGTCTCTTGGTGGAGTAAACAGATAGACTAGCCCAGCGGTAACAATAACGACCAGGCCAAGAAGCAAAATAAAGACCGTGAGCAACATGGTGCTATGTTTCAGGTTCAGTATAGCAGAAGGAACGCCAGCAGACAAAGACGGGAAAGGCGATATCTATACCGGCTGGCAGCAAAACAGTTCTCAAACCACCGTACATGGGCAGTAAAAGTGAATAAGCCAATGACAACCAATCCAAATATAGTATCAAACAGGGCTCATCAGATTCAGGCCGAGACCATCAGCCCTTGCGAGATCTCTTGGCTGTTGGGGCCATATCTGAATCGCGACTCAGACAGGCGCGCCATGCTCCGCCCCAGCCCACGTCACATCTTGTTGTCGCATCCCAGCCATGCGGTGGATCATAACCGTGCACCGTGTAGTCATTATAGCTTCTGTTTCTAGATTCCAAGCTGTCAGCTGCCGTCTACGTTGAGAGGTTGGGCCGGAAGTTGATGGCAAGGCTATGGCTATTTCTAGAACACCAGTGAATGTAAATAGAAGACACAGCAGATAGACAAGTAAAATGTAACAGGGGGGCTGAGCAGTTGGGTACCAGAGACAGCGTGAATCCTTCAGTGTATAGAACTGGTCCCAGCCTGGGTAGATATCAATATATTAAGCCGAACCTGGACGAAGCAGGCCTGTTTCAACCATATCGATCATCTCCATCTCTATCAGCGTTCAAACATCTACTGTCTCAGCTTTCTTTTGCATTTACAGCACTGCATCTTTTGTCTATTTACAACATGTCCATTAACTACGGATCATCTGTCTATCACCACGTCGCTGGAGTCTACCAGCGCGACCAAAGCGGTCGACTGCTGGTTGCTGAGGGTAGATATGCTAAACAGATCCGTTCATTTTGGTCTGACATATCCAACGTTGCCTTGAAAGGAGAAACGACTGAACGGACTGAGTTGTCCTCTGGCAAGGCCGTCAACTCCACACAGACTACGCTTCCATTCAACATCCAAAGGGACCAGTCTGAGCAGACACAGACCTTCCAAATCCACGAGCTACTGGAACCTGATAGTGATGATGTCCGTGGACTCATCACATCCGAACCCTCATCCTTCCTCCAGCCTGTCTTCTTCAACTGGGCAAAAACATTTCTCCTCTTGAATGCCCGTATGCTCACAACTGGCGTCTCATTCGACTCGATAAATATAGAAGCATTAAAGATTGCTGATCAGGTAGCCGATCTCTTCGAATCCATCAAAAACACCAGTCAGGACGATAAATGGTCCACAGAAGGTCGCCAATACTTCATCAACAAGGTCTATTCGTTCACCAAAGACAGTCGGCACATCGAGCTTTGTCTCCCTGCGTTCCCATGCAAGTCCTCAAACCCGGAGAAAGTTGCCGGTGTGTCTCCAGATGCTGCAGAGTATCTTGCCCTCAACCACCTACACAGTTTCGTGGAGCAAGTCTCGAAGATATATACCCCTGGAGCAACGCTGTGGATTATCAGCGATGGCCATGTATTTTCCGATTGCAGTGAGTCTCTATATAACTTTTATTGCAGCTTATTTACTAACATGAGGCAGTTGGTGTAGATGATTCCCTAGTTGACGAGTACGGACAGACCCTCGAGATCGAATATCGTCGCCGGCAAGAGTCCACTGGGAACGGATACATCAAATTCACGGGGCTTGAAGACCTCTTCTTCTCATCTCTTGAAACAACCGCCGCCTTTTCAACAGACATGCTCACTGATGTCGAGATCCCCCAGCCTATTGAGACCATCCGCACCGACAGTGCCCAGAAGTGTCGGCTCCTGCTAGAGAAAGTTGGAGGGATTGACCGGGACCATCTGAGACAGTTGATTACGGATAAACACCATGATACCCTCGCTCTCTATCAAGGACAATCGCGGTTTATGCTCGAGGACCTGGCCAGCTATTTGTCTGCTAGGAATATGGGTGGGAAGCAGAAGAAGAGGGTTGCAAGCAGTGTTGCTGCTGAGATGATTGCAGTATGTATCTCATCCTATCTACAGGCATATCATGATTCTAATTTCAATAGAGGAATCACGCCTACTCGAACCTGGTTGAGCTCCTGTTCCCCCATCACATCCGTCTCTCGATCCATGCGTAAGTCTGCCTTCACTTTCCCGATACCTAATCCAGCTAACACCGTCAAGACACTCCAACTGCGGTCCCAAGTTTGGCATCCGTCTTTTTCCCAAAGGAACAGTTCGCCCAGTCCTAGATGCCCAGTCTCTCCTCTCAACCACCGAATCATCGAAATCCACCTATGAATTCCAAATTCCTACCGCGTGGCACAATTGTCTTGCCAAGGTTGACGAAAGTGAAACTATGCTTCTCACAAGATCTGGAATTATACGCGATGCAATCAGGAAAGGTATCTTCTCCGGATCTTGGTGTGAAGATACCAATGGGGGGTATTTCGCGGTGAAACGTATCCAAGACAAGTCTGAGGAGCAAACGGGACAGGAGGTGGCACTTAGAGAGCCCAGACCAGAGCCCCTTGTTACAAAGGAGGCACTTTCTACTGACGTATGTCAAGAAGAGTCCCCTCAGTGTTTTCGGCTTGTTCGTGTGGAGTCGGCTTATGGGCATGTGGGCGGCGTTTCGGACTGTGGTGAGGTGGTCTTGACTCCGTTTCTTGGCCTGGTTGTGCTGTTTTGGGTGGAATTTTGTTTAAAGTAATGTCTCGATGATGCATTGGGTTTGGAGTCCTGGTTTTGTTTTCTTAATTTAGAGCTAGAATACTGTATACACTGTAGATTGCCAATATATGTTGTTTATTATGGAGATAGGTAATAAGCTTCAGAACGAGCAGTCCTTGGACTAAGAAAACCCAATACACCTTAAAGAGCTGAACATACAAGTCATAAATGATACTACCATGATAAAGATGGAACCTCGTCCCAGAGTGAGACTATGTGAGACGCTGTGTCTATAACAGGTCTTGCACGCTATACCCGATTAACACTGTCCGTATCGGGAATAGTCTCGGGCGTATCGGTCGTCGCATTTTCTTCCCGATACAGCCGACCTGCCAGCTGCATCCTCCCAACACGTCCACCACAACTGCTTTGTCGATGCCTGTAACACCAGAAAGACCATCATCGGTCCGTAAACGCCATCGGCCCTCCCATTCATGCACCGAGTGCCGCCGCCGCAAGGTCCGATGCGACCGAGTCAAACCACACTGCGGCCAATGCAGAGCTCTGGGCCTGACTACATCATGCGCATACGAGGAGCATACTCGCACGCAGAATGCTCATCGCGCGGAATCGATCGCCTCTAGCGTCGAGCAACAGGTTCCCAGACCCCGGGATACGCCGGAGGAAGCACATCCTACTAGTACTCCTACGCCCCGCCGCATTCAAGGCACCATATCCAAGACTAGAGTGTATGGACACGGACATTGGATGAATTCGTTCTTACTGGTAAGTATACATCCATGATAATCCCAGTTGTCTGGTTGCTGACCGTTCAGATGGAAGGGCTACGTCCCCTCGACCCCTTCGGCGAGTGCTATAAAGCCTTCTTCCCCAGACCAAACAGTAACTCGAGAGACGACTTAACAAACACCGTCTTTGAATGCAAACGCCTGGCGCAGAGTATCAAGCAGCAGCGTCCCAGCCGGAAATGTCTCCCGGCAGATATCCATCGGTTCTTCCCGGACCGCGCTATCATGGATGAACTGGTCAGGTTGTACTTTGCTACGTTTGAATCCTGCTATGGGATTCTGTGGTATTCGTCGTTTTTGCGAGATTATGACGCGGGTTTGGAACGACCAGAAAACGCAGAAAGTCCGTTGCTTTTACAGATCTTACTGGTCATGACCGTTGCTGGTCCCTTGCATAGCGATGCGAGCGTCCGCGCCGAAATGGTAGCAAATGCCCGGATATGGATTCATATTGCCCAGAATTGGCTATCAGCGCCGATGGAAAAGGATCGATTGACTCTAAAGGCAATTCAGGTTTATTGTCTGGTACTGCTTTCGAGAGAGGTTAATCACGTTGGAGCGGATTTGGTTTGGATATCGGTGGGAACGTTGGTGAGAATTGCTATGCAGATGGGACTGCATCAAGACCCAGACCTTCTCGGCCAGATGGATATCGAGGAGAAGGAGCTGCGGAGAAGACTCTGGTATACTATCCTTGAGATGAATGCCCACTCGGCGATTGACTCTGGCATGTCGCCCATGATCACGGATGATGATTATAACACGCGGCCGCCCTCGACCAGGGATCAAACTACAGAAGTAGATGGCCAAGATGCTTCGGCCCTGACTAAATGTTCTTTTCAGCCCCTACTTGCAAAGTCTATTCCCTTGCGCCTTCGTATCACAAGAATCATCAACAGCATGCAAGAAGAACCGTCATATGATAAGGTCCTAGAGCTAGGAAATGAACTGGCCGCGGCGAGTTCCGAAGCTGCAAAGGCAATAAGCGAGAGCCCGTCAACAAATACTTTTGGATCGAGCTTCTGCAGCCATATTCTTCGTCGGTTCTCGTTATGTCTTCACTATCGCCCCGCGGTCAAGGCCAAGACAAACCCGCTGTACAGCCACTCCAGAAACGTTTGTTTGGAAGCTGCCTTGGACGTAGTGGCACTTTTGGACGACAACCTATATAGCCGAATACTCTGCATCGGCGGTGGAATGTTCCGCGATCTCATTACGCGAGGTGCATTGCTTATATTCCTGGAACTGAGCCCAGACCTAAGCGAGGACACGTCAATATTCGCGAAAAGACGGCGTCACGCACGCCAGGAATCGCTGTTAAATGACGCCCGCCGCGTGGTACGGTACTCCAAAGACCGGATGTCGCATGGTGACACAAATGTCAAGACCTATGTATGTCTTTGCATGATGCTGGCTCAGGCTGAGGCGCGACTTGAGGGTTTACCGCTGAAGGAAGCTGTTGAGAACGCGACGCGGGACAGTTTGAGTATCTGTCGGGATATACTACAGGCGACTGAGTCTGCGTGTGCCACAGATACAAGACATCCGGACCTTGAGGCCTGGACTAATGGGGTGATCTCGCCTCCACATCTTGATACTAACCCTGACGAAGATCTGGATAGGCTTTTCAATTTCGATTTCACAAGTGAGCAATTTTCTATGCAGTGGCCTGTGGAAACATCATTCTAAGATAGAGGATGGCGCTACAATTCTATTTTACAATACTAGGAGACATTCAATTACTCTTCTTCACATCCATCTCTGGGTACTTGGGCAGCTCCCAGCCCGAGACACGCTCTCGCAGCAGCCATTGAGCGAAAACATCCAGTCTCAGTAACGAGGCAATCCAGAACATATAATATAGACAGCCAATTCCGAACGACGAGGAGGGAAATCTGTCCATATAGTTCTCCCTGTCCGTCAGCCCTTTCTGAACCTCGTCCATAAAAGGTCTGAACTTCCGATCATACTCCTCGAAGGCAGCGGTGATGTTCTGTTTAGAACTACCTGAAGCTGCTCCACAGTGCCGGCCGATCTCCCCAGCAAGGATATACACCCCGGCCATGGCGCTTGATGTACCCATCCCAGTCATCGCAGAGGGTGAATGCGCTGCATCACCAGCCAGCGCAACACGCCCGCGATACCACTGATCCAATTTGATGACGCCCATGCGCTCGCAGTAGAAGTCATCAGAGTCAACAACACCCTGGAGAATCCGATCACAGTCCCAACCTGCCCCGCGGAATACGTCGGCCATTCCATATTTCTCTGCCTCGACGTCGCCCCTCTCAGCAGTTTGTAATCGCACAGACGACGCAGGGTTGCAGAGGACGTACGCCTGGTACCACTGTGGATCGTGGCGCCGGGTCATGATTCCCCGCCCGCCGGTGGTAAGGAAAGCAGTGGCATTGTATCCTTCGCCTGCGCCGACAGCCTGCGGAATTGTGCAGTATCCTGCATAGACGTTTATCGGGTGGTAGCCTGGATTCGCATCATCGTTGGCAACGTCAACGCCGAGCATAAGTCTTCTTGTTCGTGACCATAGGCCGTCTGCTCCAACGGCAAGGTCGAACTTTTCAACATTGCTGTCTGAAAACAGAACTTCCACCTCGCTCTCACTCTGGGTTATACCAACAACAGAGCACCCAAACCTAAAATCGACCTTGTCCTTACAAGCATCGAACAACAGTTGACACATATCACCCCTCATGATCTCGTAGTCAGTCGTGAAACTCTGAAGTCCCTCCCCGGATCTATTTGCAGGAAAAAACCCCCAATCCTTCCCCTTCTTATCGACTAGACGCAGGCCTTGCTCGGCAACGGTTTTCTTTCGGAAGGCTTCCTCCAGGCCCATCCGACGGAGGACTTCAATTCCCGGTGAACGTAGGTCGATCTGTAATCCTGAAGTTCGGAGGGAAGGGGTTCGCTCGATGACGGTGATGGAGTGGCCTAGTCTGGAGAGCCAGAACGCAAGGGCGTTGCCTGCGATGCCGGCGCCGCATATGAGGATTTTGAGAGGCATATTCCTAATCTGTATAAGTTGACTAAAGACTTTGGTATGATATCTGGGTAAAACGGCGAGCTAGACTGCATCTTTGGTGCTCTTTATAGAGGATTTACGGTGTATGCCTGTTCGGCCGACCAGCCCTAACGCCCGAAGAGGCCGATATGCCCGAGCATGTCCGAGCCGTGTGACATGTGTTTCCACATCGCGTCGTACATTGAACTCCTATTATTACATAGTTGCTATCCCTGCTACTCATGATTATGACGCGTTTATTGAATCCTGTAAGAGGCATTCTTCGGCAACGCTATCCGAGCACGCGTACGATCTCTAGCAGCCCGCGCGTTTTATCCCCGGACACTCGAATCGAGGAGACGCTGCTACATTATAATCCGACGCATTACTACCCTGTGAAGATCGGAGCGGTGTATCATGATCGATACATAATTACTGGGAAACTGGGATACGGAGCTTATTCGACGAGTTGGCTATGTCGGGATCTCAAGTACATACAAAGCCCGGATTTGGAAGATCCAAGAAACGGGGCCGTTTGTTCAGCCGCATATATACAGAGCGCCGGAGGTTATATTTGAGATGCCGTGGGATAGTAAGATTGATATATGGAATCTTGCATGTCTTGTGAGTACTAATTTACGACCCTCCCTCTGCTATATGTACCAAGCTGTTAATGGTGAACTAGATATGGGATTTGTTTGAAGGGGAGCACTTGTTTGGCGACATATTCGATGCTGGAGGGCATGATCCGTTCAAACACCTGGCTCTTATGGTGGCATTTATTGGGTCACCGCCGAGCGAATTCGTCCGCCGGAGTGAGACAACTGAGCAGTGCTTTGATGGCAGTGGTTCGTTGCCTCTTGGTTATTTACATGGAATGTACTAATAGAGCAGGTACCTGGATTGCTCAAGATGAAGCGCTGATACCGTCCATCTCTCTTGACACTCTAGAGAAATGCCTCGCAGGTGAAGAGAAAGCCCTGTTTCTACTATCAAATCTATGTTAAAATGGCTGCCCGAAGAGCGCAGCACAGCAAAAGAGCTACTTCAGCACCCATTCATGCAGCAGCCAACTCCTCAAACCTCCTTACAACCAACAGTGTCGCCCAGAAGCTAAACGGCAGAGCCAAAGCCCATAGCCCAAAGTTGATACTCGCCGTCGCAATCAACGCCGTTGGAACAGCCTGCACGCCAAAACCCACTGCCACGCCCGCTGTCTCAATCCCCCTCAGCAGTGAACTATACCGGATCTGCTCGCCCGGCGAGTCCGCCAGGTTTCCAATGCACCAGTAGATATAGTTCTCGACCATGGTCAGACTGATCCGCTCGAAGAGGTAGATACCGAACCCCCTCCCGAAAGTGCGCTGGTCGGCCCAGTCCAGCACGGGCTGTGTATGTCGGTACTCGTTCTGGATAACGACGGCCCAGACCCAGGTTGCGCTGTTGAGCAAAGCAATGAATATCCAGGTACTCAGCGCGCGCGTCTTCCGATTTCTCGTCCAGGGGATATCAACAAGCGAGCCCGCAAGCCAGGTTCCAATCGTGCCCACAATCGCAGACAGGAAACTGCCCAGTGCGCGTGCTCGCACGGTGAAGTACGTCGCTAGATACGTCCCAGGGTACGCCTGAATCCAGCCAAAGTACCAGAACAGTGGCGTTAACAGGAGGATCGGCCGACTCTTCCCCCTCGCCCACATGGCCTTGACCTCCGTTCTCCACGATATCTTCGCCTGGTTAGTAGCCGGGCTGGCAACCTTGGTTCCATCATCCCTAACAACGCCCTCCGGATTCTGAAGCATAAGCCCAAAAAGCAACCCCAGACACTGAATCGCAATAAACGCCAGATAGGTCTGATACCCGACCTGGCCCTGCTTATTTGTATTTACATTAACCCCCAACGAAATCGCGCCGCCGATGATATTCCCGAAATTCCGAAACGTGAACCACGTCGCGATGTACCGCCCCCGTTTGCGGTCCTCGGGATATCCCGTTGCAATGGCGCCTTCGACGCTCCAGAAGAATCCTGCTGTGATCCCACACGTTATTGAGCCTAGGTAGACGAGCCATGTTGCGCCGGTGCGGTTGTTTAGGTATAGCCCCGCGGCGTAGAGAGGGTATCCTGTTGATCCCAGGGCGAGGGTATACCTGAATCCGATGATGTTTGTTAGGAATGGGCCGAGGAAGCAGGTGACTGTCATGAAGGCGTAGAGTAGGGCGTTTGCGGCGTTGACGAGGTTGGGGGATTGGGAGCCGCCTACGCCGAGGCCATTCATGGCAGACCAGATTCCGGGGGCGCAGAAGGCGCATAGCCCGACTGTGAGGATTTGGAACAGTGTTGTGCGGTGGAAGGGTGTTTTTGTACTTGATTGCCCTGATGAGTCTGAATGGGGCTGTTTGGCCGTTGGGCCTGGGGATTTGGTATCAGCTGTGGACATTTTGCTGCATAGAGTGTAAATGAATTTGAACTGTTCTGGGGGGAATGATGTGATTTTGTATTAGGGCTGCTGCGAGGAAATCAAATACGAGGGAACCCAATGAGCAAGAATATTTTGATAACGTCAGTCGCAGGATTATAGAGTGACACCAATATACTTTCTTCACGCCGTTCCGAGGTTATGGTTGCAATTCGTGATATGAGGGGAAGATGAGCAATATCACTATCAAGAGGGGCTTTATCAACAACCCACTTGCCCTCAAGACAAGAAATCACACAGAGCATGCAAAATGGCAACCACCGTTGAAACCGTCAATATCTCCTCTATCAATATCGAAGATCCGAGCCTCACCTTCGAACCTTTCCCCCTCCCACCCAGCAACCAACGCCCCCTTGGCCCTCCCCACCCCCCAAACACCACAATCCCTCTCGCGCTGAAACCATCAGAACAAAACCCAACCCTCGAATCTGCAATATCAAGCATAAAATCCCTACAGGAAAGAAAGGAACTGACCACCCTGCTCTCCAAACACGGCGCCCTCCTCTTCCGCGGCCTGCCCATCCACTCCGCAACGGATTTCAGCGCCTTCGCGCACGCATTCGGTTGGAGCCCACACGAGATCATCGGCATAGTCGTCGAGCGTCCTCTCCTTGCACCAAACGTCGCACCGGCAAATGAAGCGCCTAAAGAAGTGCGCATCTACAACCATAATGAATCCCCGCAGGTCCCGCACGCGCCGGAGTATATCTTCTTCTATAGCAAGAAATCTCCCGGTGTAGGGAAGGGAGGGGAGACGCCTGTTTCGTCGAGTTTGGAGCTGTTTCATCGTGCCAGGGCGGAGATTCCCGAGTTTGTGGATTTGCTTGTGCAGAAGGGGATAAAGAGTCAGGTTACGTATAAATTTGGACGGCAGTATGTGGGTGGGTCGACGCTGAAAGAGGCGTTTGGGAAGGAGATTCTTGATGGGGATGATGAGACTACCAGGAAGAGGAAGGTTGAGGAGCAGATTCAGCGGTATGGAAGGGGGGAGTGGACGACGTGGGAATGGACGAAAGATGAGGACGGGAGGGAGGATGGGATTGTTCTTACGCATCGACTTCCTGTTGTGCGTGCGCAGCCGGGAACGAATCTGCCGACGCTGTTTACAGGATTGGCGGCGTATTATAAGAATACGGTTGAGGCGAGGAAGGGGAGTGCTGCTGGGAGGAAGAATGTTGCCCAGCAGTTGTTTGGTGATGGGACGCCCATTCCGGAGGAGTATCTGGCGACGCTGGCGCGCATTACGGATGAGATAAGAGTGCTGCATCGATGGGAGGAAGGGGATGTGTTGGTATTTGACAATGTCATTGCGCAGCATGGACGGGAGCCGTGGCAGGGTGAGCAGGGGGACCGCGTGGTGCTGGCGAGTCTGTTTGATGGTGATAGTGTGCCGGGGGCGTATGGATATGGGGAGTGGGCACAGGTCGTGCAGGCGTCCGCTTAGCTGCCAGAGCTCTATCACACTCCAGAGAAGTTTTATTGAGCACTCGAAATATGAGATTCAACCAATGCCATTATACTTTCAAATCATATATATGCATAAAGGGTATTCAACATGCTAATTGGATATCTCATCAAACATGGGCCATAGGAAAAGCACAACATCAAATTATACAGGGTCAAGCATCCAAAGACTCAATGATAAACCCATCCACAAGGATCTGCCACTCTAGCCAACGCTGTGCTAGATATCCCGGTAGCTCGGCAGCCAGTTCAGGCTCCCCAGAAGCCCACGCTGTCTTTGTCCGTACCGTGGATGCGAAAAGAACCCTGCCTTGTTGTAGATGGAAGGACATCGCCAGATCCAGGTCTGCGGTCTTCTGTTGGATGAGCAATGCCTGCTCTGCTAGAGCTTGTGCTTCGTCCTCGCGAGCTGCTCTTTCGTTCTTGTCCTCGGACGCTGTGGCTATCGCGCGACAGATTTGGATCAGGCAGGTTAGGTAGAATAGGCGGAGTCGGATGCGATCCAGAGACTCCGGCCCCACGGGGAGACTGAGTAGGGAGAGCGAGGGGGTGTTCTTCTGGTAGTGTAAATGGCTGTCATTCATCTTATCATAAAGCCACCTTGCTCGCTCTAGCAGGTCAGAAGTCTGATTAAAGTGGTCGGACTGTGGAAACGGCTTTATGAAGAGGGCTTTCAGTTCGGATACCATCCCCGGGACGAAGCACATCAGCCCGAACATCTCCCACCAGAGGCGGGCGTCTGGTTCTGCTGCCGCTTGCGAGGCCTGTTTGAAGACGCTCTGCCACTCTGGGGCTTCGAAGATTGAGCCTCGAAGGTTGAACATGTCATCTAGGACCTGGACAGCGTCAATTAACGACGACAAGGACAAGGTGGATGGTGTCTACTTACCAGAAACAACCCTTGGCTTTTCAAAAGCATCCAGTCGAACTCGGTGGTATGATTACTGGGGCCTCGATGTTTTATAAGATCAAGTCCGCCTCTCCCATGAAGTACCCAGTGGTTATCTTCTGGGCGGCTAACCAGCTGCAACTGTTATAATGATGATACAAGATAGCGGAAGAAGCTCACCTCGTATAGCGTCAAGAGTCGCGTCGCGCAATATACATCCGGGTTTAGCATCAAGGTCCTGTCAGCCACGGCAACCTGCAAGCTATGCAGTGCCTTTCCGTATAGCGCTGCTACTGTTGCTGGTCTGGTTGGAAACCCAAATATCGACCCAAGCCTGGCAGCAAGACAGTTGATCGCGTCGTCAAGTTGCTGGTTGCAACCATATCGACTGGGGAGGTGGTTAAGAAAAGACGAAGGCTGTTTCTGGAGGAGATTTCCCAGGAAAGTGCGCTGTTCGTGCAGCATGGAGGAGGGCTTCCCCAGGGAGACATCAAAGAAGTTCGTAAGATATCGAATATCGAAATTATACTTGGTTTGCAGGGCCTCATAACCCGTAGGCGAAGGCTGCGGGGCAAGAATCGGGTCGATCAATTGGCAGGCACCGTTTTCGTCTAGATATAATTTTCCCACGCCGGGAAGAACCAGTGAAGTGAGATTGGATGGGCCAGCGATCTTAATTGCTTCTCTACTTGTATTCTGCGCCCGTTGGTGTTTGCGCCCTGAGCGTGCTGCCTGACGTCTGATCAGGGCCCTGGGCGTCGACCCCTCCTGCGGGGTGTCTGAGACACTCTCTGTAGCGTTGATAAAGACGAATGCAGGCCCATCTTTGGCGCGACTTCGTTGTTTTCGGAGTGGCAGGTTGGATCGCATCGTGGCTGATCTGTCAGGTTTGGGTGAGATCCACCTGGTCGTTACTCCGTACTTGTTACTCGAATCAGGCACGCAGCACTCTGGCAGAGGCCCAGTTGGGCAGTCAGATGACAGCAGGTAAGCTATACTAATATCAGCTAGTCTGTCTAGGCAGGACAGGGATGTCGTATCTGATAGAGGCATTCAGTTCCAATATGAATATCTGGTATTATTACCACCCTTAATGCACATGTAAATAATTGAAAAGGCAAAACATCTCTTCAAAACTCAACTTAATTGAACTCGTTGAAAGTATAACTTGTAGTTGTTACTTAGATTGATGTAAGCGGAAATCCGACCCCAAACAGCCCAGATTTCCCTACTTGATATATTATGAAGAAGGTCAGGCTATTTTATGTCTAGCCTACCTACTAGGGGCAACAAAACAAGGACCGTTCATATTATCCTTGTATGTGACAGTTACGATCTCTATACCATCACCACCCGGGTTTCAATTTATACACACAACATGTTCTATCTTCATTATATAACACTGGCAACATAATTTCAACCGCCCTTGATTGAAATCGAATGAATTAAATACAATCAGGTGTTGAAAGTTATCAGAATTTGCAACTGCGTAAGTTATTCTCAGGAGCGCTCCTTTGCCGATGCCTTAACTACAGTTAACCACCTAACTTTACCATTAGGCTACTAGATATCGATATACCATCTTCGAATACTGCAGCTCCACCCGGAGGCTTGAATTGGTGTTTCGATTAAGTTATCCTGAGGATATGCATTCCGTCAAAATATGGGTCCATGAACTACCTATAGTTAAGCGGGAAAGTAAGGCCGAGTCGTCAATAGGCAAAGATTATCCCACCAGACCAAGCAGCACACGTATGCAGGTACGCAGTGGCGGAGCGGATGTTTGAGCTGAAGGGACGTACGACTGGAATACTTAAGGCTGCGGCGATCCACCTCCCACAATCGCCACACTTTCCCACAATTTCCCACACTCCCACAACCACCACAACCCAACAATCCAACAATCCACCCTGCAGGGAGACATCGCAGGTCGGATTTAGCTATCCAATATGATTGATATCACCTTCTAGTATTTCACTCGCTGTGAAATATCGTCCGGTGCAAAATATTATCTAGAAACTAAAAATTCATCTGTAATCTTGTAAGCTGTGTAGACCCTGCAGTCTTATCAATCTCCGAGCTTCAGTATCCCGAAGTGAGCCCGAGATCATCGCTCGGACGAAGTTGCGCAAGAACGTTAGACTTGAGTCCACATCATTCTTCAAACAATTCCGACCGGCCAATGTCCGCTCAGCTTCTGGGCCACGCAATGCTGTGACGAGGGCGGGTCCGGCCCACCGAGCCCTAATTTCCTGCTAACTGCGAGACTGAGCTTGGTGGTGCTTATATAGACTTGGGTTCGCTGATCATTCCGCCCATCATTCACGCCATTCGTTTTGTCTTTTACTTTCATTCGTTCATCATGCGCCAGTCGCACAACGCTCTCTTTGCATTCGCAGCCTCTGCGACCGCGGCCTCCCTCGCGGACGTCTGCACCGTCTCCCACGTCAAGTCCATCCTCCCTAGCGATGGTACTCTCCTTGGAATCGACCTGATTCCGTCTGCTGTGACTGCTAGCGTCTACAATGCCAACTCCAGCTCCTCCAGCTCCGGCTCCAGCTCCGGCGGCATGGGCATGGGCATGGGAGGCAGCACGACAGAGTACAACTACTGCAACGTGACCGTCTCCTACGCGCACACCGGCCGTGACGATAAAGTGGTCGTGAAGCTCGCCTTCCCCAGCCCGTCCGAGTTCAAGAACCGGTTCTACGTTGGTGGTGGCGGCGGATACTCGCTCAACGCCGATGCCACCGGAGGTCTCGAGTACGGTGCCGTCTCGGCCGCTACGGACGCTGGATACGATGCCTTCAACAACGACTACGATGAGGTCGTCCTCTACGGCAATGGCAGTGTCAACTGGGACGCAACACACATGTTCGGGTACCAGGCTCTGGGCGAGATGACACTCGTCGGCAAGGAACTCACCCGTGGGTTCTACGGTCTTGACGCCGACAAGAAGGTATACACCTACTACGAGGGATGCTCAGACGGAGGCCGCGAGGGAATGAGCCAGGTCCAGCGCTGGGGAGAGCAGTATGACGGTGCCATCACCGGTGCGCCTGCATTCCGCTACGCCCAGCAGCAGGTCCAGCACATCTTCTCCTCTGTCGTCGAACATACACTGGACTACTACCCTCCGCCCTGCGAGCTGGCCAAGATCGTCAACGCGACCATCGCCGCCTGCGACGGCCTCGACGGCCGCAAGGACGGAGTCGTCTCCAGAACAGACCTCTGCAAGCTGAACTTCGACCTCTCCTCCATCGTCGGCGAACCATACCACTGCGCCGCCCAGAACTCGACCTCGCTCGGCTTCGGCTTCAGCAAGCGCAGCAGCAGCAGCAGCAGCCCACTATCCAAACGCCAGTCCGGCAGCACAACCTCGTACCAGCCCGAGCAGAACGGCACTGTCTCCGCTGAAGGTGTCGCCGTCGCCGCAGCCATCTACGACGGCCTGCACAACTCCGACGGCGAGCGCGCATACCTCTCCTGGCAAATCGCCTCGGAATTGTCCGACGCAACCTCCCAGTACAACTCGGACACGGGGAAATGGGAGCTCAGCATCACGAGCATGGGCGGCGAGTACGTTGCCAAATTCGTGCAGCTGCTTGACCTCGATAACCTCTCCACCCTGGAAGGCGTTACCTACGACACTGTTGTCTCCTGGATGGATACCGCCATGGGCCGCTACTACGATACCCTCCAAACTACTTTCCCTGATTTAACTGCCTTCCAGGCTGCAGGGGGTAAACTCCTCCACTACCACGGTGAATCAGACCCTTCCATCCCCGCCGCTAGCTCAGTGCACTACTGGCAGTCCGTGAGACAGATCATGTACCCGAACGCTACAGACGCCGAAGCCCTGGAGCAGCTGGCAGACTGGTACCAGTTCTACCTCATCCCTGGCGCAGCACACTGCGGCACCAACACCCTCCAGCCTGGCCCGTGGCCCGAGTCGAACATGGATATCATGATTGACTGGGTTGAGAACGGGAAGAAGCCGGCTCGTCTGAACTCGACTGTCTCCTCGGGTGACTATGAGGGTGAGACGCAGATGCTTTGCCAGTGGCCCCAACGGCCGTTGTGGAAGGAGGGCAGTGATGACTTTGACTGTGTGAGTGATGAGGAGTCGGTTGAGAGCTGGACGTATGAGTTCCCGGCATTCAAGGTTCCTGTTTATTAGCTTTTACTTCTGTATTCGCTTCTTGTCTGTTTAAATGTGGACGGTCTGTAGTTCTTACATTGACCTTTGACAATTGACTTCGTATCCTTTGTATACTAGCAGCCAATACCAAAACCCAATATCCACCTCCGGTCTAACTCTCGAATCCTTTATATACACGCAAGGGAGTATATCCAACAGTATGACTAGACACGGAACATCGGCGTTAAGCTGACGTGTACCAACCATTTCCCGGTAAGAAGTGAAATTCCAAGACAGCAACTTCTCGAGGCCGGCCATTGAATAGATCGAGGAGCCACGCTATATTTCTTACTAATTGAACTGAGAAAGAGATGGAAATTATCTCTGATCAAAAGACGGGGAACATGGGAGTCGGACTGTCGGCGCCGACCACAACAGATGGAGACATCGGAGTTGCGAGAGTCCGAAGACGCGAACTTTGTCAGCCGGTTTGTCATCTTGTTGATCTTGCGAAGTATACGACAACTATAAGACAGAACTCATAGGACAGGAACTATACACAAGCATATTGCCTAAATATATCAACATGCAAACAGTCCTCGTCCTTGGCGCGACCGGCAATATCGGCGTCTCCGCCATCAAGGCCGCTCTACGCACTCAGCGCAATGTCCTGGCTATAGTCCGCAACCAGAATTCGGCCGATAAGCTTGTTCACCACCTCGGATCGAAAGAGGGCATTACTTTTGTCGAAGCCGATGTCCTCTCCGACTCGGGCGTCCAGGGCGTGGTTGACCAGGTGCGCGCTGGCAAGCTTCCTGCCTTCCAGCATGTATACTCCTGCGGTTAGTCCACCCACCAATTTTTTAGCCTGTACGTACCATGGAGGTATACTGATTATGCAGTCGGGGGCGAGTACGTGACAACGCCTCTAACTGAAATCACCACCGAGCGATTCCGGCTGAACATGACCTCCATGTTCGAGGCTGCCTTCTGTAAGACCCTCTCACTATATTCATACCCCAAGAATAGGAATAGCTAACCAACTTCTAAGATGGCTACCGCGCAACAATCCCCTACCTACTATCCCAAAAGAATACCACAACATGGACCCTCTGCACCGGCGCGCAAGGCGACGTCGCCACGCACGCCCTCCCCGCCATGACCCAGGGCGCGCTGTTCTCCTTTGCCACCGCTGCGGCGCGCGAGAATGCAGATACCAATGTCCGCTTTAACGAGGTGTATCTTGCGCTGAGGGTTGAGTTTGATGAGGATGCCGCTGTGCATGGTGTGAACAGTGCGTCCGAGTTTGCGGCTGTTTATGAGGCGATTCTGGAGAGAGAGGACATAAAGAGTTCGAGGGTTGTTGTTACGAATGCACAGGATATCAAGGATTTTAAGGTTGTGCCCAAGTTTTAGTTTATTTAGTTTAGGGGGGTGGAAGTATCAATAAGAATGATATATCTCGTTTGTTGTAATAAACATATGTTTCGGAGTTTGGCAGTAGTAATTAGGGCTCTCTCAAACTAGGGAATGCTTTATTGCTTATAGTTATTACCGAGAATACCCGACCACTTAGACCCCAAATATTCAGTGGAGTGATTTATTTTTAAATAATTGCGGGTTAATCTGCACTGAAATGCTGACAGGAGCAACCCCAGAAATGGGAGCTGACTTGAAACACATTGTTGTCTGCATTCGTGTTCGTACATATTATTGCGCAGGGATGGCTTTCCCGGTTAGGCACGGAGAGCAGGCACTCACTCACTCAGTCCAGACTGCCCAAGCACGGACACTGACACCGGCCAGACCAGGCAGACAAATTGGCTTGTTCCTGATCCAGAATAGCGCTCGTGTTAGTCTCATGTGCTGCAACCCTACCTCGTATTCACTGCAGATCCCTCACCGGCCAAACATCCACCCTCAAGCCTTGGAAAGTTGACATTCTGCTGTAACTGAGCTTCAGCTGATCTGAAATAAAGAATATCTCTTCATTCCGGATCGTCAGTGCAACTTCTGTCTCACACCCTGGTCTGACTCTGGGGTGCACGCACAAGCATCCCTCGCAGCACGGCAGCATCGCGACACCAATCGGACCAATACAGCCTCAGGAGTGTCCCGCCCGCCAAGGAGCCAATTTTCAGCCTCGCAGGCGAGCTGGTCGTGCGAAATGAATCTGGGCTCAAAGACAGGGGCTGCGAGAGTTCAAATACCGTCTCGCCCCCGATCGACCTCGACCTCCACTCTCCATCCCAGATCGAGTCCCACAAAATAACCAGAGATCTACCTCATCTCTCTCTCTCTCAATCTTCACATTCTCAATTGACTTCAGTCTTCAAAATGAAATCCTCAACCCTCCTCACCCTCTCTCTCCCCGTGCTCTCCCACGCCTGGACAATCACCTGGCGCAACGCCGAGGGCAAAGAAAGCACCAAGAGCGGCCACGGCCCCTCGAAATGCATCCAGATCGACCACGCCAAGGGCCAGGAATTCGACATTGACGGCGAGGGCGAGCCCAACATTAACATGCTCCTGTTCACCAACGACAAGTGCTCCGGCGAGCCGTCGGGCCAGGCATCCGTCTCGTTTGTTAAGGAGGCATCAAGCGACCTCAGCGGGTTCCAAGTTGTGCGCTTGAATGGCGATGACGATGACGATGAGGACGATGACGATAGTACTAGCACTGGTACTGGGTCTAGTTCTGGAAGTGCGACTCCTTCTCCTACTTCGACTTCTACCGATGACGACGACGACGACGACGACGAGACGTTCACTCTCCCGACTGAGCCGGCGACCAGCACCAGCACCAGCACTAGCAGTGACGCGGATGAGACTACGAGTCCGACAGAGACTGCTTCTTCGAGCGGTGCTGGTGCCGAGCCTACCGAGTCGAGCAGTGCGACGGGGACAGATAGCGATGCTACGCCCTCGCCTTCTGAGTCTGGCGATGACAGCACGCCGACCGATGGGTCGGTGCAGCTTGGCCTGTCGCGCACTGGCCTTGCTGGGGTTGTGGTTGCTGCGATTGCTGGAGGGTGGGCGTTGGACATGTTGTTCTAAGCAGGGGTTATGTCTTCATGGGACGGGCTGGTTATGGTTAATGGTTCGATAAGCAGATAATCGTTAGGTAGATGTACAATCATACTCTAATTAAACCAGACCCTTATTCGAGTAAACAAAGTAATACTGTATTTTGACCGAACAACACCGAGACCATCGAATCTCCTTCGTAGTTATCTAATTATAGCGACGCCAATCAAGCCCAATGAAAATCCAACAAGTAACCCAGCTAGTAAGATCAGAAGATGAATCTGCCAATTCGGCCCCTCCCGAGCTCGGATTATGTTAAACAGTCTCATCTAAGCGAGACTCGATCGGCAACGCGACAAGAAGCCGGTCTGATAGGCCAGAGATGTGGAAGTTACTTCCGCCGGTCAACCAAATACCCGGCTCACATTATAGTATGTCAAGCCGAACACAGCCACAGGATAGAAATGCCTGGTCACCCCGGTTATTTGTATGAATAGCAAGGATGCAGACTAGCAGTCATTGACGTACGGCGAATGGTTTCGAGGCTGTCATATCGTTTGCTGGCGGTGATTTGATAAAGTTATGAGTGTTTTGGAGGTGATGCGGAGCTTGAATTGTCCGTAACAGAGCTCTGGGAGCTGGGGCTGGCGGTTTGGGAGGCACCAGAGCCTTGCTGGCTTGGAGAGCTGTTGGACTGCGAGCTCGATGGAGTAGACTGGCCCTGGTCACTTGAAGCATTTGTAGGTTGTGCATTGTCGTCTGGTCCAGAGGGCATCATTGCATTGGTAAACGGGAGGCAGTGAACGGTGAGCGCGGGAGTAAAGGAAGACATTGTATTCAGTAATGGAACGTAGAACAGAATCATGACTCTGAGAGAGCACACGCTGAACAGAGAGCTATATATACATCTTCTGCCAGTCGAGCGCAATGAATTGCCATGTTCGACACTGTCTCAAAGCCCAAGACTTTGGATCAAAGTGGCTTGGAATTATGCCAACGGGCCAGTCATATCCGTGCTTGGCTTTTATTATCGATCGACAGGAGGCCTGATTCGTCCGTTGCTGGACGATGCACGGACGCGCTGTTTGATCGGGGCTTGGGTCGGTGGTTCCAGCGCGAACGGCGGACTGAGGATGCCGACTGCGATGATTCTCTACAGCTGCACTGAACTCCTGGCCATTCCCGCGGCCAGAGTCGAGTCCCACATCCCCTCGCGGTGCGGCCACGATTCGAGAATCTCGATTGCTCTCTTCGCGATTACTGGATTCCGGCACCTCTCAATGAAATAGTACAGCGGGCCAATGACCGTCGTATCCATCAAGAGTGTTGGACGAGGACCTGCCTCGCGTGCTGTACTCTGGACACCGGCCGTAATCTTCGCTGCCATATCCACAACCTCGGAGAAGCGGTCGGCGTATAGGTCGCGGATTACCTCGTCGGATTTGATCAAGCTGATTTCCGTAATTAGAAACAGACCCTTCTGGTGCATGCGCAGGACTTCAAGGGACCGCCGGTCCTTGTCCGCAACGGGTCCTTCGGCATAGAGTCTCTGCTCTAGCTGATCAAGCGCAGACTCAAAGTTTGCTAGCTGGAGAAGCTGCTTCTTCTGCTCTCGTATCAACACATCATGCTCTGCCTCGATCTCCGCAGCGGACAAGCTGTCGCAGAAGGCCGTCCAGAGGCAGAAGTGGAGAAGTGCCCGGTCGCGCATGAAGCATCCATCCTGGATACTGTGAAACCGCTCAGGTCCTGGCCCAGCCGAAGCATACCCTTTCTCCAGGGTAGGGATATCCAGCGCCTCATGGATTTCGGAGAATCCAAAATGCGCCCCCTGCAAGTCTAGATGAACCATTGCCGCCGCAAGCGACCGCTCGATATCCTGCTCCGCTGCCGGATGCTTCTGGTACAGACGGTGGTAATCCAACTTCTTCGTCCCTAGGATATGCAGCCCATTATGCAGATGCGTAATCGCCTCGTCGAGCCGCCCCCGCATCAGCTCGAACGCAATGAAGAGCAGACAGCAGAGCAAGACCGTGCTGCGCACCTGCGGGTCATTCGAGCACATCCGGGCCCGCAGGTTCTCGATCGAGCGGTTATACTGATACAGCGCGAAGCGATGCGTGCGGTTCCCCATGTCCTCAGGCAGGATGGTTACCCCTGCAACCTCCGAGACCTCCTGCAGGGCGCTGAGGGCGACGACGGCGTGGCAGATGGCGGGCTCGGACTGGCACTTTTGCAGCACGAGCGAGTTCCACAGCCGGTGGTCGAACCAGCCGTTCATCATGGGGATGGTGAATGAGTGGAAGTAGTTGAAGAAGCGCCGCTCCTCGGCTGTTTTGTCCGGCAGCAGGGCGCGGAACTGGTACTCGGTCAGGGCCATGGTAGAGCACGGGTTTAGGTTGCGCTTGTGTGAGAGCCGCTCCAGGTCGTAGCCGTCGCATTTGAAGCCCGCGGATGTGCATCTCCGACAGGCGCCTGGTGTTTCGTCGCATTTGAGATGGCGGGTCCTGTTGCTGTTAGCTGTGGAACTCGGGTTGGTGGGGTTGGTGGAGTTCACGAACCGGCATGTGCGACACCCCGTTTTGGACTTGGGGAGGCGGATGTGCCGTGTTTTCTTGAGTCTTGCGGGCTTTTCCATGGTTTGCAATCAGATCTGGCTTGCTTCTGGGTAGAATTCATGAAGCGTGAAACGTGTTGGTGTTGGTGTTGGTGGGCTGCACGTGATCTGTGGCTTACACAACAAAGAGAATGCAGTAGATAGATCCAGTCATATATTCTTATCTTATTCTACTAGCTAATGGTGAAAGTATATCTGTTTTATTTCCATTTCTTAGGTATATGATGCTTAGAATTATAGTGATGAGATACGATTAGGGCTGGATACTAGAGCTTAGGTCCAGCCCAGTATATACAGGTACATGTGGGTATGTTAGTAGACTCGTCATAATCTTATAGATAAGGGAATTTTGTGTTGCTGCTTCTGCTGATACAAGACGGTAATAGACCCAGAAGAGAGATATAAGAAGGCGATTAGGGCCTATAAGCTTTGAGGCATCTTATGTTAATTCTTCTATAACCTATCCTTTCTTGTCTAGTTCTACACTTTCTCTTATTCTTTAAATTATATCTCTAACACGCATATAGAATTACCACTAGTTGCCTGCTTTCGTTGCCTAATAAGACATGCTTTCCTTACTACCTAGAATCATCCTCCAGCGAGCTCAGCTCTAACATGGTTATTTCTTAAATGGATCCCAAGGGCGCATCCACAGAAGTAACATACAGGCTCGTATGGACCAAACATCGGCAGCTATAGGGCCGACCAGTGGGAGGTATCGTTAATATAGATCCATGAGCAACCCCGTCTGTCGTTTGGATTTACTCCAAGGGATAAGTTATGTTTGATGGTTTGTCTGTCCCTGTAAGTGTACCCTACTTTCCTGTTCGCCGTTTTCTGTGCCCTTCTAGTTGCCGGCCTTTCTCGATGGCGTGAGAGTCAAGCACAGGTGGATCCGTCAACATGCCAAGTCAGATGCTCTCATCAGCCCTATACAGCTGAATGACAGCAAACCAACAACTTTTCTCAACCCGCTCGATAAGAAGAGGAAGACAGTTCGAGCTCGATGAATGTCTCAGTCCGCGCCTTGGCCAGTGCACTTGGCACAAGGCTGGTTGGGTGGCTGTTGCCCCATTTCTACTAAAACTCTGGGTATTTGATATCCACCAATGATCCATTTCTGAATGCGCCTTGTTCGAAGCGAGTCGGGAAAACGACCTGAAATTGAATTATAAAAAGACCGCCGCCGCCCTATACATAATACAGAAATGATTTGCAAACTTCACGCCACTTCCGCACATGAGGCTCGCAGCGATGACTCCACGTATTTCTTGGCTTTCTATCGCGATCGCCCTTGGAGGTCTGTCGACCTGTATGTTATGTTCCCTTCGCTTCGGAGTATTCTTATCCTTGTCTGCCTTATGATACTGATCCTTGGCAGCAGGCGCCGCGCAAGCAGAGGACGACCTGTGCTCCGGCTGGTTCTGGTACCCCCCGACATCTCTCGGAGACTACCAGAGCTGCCCGACTGGCAAGATCAATGGCACAATCGGTATTGACCCGGACGAGGGCCCAGTTGTTCTCCCCAACCTCGTCACCCTGAATGGCACGCTGCAGCTCAAGCGGACTTGGCGTGAGATTACCTCCATCAGTGCGCCTGATCTTGAGAGCGCGAACGCGCTAGACTTTGCCAACATAATGGTGGGCGGCCTCGACCGAATCTCATTTCCGAGCTTGCGGAACGTGTCCGAACGCATATCCTTTAGGGATACGACACGAGATGCAACTGCTGAGTTTCCGGTGTTGGAACATGCTGGCTCTGTCACTATCGAAGAGCACTTGCTTCAGTATGTACCTCTTGCGGCACCCAAGACGCACGTTAAGAACTGATATAGATGACACTAGGTTGCATATGGACTCGCTAGAGTCGGTTGCCGATGACTTTGATTTAGATAATGCTTTCGCGGGGGTGGACGGCCTTGCAGTCACACTTCCATCATTAACGTCGGTTGGTTTTCTCAAATTAGGGGGCAATCTCACAAGGTATGTCTGCTCCATCCCATGGTTAAATAAATGCTTACCAGTCCCAGCATCTCCCTGCCTAAGCTCATGTCTGCCGGGTCTCCAAAACATGCCAAAGGAGCCATCTCGACAGAGGCCGGGTTGCGGCTTCATCTCGGGGGGAGGTGGAATCAGGTCCCCCGGATCCCATTTGCCCTGAACTTCCCCATGCTCGAATATGTGGACACGCAATTCTATGTTCATGGCCCAGTGGATAGGTTGTTCTATCCCAGCACCTACTGTGTCTCCCAGGTTTAGCTAACACGGACCCCGGACAGCCTTAACCTCCCTTCTCTTACAAACACCACAGCAGCCATCCACATCGACAGCACCCAACCCCTCTCCCTCTCTCTTCCTCTCCGCACAGCTTCTACCATCGAGCTGCTCGGGGCCATCAAGCAGTACGTATACCGTCACCCACTGACGATTGCCTTGGATCATCCGCTAACAGCCATCCCAGCGCCTCACTTCCAAACCTCACCCAGTTCACCCACATCACCGTGGCCTCAACCACGAACTTCAACTGCGACCGCTTCATCAGAGAAATCAGCGAAACTGCCCAGATCCCAGAAGGAGGCCAGCACTCCATCATCTGTTCATCAGTGCACGGCAACTCGTCGGGCCTGTCGTTAGGTGGGAAAATCGCAATCGGGGTCGTCGTTCCAGTCGCGGTGTTGGTCCTGGCTCTGCTTGTAATATGTCTCAGGCGACGCAGGAGAAGGGCTGCTAAAGGGAAGGAGGAGAGAGCCGTAGATCAATCAGCCGCCCCAGAGTATGATAATACTCATGCTCATGCTCCGCGTGAAGAGGCTGTCGTAACGAGAACTGCCACGGCAGCAGATATCGGCCCTCCACCCCCATATTCGCCGCGAGAGGACGCGAACACGGCGTCTAAGACTAGATGACGGATTAAAAGTACGAAAAGTGCTTGAAAGCTTGAAATAAGTCTAGTCTAATTCATCCAAGATCCAACATCAAAACTGGACCTCACCAAGACGGCGGAATCCAATATCCGCCTCCCTAAACTTTTCAATCCCGCCCTTAACGCCGTGCTTATCAACCTCCCAATCTCCCTTCTCTATCCTCTCTGCCCAATGTCTATCTAGGAAGAACTTCCGGCATTCTTCAATTGCCCCAGAGTATAACTTTGCGGTATTATCTGGCCTTTTACTCATACACTCTGACATCTTGTCTGCTATACCTATTCAACAAAACCTGCAACAATAAAGCAAATACCTAGGTAGTACTGCCATGGAACTTGAATATCGAGGATATAACCTAGCTGGCGAAGTCAATCGCGGAGACTGATTGGCAACAAACCCCTTAATGTTTCCCATCAATTCGATAATTAAAGGCATCAATCCTGAAACGAAAAAGCAAGCATTTCCGTTGATTTGACTTATCACCGCAATTGGTTGCGAGTTTGCCGATCAACTGAATATCAGAGCTTGCAATGAGGGATCGCCTCAGTACAACATCGGCTGATCATTATGGATTATGTCGAGGGCGTGCTAAATGTTCCCCTTTATTGCTGAACAGTGATGGTTTGTCATGAAATGGTTTAATGTGGATGTTGGAGCGGAAATATATTCTGTTGTCGGAAGTTGCAGTCTTGCCATCAACAATATATAACCACCACCAGATAGAGAAAGCAGGGAGAGCACTGCTAATTTTTGCTTCTGTGATTTAGAGTTCCTATATATTAAAGAAGTATTTCAAATTATCGGGCCGGCTACAATACTGCCTTGCGAGTTGTGCCCGTGGTACTTTGGGATCAAAGCCATCACACTTAACAGGGCGTCCACTGTACAATTCAGGAATGCCGACCAATGTGATATGACGTCCCCTCTGATTTAGTGACTCGCGGTGACTAGATCAGTTTCTCGGTTGAGATTGATCAAAACCTCTAGCGGTCAAGTCCGACTCGGCCGCGTGGAGAATCGGGGCTGGGGATCATGTTCGTCTGGTCACAGGGAGCTAAAATAGCGTGCTACTGATTTTCAAAGCGGCCGAGCGGCGAGCAGCGAGAGCAAGAGCAGATCGAGCTCGAGCTTCGAGCTTAACGGGCTGGTGTTTGCACTTGCACTTGCGTGCAGGATCTGACGGCTGCGGAGGGGAAGCTCGAAGGATCGGAGCTAGGTGTGAAAGCAATGTGATGTCGACTTGTCGACTGTCGAGCTTCGGTCAGTATCCACTATCAGCGGCTCTCGCTGCAAGATTCCAAAATCCAAGCGCATTCTCAACGGTCGGTGAATAATGTCGTGCCGCGCGATCCACCGACTCCGGCGCAAAGATGAGGCTGGAGGAGTTCGATGAGGTCAGTGACGATATCGGTCAGCTAGCGCGCATGCATGGTTCGTGCTCTTTGTCCGAGAGTGGAGCTGAGCGCCGTTATCACTTATCACACCCGTCGAGCTGAGGAGAATTTTGTTTCGTCACGGTCCAAGCTCCCGGCCATCCCCGCAGATGGCAGCTTGGCTGTTCGGTGGAGATATCAGACCCATCACGTGGGCCAGAACTGGTTTTCGGATTTCTCCTTGCAGACCGGAGTGCTGGTTGCCGTTAAATAGGGGGAGGATGCAGAGTGTTTGATGTCATCTGGGCGTCTGGCTGGTTGTGCTGGTTGATTGCAGTTGGAGAGAACGGTGAGTGGCCGCCTGTGATTCGACATCGGGTGCAGTTCGCTGATTGGCCGCTGTTTCTCTACGCGCCCTGCTGGGTCCCGTGACACCGCCAAGGCAATGATGACATAACATGATTGGCCAGCCAGGTGATGAGTGCTGCAGGTGAAGAAAGCCACTGGACCAATCATGAGCCGCAGCACCAGGATGCTCAACGAGTGATTTCGCAGGCGCAGAACGTCGCGGTCTGACGATCGTGAATCAGAGCTCGCGCGAGTTGTGAGGGCAATGGCAGGCTGCTCTGCTGGTGCGACAATTGGACAGCAAACACCTGTGCGCCGGTCTGCACCGGTGGCTTCGTGATGCTCGTTGGGTACGCACTGCGCGCACCGCCTCGTACTATGGCAGCCCGTCGCCCTGAGCCCGGCGCTCACGAGCTAATGACCTGGCTGCGATGCTGGTGTCAGATCCTTGTCCCGTCAGAAGCGCCATCCTGCCCTTGGCAAGCGGTTTCATTGCTTGATGGCTGGAGATTTTGATCGACTCTTGCCGCTGCCTTCGTCGCCTGTCTGTCCTTGTCGACACCCTGCTGGAAATCTTAATTTGTGGGCTTTTCTCCCCGAAACTCCTTAAGCGACTCGCGATATCTTCATAAGGGCATTGCTGTCCTTGTCTGTGTATCAGAGCCGGCTTGGTCGCTGTATCACTTCCTCCCGCCGATCTTCATCACTTCTTCCCCTCCGCACCCCTCCGCCATCCCGGCTATCTCGTCCCATCTCCTGCATTTGTGTCGCCTTTCCTTGCATGTTGGGATTTTAGGGGTCTCCTTTTTGATTTTGGTTTTTGTTTTTTTGGCTTAAATTTCCGTCTGAGTATTATCTCCGCCCCGACCTCCGCATACCGCTGTTCCGTTGCTGATTAGAACAAGTCTCCAGCACCGCACACTGATCCTTCCTCGACCGATACCGACTTTCCCTCGATGCGATTTCTCGTCAAGTGGTGATGCTCCAGACAATCCTTTCTCCGCTCCCCCGCCCTCTCTCAGTCCCAACGTCCAGAACCTTTGAACCGTGTTACTAGGCCGAGCGGAGGTTGATACAAGCTTAAGGGCTCACTGCCTGATCGAGGCCTGCGCAGAAAATGGTGGAAGTCATCTGGGATCGAGATCCCATTGCGGACATTCGAGCATCCAAAATTGCGGCTGCGTCGTCCGTGCCGAGTCAATCCCAATCGCTCCCAGCTCCGCCGCGGTTCGAAGCTTGTGCGTCGACCGCATCGTTATTTCTCTACGCACAGGGATCCGCGATTCTATGTCTCCACCATGACACTTTAGCCCTGGAACGTCGGTTTGAGAGCCACAAGGATAATGTCCAGTTCATCTCTGTGGATAATGTTAGTGAGCGCGGCTCAGGGAGGCTGGTGGTTAGCTACGATGCGAGTAAGACGGCAGTGATTTGGGACCTGTTCACGGGAAGCGTCATTGCACGGTTTGCGTCGTTTGAGCCGTTGAAGACTGCGTCGTGGATGAAGAATGGCAACGTAGCTTTTGGTATGTCGCCCGATTCAGGAAGTTTATATTCCCGTGCTTACATGTGCTACTACACAGGAAACGAAAAAGGTGAAGTGATCTTGTTTGAACCTACCACTTCAGACAATGTCTCCTGCCGTACCATCTTCGACCCGATCACCGTGTTAGCGCCAGCGGCTGATTGTCGGACTTATGCCATTGGGTGCGTCACCTGTCAGATGTCCGGTTGCGCGACGAATCTAATATAATTCAGGTACCAAAATGGGTCGATATTGATTGCGACGCTGTTGCCGACGTTTAACATCCTGCATACTATGACAACCTCTCGGGGGCCGTCACCGATAGTCTCAATAGCATGGCACGCATCGTCGTCGAAACAAAAGTCCGATATGCTGGCGACTATGTCTGCCAATGGAGACCTCAGAGTGTGGAGTGTTGCAAAGCCTCCGGGGAAGGAGACCCCGCGAGTTATCCGAGTATTGAAGAGGTCCGATGTTTCCTCACCGTCAGACCCTAAGTGGATGGCCTGGTCAAAGAATGGGAAAATTATACAGTATTTGGATGGGTGAGCCAAACATATTTCGTATCGTTATACGATGACTAACTTAAGACAGTGAAACATGGGCCTGGGACGTGAAAACAAAGCATATCAGTTACGAGCCGATTCCAACTATCGACAACCCCCTTGGTATCGCCAACTATGGACCTACCGCAACCCTCTTCACGCTCGGACCTCATTTCACTGTCCAGCAATATGACTTGGAAAACCCAGCAATGGTGGCCAATGTACAGCACGCCCCGACAAACTCCATGACTTCAGCATTGGACCAGATGAGAGCTCGGACAAAATCTCCGCCGGCCCTGCAGGGTCCGCCGGAAATGCGGGAATCGGGCAGCCCATACTCATCCAGACGTCGCACACCCTTTGATTCCAATGGCATCGACGCTGTAAGGCAGCAGCGCGAACAGCGAAGTAGCCCTGGTTCATCTCGTGGGCGCGCCGCATCCGTTAGCTCCAAAGCTTCCTCGGACAAATACAAGCCTTCGTTTTCACCACCGGCCAGGTCAGCGCACACTGCAACCTCCTTCTCCTTAACATCGGCCGGCGGAGGCAGAGAGACTCCCCAGCCATCTTACACGTACGCTTCATCGATTTCGATGTCATCAGCCAAGAGCTCTCGCGCTGGATCACGCCTGAGGAATGAGGTTCAATTCAGCCCGGCGGACAAAAATGTCGACTTGTTCCCGTTTACGCGTGCACGATTGAATGATGTCCCCTATCGGACGCAACAGCCGCTTAATGAATCTCGCATGATGCCTGATGAATTGCGCCGACAGATGCTGAGCATGGTCTTTGGATGGGATGGTGACATTGAGGGACTGATCAAGGACGAGTGTATGTTTTATTACTACTTCTGAAGAGCCAGACTAACTTCCACAGTATACCGCCACCCTCCAGGCAGCCCAGCAGCAATCCTCTTAGGACAGTGGATTGACGAATCGGATAGTGACCATATGGTTTCAATGCTCAGTGCTGGCCCGGCGTCTGTTGGTGACTGGATGTTACTAGCTCTGAGCCAGATGAACGGCCAATCCCAGGCAAACAAAGTCGGTCAAGCCTTCGTGCAGAAATTGCTTGAGCTTGGCGACGTCCATACCGCGGCCACGGTGTTGGTCGGGCTTGGGGATAGGAATGATGCTATCGAAGTTTACGTGTCGCAGCATTACTACATGGAGGCAATTTTGATGACTTGTCTCGTGATGCCAACCGACTGGCAGCGCCAGTCATACCTTGTTCGACGATGGGGAGAGCACGTTGTCGCGCACTCACAGCAACAACTGGCTATTCGCTGCTTTATGTGTACGGGCGTGGAGCCTGCGGATCCATGGGCCTCCCCGGCCGCCCATCAAGCCAACTTTGGAGAAATCATGCCTGGAATGTCGGCCCTTACCTCACCGGAGCCGAGCCCTGCTGGCTTTCTACACCCCAATTCCTCTTCCACAGGTAACAGGCAGCCGCTGGGAGCGCCATCGCTGAAGTTGATCACCAAGTTTGACGGACAATCAAACAGCCACTCACGCTTCCCTGGCCTTGTGTCTGATGACAGGACCCCGACAAATGCGCCGGGCATTACGCCGATCGCGGACGTTGCGGCCATCTCACCTAGTAGCTTTGGGTCGTCCAAGTTGAACAATATCCAGAGTCTCAACAACGCGATGAATTCCAGGACTGGGACACCAGGGTTCCCCAAACAGCGTCTGCCGTCCATCGGAGAGACACCCGTGGATGTACACCCGCCTACATTCCTCTTCAACGAGCCCAAGAAACTGGTCGATTATAGCTCCACGTCTGAGAACGAGGACACCAGCCAAAGTCAACCGCAAGATTCAGAGGAGGAGGGCCTTGGCCTACTGACCTCTGCGCGATACGACCCAGAAGATAGCCAAAAGCCGACTCCCAAAACAGCGGTCCAGGCGTCTGCAGACAAATGGGCGGCTATTAAAGGCCTGCCATCTCCAACCCCCGGTGTATTTGAGGCTCTGAGAGAGCGATCGGATAGTCGTCTGAGTGGCAGAGACCGCAAACCTGACAGTCTCCAGCTTCATTTAACGTCTGAGGATTCTTCTCACGACGAAGGTCAGAACACCGGTGGCTCCTTCGCAGCAAGCTTCAGAAGCGGGCTTTCCACAGGCAATAGCTTGAGCACGGCTAAAAGCCCTAGTGTCAGCGGGCGGAGTATCGACCAGTACATCCATAGCTTGGATGAGGCAAGTTACCACTCGCGAAAGCATTCCGGGCACCGCCGTCCGAGGCGGAATACGGATGATTCCATCGATATAACCACGCGCAAGTCGAAGTCAAGAACGGCGTCTCAAGATACGGCCCGTGGAAGGAATGAGAAGCGTCATATACCACCTGCAAAACGCTCGCCTTCGTCTCCAGTTCCTATGTCACCGGAGGAGGTGGCACAATACAGTACCCAAGCGAGATCGAAGGGTCGTAGTACAAGTCGAGTGCGCAAGCCACGGTCCAGGAACTCCTCTGAACGGCGTCACAATCGCTCTATCAGCCGAAACACTGCTAGCCGGCTTGATACGACTGAATCTAACCGTGGCCGCAGCAGTGACAGGCAAGGCCTGCGCAATACTTCCCCACCATCCCCGGTTCCCATGACTAACCCGGAGGACGCCCTCAAATTCGTGGCAGGCGATAGGGAAAGGAGAAGCCGTCAGCGAAGCCGTAGCCGTCGCCCGTCTGCGTCGAGACGTGAGGGGTCTACTGATGACCGACGTACTCGACAGGGTTCGAGGAATCGCGGGGAGTCTGCTTCGAGGCAGGCAGGAGATTATGAGACGAACCAGACGAATGAATCTGTTACTTCTGTGAACCCGCAGGAAGCTGAGATCAAGCCCGATTCGGATGTTGCCAATATACCAGCTCCGATTTTGTCCCCAGCTGAAATACGAAGGAAAGAACTTGCTGCTGCTGAGCTCGAGGCACGGCGTCTCTCGCTCGCGCGTAACCCTTCTGCACCGAACATCCCCTTCCCTGGAGAAATACATCATTACCGGGGTATGGCAAGCCCCCCTCTTCTTTCTAGCCAATCGTTCACACCTCGAACGCCTGGACGGACTACGATCCCTCCCAGCAAGACATCGCCAGATTATCAAAGTAGCTCCGACTCAAACTCCTCGAGATCTGACGCGCCTCTAGGGCTCCCTGCGACACCTCGTGCAATGCGTCACCCGAAGTATAGCGGCTCTTCCGACACAGAACTAGTGCCTCCCCCGCCGCCGCCGCCTCCACCACCCCCTCCGTCGGCCCCTCTACAGAACGATTCAGCACCGCTCCTACTGAGCAGTGCAAGGTATGAAGGGGAATCCGAGCCAATCCCTCGCTCAATGTCAGTCCCGGCTATGGACATGCAACCTCCGACTCGTCGACCGGACATGCCACTGCATCCCCACTTCAACCCCAATCTCCCTCGAAGCCGCTCCTCAGACCGGCGCCAGCGTCACGACAGTTCCCGTGAAGTTTCCCCTATAGCCCCCAGTGGGAACTATAATTTCGGCTCCTCCCCCGTCACTGTGAGCATCGAAGAAGCAATGGAAAAGGCCATGCCGCCTATCCTCCCGGAATTGCAACACCTCAACATGAACACTCCGCCACCGCCGCCACCCCTTCCAGCAGTCTCAATGGCCCCAGGATCCCACCGCGAATCCTCAGGAACGATCGATATTGCCATCGACAACGAGAATCTCGGCCGCCTGCTGCCGCGCGCTATGACTGCCGGACCGGCTCTCAGCACGAACGCTACCACCGAATCTAGACCGCCGATGGGCCGCCGCATGTCGCTTGAGCATCGCAGAAACCGCAGCGTGAACGAGTCATTCTCGTCGAAGATTCGCAACTTGGCTAGGCGGAGTAGTCGGGGCTCGGATGCATGGGGATCGTCATCGTCTGGCCCTGGCGGACTTTCTATCTCTGGACCGACGCTCGAGGGGCATTATTCGTATGATGGTGCTCCGGGTGATGCTGAGGGCCGTATCTAGTTCAGTTCCTATATCTTTAGCTCATTTTCGTTTGCGACTTGCTTTTTCCTATTGATTTTCAGGATTTACGACTCACGAATTTCTTTTGTTGTATTTCTGGTATTTTTTCTAGCATATTTCGCTTTGTCATATCCTGCAATTTGTTATTTTTTTTGTTATTGATTCACGCAGCATTTATTTTCTATACCCCTCTCAGACCCAGTATGACTGCCTGCAGACAGGCAAGAAGACAGACAGACCGGCTTTACGGTACCACATGAGTTATTTGTTTAGTTCGGTTTCATTTTTATGTTTTTATTTTATTTTACATTTTTTCCCCTTTTTCCTTTGTAAACAGATTAGCGTATATCTCTACTTATATCTTATATCGCCTGCGAAGGCACAAAAGTCATATCAATCAAGTGTAACTAGTTATCTCCTTCACGGCCTATTGGTATTGTGCAACATAACAAAATGATGTATCAAAGTAGATGAGACAAAAGAACAGCCCTAGACTTCCGAGTCTTTCAGATTGGGAGTGGGTCATCGGGTAGTCAGTCTGTCTTGCGGAGACCAGTTTATGTGATATGGCGATGTTCTGGAAGTTGCAGCTAGGGCATGAGGGGCTGTCAAGAACAGCCAAATTCAACCACAAGTCGTATTATAGAGACATAATGGCTTCATCAAGTCTATTACCTACTCCACTATGGCTGTTAAATGGTGTTAATTCAATATAAATGGTTCTTTCTCAATGCAGTCGTTAACTTGAAGGCCGGATTGGGAAGGTGGTAACTGATGACGTCATCATACAGATATGCATCTGCAGCGGTTCCTGCATACTCGACATTCTCTATCATACAACCAAACCCAATCAATCAAACCAATAATCTAACAGAAGAACAGAAGACAAACTCTCGTCCCTTCTGTAAACCACCGCGATGCCGTGATGAGAAAGTGGGGGCTGAGTTCCACTTCGCCGGTCTTGGTATAGCACAATCTGAATCTCAGGAGTCACTCCGACCACCGCTGCTGTCACTCTTCTCTGCAGTATCAATATGCACGGTGGCCTGTCTTCTCTTCCTCCGGAAATAATTCTCCACGTCGCAAATTGTCTGGACTATGAGTACGAAATCAATGCCCTCTCCCGCGTGAATCGCCAGTTCCGTCAGCTGTTGAATGCCGAGCTGTACAAAGCTAACGTCCGCAACGGCCGAGGATATGGAGACGCGCTTCTCTGGGTAGCTGTCCACGGTGTAGAGTCGACACTGGCAGAGGTTCTCGCGGCTGGTTCGCGGCTGGACTCGGTGCTGCTGCCGGTCGCTGCGGCATATGGACAGAGCAGGATTGTTAAACGCCTGTGCGAACATCGGCACTGCAAGGAGGTTGATCTTGATCGGCATACCAGTCTGGGAGAGCAGGTTGCGGTGTCTGTTAATGTTGACCTTAAACTAAATGGGACGCCTCTGACGCTCGCGGCCCAGTACGGACATGAATCTGTGGTCCGGCTGCTGTTAGACTACGGCGCAGATATAGAGTCGGAAGGCGTCGAGGGTCGGACGGCACTATCGCTTGCTGCAGAGTTGGGATATCTCACTATTGTCAAAGCTTTGGTGAGGCATGGGGCGAACATTGAGACCGTTGATATCACCCAAGCCACGCCGCTTCATCTGGCTTCCCGAGCCGGGAATACCGAGATCGTCAGGTTTTTGCTTGAGAATCACGCAGATGTGTATCACCAGGATGAGCGTCGCTATTCTGCTCTCGCAGTCGCTGCAGCGGGTGGGCATACAGAGACAGTTAAATGCCTGCTCGGCTATGGGGCGCGGAATAGCATGCAAATGCTGACGGCGTGTGCGAGATATCAGCGGGTGGAAGTATTGAAGCTGCTTGTGCGACATTTCGACTATCCCCGTTCTGCTCAGAATCAGGCAGAGCTGACTACAGTTGCCAGTGCTGCTGCTGCCTGTGGACTGAGTGACCTCCTGAACGAAGTGATGGCGCAAGGCTGGGAAGTGATTTCCGTCCCTATTCGTGGTTATTTCGAATATGACGAGGGTGGCGATGAATACTGGACACCTTTAGCGTATGCGGCTTCCTTTGGGCACTTGGATATCGTGCATATGCTTCTCTCCCACGGGGCCAACGTCAATGGGATGCGATATCGCGCCTACGAACTTAGTAATAGCCCAGTGAGCCCCCTTTCACGCGCAGTACGGGGAGGATGGGCGGACATTGTCACTGTACTGCTGGACCGTGGTGCCATCATTCCTTTCGCAGATTCTGATGGAGGGAGGGACGGGGTACTATATCACGCCGCCCCATACGGCCTTATCTTGAAGGATTTACTGGATCGTGGAGCAATGGAATGTACTCCCCGCCACTTTGATCAGGAGCTCCTGGCGGCTGAGGCGGTACGAGGAGGCAATGAAAACGCAGTACAAATACTAATTGATAAGCGAGAGTATATTTGGAGAGATGGTTTCATACTGGAAGATTTCCGCAGGTCCTCAGAGATACTTGCAGAAGCCGACGGGCCTGTACTCGATGTTTTGGTGCAGGCGGACTGCCTCCCTAAAGCTGGAGGGAGAGCTGAGATTGCTACCGCATGCTCTTCCGTTAGTGCTGGAAACATAACCGTATTGAAACATCTCATTTCACGCGGACTAGACATTTCCCCCCGGTGTCCCGATTTGTGGTTCGAACTTTTACACAAAGTTGTCACCATCACCGACATGGAGGTGGCGAAGACCAGCCTGGATTTCCTACTTGGGGAGGGCTTGGATATCAACACACTCGATAATGACGGCCAGACTATATTGCTGTCGATCCTGCACAAGCAAACCACGCTGTTTACAGATGACAGCATTGAAGTGTTGGTAAGCCGCGGCGCGAGCCCATGCTTTCAAGATGCGCAGGGGAACTGTCCCCTAGTCGCTGCTGTACAATATGAGGACACCTGGAGCGGTACAATTATGCCTTTACTGCGCGGGATAGATGCCCAGAAGATTGCGTTCGAAGTGTTCGAACCTCAACTCCTGAGGGCCATATCTGCTGCCGAAGAGCATGGCCATCGGGATGGCGTACTCCGAACCCTACGGCGGTTTTACTGGCGGAAGAGATATCCAGTGGACACCTCATTCGACTAATTATGTAATGGAACAGGTTTCGCCGTTGTATTTGTTAAGATATCCCATTGAAGACTATTTGCCATTTGACTACTGTAACTAGCCCAGACATCACAAGCCTCCTTAATATCTATCGAAAGTCAGACACACCACGTCAAGCACAGCAATCTACTTCGACTCCTCAGCAAGCAACAGATCCAGCGACTGATGAGTAGTCAACAAAGTCCTCCCACTATCCGCAGTAGAATAATTCGTCCCCGTAGGCCCATCCGGATTAACCCTAACAACAAAATGCTTCGGCTCGTCATCAACAAGCAACCTCAACAAATCCGGCCGCGAATAATGTCCCACGGGATCCGTCAAATTCTTGGCATAATCAATTTGATCCAGGTCAATATCACAATAAACAAGCCCATCGAAATGCGGATCCATCGCTTCAGTTAGCTGTCTCCCATCAGGCCCAAAAACAGACGCGGACCCCCCGCCCCGGCCTAGCATGAAACTGCCCTTCGATGCCCCCGCCTAGCCCTCGCTGTTTAGCTTTGCCCCTGCGGCGGAGAGGGGCTGGTTTGTGCAGAGAACGAAGACCCCGCCTTCGAGGGCGTAGGTCCGGCTGGCGGTTACTTCGTTGGCTTCGCGGGAGACGGAGTAGGGTTCGGGCCCGCCGGTGTATTCGCCGTTGAAGGGCCAGGCGGCTATGTGCACATGTTTGCCTTGGGAGTAGGTGTGATACTTTAGAAGTGGTTGGAGGGGTTAACAATTTTGAAATCTCTTCCAGGCCGCTGGAATGGTGCAGCTCCAATCTCAGATTATAACCTCGAAACCCTGGAAGAAAGACCCCAAGGTAATGAAAAGGACGAATTCCTACGTTTCCTCAGACAAATGTTGTGCTGGCTACCAGAAAAAAAGGGCCACTGCAAAAGAACTTCTATTTGATCCGTGGTTAATGCATGGTTGGTCTCTTCAAGAGACCCAATTACGGTAGCACGCACATATGCTTTTCAACATCCTAGTTGGACTTGGAACATCATCAATATAAAGGATATTGCGAATAATGCTACCAACAACCTCAACACGAATCCTGCACGCTTAGATACTCAATAACCGAGCTCATAACCCTCGACGCCTCCCGATGACAATACGACAATCCCTCCTCCCTTGCCCAAAGCCCACTACAGGACACCAGCGTCTCCATAATTGTATCCCTAGCCTGCTGCTGACAGAAACATCCATTCGAAGCCGAAGCCGAGGGTTCAAGCGGCGAGTTCGCCTTGACGAGATGGTGGCAAAGTGTCATGGCTGCCGTAAAGAAATCTTCTCTGAATAGTCCTGCAAACCATGCCATTAGATGTGCGGGTTTGCAGTATTTGCTGTTGCTGGCTGTGTCCTCGCATAGATCGCGTTGGACCGCTAGGAGGCCCAGGCAGCTATCTAGCGTGGACCAGTATGAGACGGGATATCTGGTCGAGGCGCGTGGCTCCTGTGCGAAACATGTATGGAGGGCCAGGAGAAGGCGTCTGTAGAAGACGTTTAGGAGGATCCGAGCTGGGTAGTTCTTTGATGTGCAGTCAAGGGCCAGGTTGGGATCTTTGAGCAGCTGTCTGAGCTGGAGATCGTATTCGAGGACTTTATCGTGCTCGAGTTGGTTTGCGTTGAGGCTGAGTGTGGATAGTACTTGTGCCATTAGTGGTATTGAGCTGTAGAAGCTTGATATGGAATCGTTGCTCGCTGGTTCAATTTTAGGAAGGTCTGTCAATTGGAGGAGCAGGGGCATTCCTGATACTAGAGACTGGCGCATCTCGAGCAGGATAATCGAGACCCATAGCTCTTTGCGGTGTTCGATTTCCAGCTCTGATAATGTATTGTTACCAGGGCTTTCCGTGTGTATACCAAGCATCATTGCAAGACGGACAATCAGTCCAGTAAGTGGCCAGCAGGCACCGGTCTGGTGGCACGACATGCGGTCGAGCTGCTTGAATATGACCATCAAATACAGGGTCTGGATGTTGCATTTGTCGGGGCAATACATCAAGGGCGTCATCTTAAGACACGCTTCAGATGCATCTAATAGCTGTACGTCCAGTCCAGGGTAGGAGCCTTTATTGGCAGCGTTATAGGCGTGGCATCCCAGAGAGAGTATAGCAAAGAGCATTGCGAGCCAGCTGTCACTCACGACGTAGGGGTCCTCCCAGAATCCTGTAATTTCCGAGGTGAAAGAAGGCAGATGGAGAACTGAATAAGCCTGTTCGATAGTATCAAGATAGATGCGAATAAACACTTCGACAGTCGCACGCTCAGGGAGAATCGACAGCAGTGATTTCCGTGATATCTTCGAGCGTCCCGGTCTCTCCGAGAAGGGAAAATTCGTCACTCGATCAACACCGGCTAGTGTCATTTCTTCATCAGCAGACATGGTTGGATGTACAGAGTGAGGCATCGTCAACTCGCGGATCTGGGGATGTCAGCAGCGTGCTAGACAGAGACAGTACGGGTTACTGTACATCTTCAACTAACAGTGCCCAATGGGACCGGGTCAGGAACCGCGAGTGCCATGGGGATTGGCCGGAATTGCTGGACCCTTCTGGGGACTGTCTACTGGTCTTGCTGTGGTGGCTGTAATCGCATTCATCCTGCTTTCCAGTTCGTGAACAGCGCCCGCAGGGGTACTCGCGATCACATCTGACTTTAAGACGGCGACAGCGGGCACAGGATACTGGGTATCTGTGTCTGGTGCGAGTCCTGATGCGGTTGTCACACTCTCGCTGGCAGTTTGTCGGTAATACTTCGTACTAGACGATATCAGATGGAATACGAGGTAGCTAAGAAGCAGGAAACTGACCTGGACTGTCGGCGCACGGCACTCGACACTCCCATTTAGTGCACATTCCTGAATCGGACCGTCAACGGTATCCGGTTGACGCTGATAGACGCACTGGCGACCGAGATTGCTACACCGCGAGCATCGGGGCTTCTGCCGGTCACAGCCCTGCTTGTGCACGCGGCAGGCCTGACACGCCAGGATTTTCCTTTCACGGGGGGTTTGGAACATAGTCACATTAATGAAACAGAAATAGTCTACAACATTTTCTCTTTTCCGTGGTCGGGGTCGGACTTGTATACGTGAGGTCGGCCGAAGGGTCGGGGTGGCGCACAATATCGGGTCTGTTAAGTCCGTCCTCGTATTCAGCACCAATCGCCTCCCTGTTTTCAGAAATTGTGGACTCGTAGATCGCAATAGCCAAGAATCTATACTGCCTTCCTACAAGAATTGTCACGGAATGTATGTGTCGGACATCGGGTGAGGGCTGTAGTGAATATATGCCCAGGGCGGGTATAAGTAGGGGCCAACTCTGCAGTCTAGCTCTCACAATCTATTAACAGTACTCTTTCCAGTTTGCTTTCATATAAATAGGGTGTATATGCTACCATGGCAACAGGCGCTATAGATCGGGCGAACCCCCTTGACCAGCCTGCCTCGAGGAAAGCTCTTGTTTCGGCAGAATATCAGAAGCAAACAGTCCCTGGTACCACTATTGCAAAGGCATTCTACGACGGAGAGGATCTAAGCGGCTTGGATCCAGGTGAGTTCTATGCTGTCCATCAGGGACCATATCTGACTATTCTAGACCTCATCACGCTGGATTCCGATGCAGGCGAAAACCCTCAAGTAAGACACCGGTCCAATATCCGTGAACCTCTCTGATCATGATAGAAATGGACAGTGAAACGCAAGTGGGCAACTACTGCCTTCACAGCAATATTCTGCTTTATCCCTCCCTTTGCCAGTGAGATTATCCCAACCATTTGATTCAACCACCTTGACATTTCCTAGGTACCATCTTTGCCCCGGCACTCCTGCTCGTCATGGATGACCTTGACATTTCCGATGCCACCGTTGGAGCCCTCCAGGTTTCCATATTCTTGTTTTCCTTTGCCATTGGGCCTCTCTTTCTTGCGCCGTTGGGAGAGCTTTACGGACGGACTATTATTGTTCATATTGGAAATTTCATCTTCGTTGGATTTTCGATTGGCAGTGGTTTTTCACAGACGGTTCGTATTTCTTCTATTTATTGCCTCGAATACTAATTTGCCTAGGTAGCTCAACTATCAGTGTGCCGTCTACTAGCCGGACTCGGTGGTTCTGCAGGCATGAGCATTTTCGGCGGAATCCTGGCTGATATCTGGGACATCAAAGGACGGGTGAAAGCCTCCGGTCTTATTACTACTGGAATGTTAGTTGTCTTGGCGTAACCATACTTTCTGCCTTTACTGAGTTAATAGAATCATCGGCCCTGTTCTCGGTCCTGTCTGTGGCGGCTGGATGTCTGAGCGAGCTTCATGGCGCTGGACTTGTTGGATTCCGGTGAGCATCCCCGAATATCGTTGTGTCCTCCACTAATACCAGTTGTCCAGGCTATGGCTGCAGCCGCTGCAGGAGCCGTAGCTTTGCTATGGATGCATGAATCCCACGCACCTACCGTCCTACAGCGAAAGGTCCGCAAGGCGCGTGTAGCTGAACCTGGCAGGAATTTCTATACAGTCTTTGACCTGGATCTCGGTCACGATCAGAGCAAAAGGCCTAGGGCTGGCCAAGTGCTATCCAAAGCTATTCGGCCTGGTGAGTGCATCAAGCGAATGTACTCTGGTTGTAGAAGTTCTCACGCTATGCAGTTCTGTATCTCGTCCTTGACCCCGTTCTTTGTCTCCTATCGATATATTATGCTTTTGTCTTTGGAGAGCTATACCTCCTAGTCACAACGGTATGGATACCCTAGTGTTCACAAAGCATAATGTTGATACTTGATTCAGTTCTCAGAAATCTTCTCCCTCGGCTACGGACACAGCGCTGGCATCGTCGGTGTCGACCTCCTGGCCCAGGGAATCGGGAACATTATCGGCCTATTTGCAACAATGAAACTACTAGATTATGTTTATCAGCGTCAGATGCGGTCTGAGAAGGGATATAATCCGGAGTCTAGGTATTCTCCTTTTACTTTCTTTACTATCGCACATAATACTAATATCCGGTTCTAGATTGGTATCTGCGTTTCCAGGAGCACTGGTCCTGGCTGCAGGACTGTTTATCTATGGCTTCACTGCGCTCCGTGTACACTTCATCGTGGTTGGTTGTCAAATGGTCCCGCCTCCAGTATCGTTCCGCTAACAGACTCGACTTACAGCCACTGCTCGGGTTGTTGATCTTCTCACTTGGTGCAATGAATATATTTGTAAGCCTTGAATACCTGAGTACAAGACTATCAGGTATGTTGACCATCTAGCTTGCCATCCAACTCTATATCGTCGACTGCTTCGAGTACGCCGCGTCCGCCATTGCTGCTGGTAGGTTATCCCATTTTGCAACTAAACAAATTCAAGGCCGTCTGACTGGATATAATAGTTGGTTTCCTACGCTTCATGTTTGCCGGTGGTAAGTATTCGAAAGTGAGATGCTAATAGCAGCTGTACTAACTGTGACACCAAGCATTCCCTCTCTTTGGCTCGAGACTCTTTGATGCACTGGGTGTTGACTGGGGAGTTGGGCTCCTCGCCTTTCTCTCTTTGGGACTTGGGGTGCCGTTCTTGCCTCTTGTAAGTTTCTAACCCTGGGTGGTGAAATGTGCTGATGATATATCTAGATCTACATATTCGGCCAGCGGCTGAGGCGGGTTGGGAAGGGGAATCTTGGAAAGGCTGGTGTTTTTTAGAACGGGCTTTTATGTATCTAAGGACGTTTAGAATATGGCGATGCTAAGATACTGGAGGTATAGTTGATTTGAGGCAAAGGAGTTGCAAGGTATTTCTGGAGGTGGCCTGGGCTATTATAGCAAACAGGCCCACTATAATAGTATGGTTCGGTGGCATATAATAGCATAACACGTAAAGGAAATTCTCCAGGTCATCTCTCTCGTTGTATTAACAAGATATCTTTCAAATGCGGCTGAATCTTAAAATAGCAATATGACTGCGTTGAATACGAGCTGCCCCTCCCCCTCACCAGATATTACATCACTCCAATTTACATCTGGCTTGATATTCCAACCTCATTCCTTGTCTCTTGTCTCGACAGAAGATCTAATGGCTTCCAAAACCCTAACCGCCGCCTGTCTCTGCAAGGCCGTGCACTACACCCTTACCCTCCCCACAGATCAGCTCCCACTAAAGGTGCATCTCTGCAGCTGCACCGTCTGCCGTCGCACCCATGGTGCACCCTGCTCGTTCCATGCCCCTCTACCATCTGGAATCGCACCTGAATTTATCGCGCCGTCCAGTATCGACAATCTGACTGCTTATGTGCATCCCAATGCACTTTCCGCCCGGTTCTTCTGTACCACCTGTGGCTGCCATATTGGAGATCGAGACCTTGATAACAAGGACTGGTTCATCTCAACTGCCCTCTTCGATGCGAATTCTAACGAGGGCTGGTACGAGATTCAGTCCCATGCGTTCACCCACTCTACCCGGGATGGAGGCATATCAAGTCTTCTTCCTATGGTAAATGGCAGAGATATCGAGATCTGGAATCCTGACCCAGAGTCAAAGGAGTCTCTTCCTACCGAATCTAACGAGCTCTTAGCAGAATGCCACTGCGGTGGTGTCTCGTTTACCATCTCCCGACCAAGAAAGGAATACATTAATTCCCCATCATCCAAAAAGTGGATCGATCCATCCGACACGAGCAAATGGCTTGCACTGGTAGACGTCTGCTCTGACTGTCGACTTGTGACTGGGTCGAATGTGATTATGTGGATGTTCGTCCCTACGGATCATATAACGCCACGTCCACCTGCGGATTTGCTATTTGGGTCGCTTAAAGCGTATGAGTCGAGTGAAGGGGTATGGAGGACGTTCTGTGGGACGTGCGGTACGACGGTGTTTTACTCCCACAAGACTCGGCCTGGGATTGTTGATGTTGCGACTGGGATTCTGCATGCCCCTGAGGGTGTTATGCTTAATAACTGGGCGGTTTGGAGGACGGCTAGAGTGGGGTTTGTTGAAGATGGATTGCAGTATGATTCTCGCTTCACGAGGGGGTTGGAGGAGGGGTTGAGGGAGTGGGGGGTTAGGATGCATGGTCAGAGTAGGGACTTTGCTGTCGGTGCTGAGACTCATGATGATGTTGATGATTGATATCTGTAGCACTCGTACAGTGTATGGATGGCCAAGTTAGGGCATGTATCTGTCGGCAGAAGTTTCTAGTTAATATTCTATTTAGTGACCTGGAAAGTATACAATTACTCGTACTTGCAATCCCCAAATACACTACCTAGACCTCGGGCTCTCTGTTCTCTGCCGTTCTTTGATTATAACTCTGATAGTGAACTGGCAAGCCTGGAGTTTGACGAGTTGCAACAAATGAGATCCGCGCGAGCGTCGATGACGACTTATATGGGACTGTTGTACTCGGGCACACGGGAACACGGACACAGTACTATAAGACCCATTGGGGCTGGATTGTGCTTCACGGCATGATGCTGATAGGCGGGGCGCTTTTCTTCTACGTGACGGTGTGGAATCAAGCCAGTTCTCTGTGGGAAATACCCACATGGAAGAACAGCTCTCTTGCAGTACTCAGCCAAGGGCCTGAGGCAGAAGCGGTTCTGAATGATACAGATTTGGTGGCGGAAATGGAGAGGCGAGCACGAAGGGAACAGGTGAAGATAGCACGAGACTATGGGTCAACCGGTTTTCAGATGAAAAGATGATGATGGACATTGTAACCTTTTATTCTTCAGAGAATAGTGATTGCGACCTCGGTTGGCGGTTCTCAGCTCCTAGTGTATACCTGTACTATCAAATAACGCTGCACAATCTCCACCTAATAGCCTTTGCGGGTTAGCTCTTGCGAGCCATTGAGCAATAAGGTACTTTTGATAGGTATATGGATTTTAATAGGAGACAAGGGGCGCAGGCAAGCCACTGTCTGTGCGATTATGCGACAGCCTTTGGTTGAAACAGCCACCAACCTAGCGAGATGAGGCTGCGAATAAGCCAAAGCGAGCCTCAATTATTTCCCAGCAGGAAGTCCCCCGAATGCTTCTGTCGCTACGAACCTACTCTGCGTCCTGTCATCCAGTGTAACTTGACGATATGCGCGAAGAAGACCATGAACTAATACCATTAAACCACTCGCAAGGGGCGAGTCGCGATAAAGCCCGCCGGAGGCAAGGTCGACTCCGCAGGTGGTTTTCAGGGGCAAGGCTCACGCTGGCCCTCGCATCGGCTGCCTCCATTCTTGTTTTCGCGTTCAATCTGGGCTTTCTGCTATGGGTTGTCGCGCGAGATCGTCTCACGGAGGGCCGTGGGATGCTCTACGAGGGCGATTGCGATCGCGTGCGCCATCTGGGTACAGGACTGCATTTTCTGATCAATATCCTCAGTACCACGCTCCTGGGTGCAAGTAACTATGGCATGGTACGTAGAGGACTTCTGGGTGAGGCGGTTGCACTGACGGTGTAGCAGCAATGCCTCTGCGCGCCAACAAGAAAGGATATTGACCAGGCCCATGAAAAAGGTATCTGGCTTGATATCGGTGTTCCTAGTGTTCGCAATCTCTTTTACATCCCTGTTAAGCGCACAGTTCTGTGGATGTGCCTGGTGCTCTCGTCTCTTCCTCTCCACCTTGTGTAAGTATCAGGAACGACCTTTGGGTTGGAATGCTTTTAACTAAAGCTCCGGCTCTCTCGCTAGATACAACTCCACCATCTTCTCTACCACGGCAGCTTACTCGTATACGGTGTTCGCCGGTCCTGATTCCCTTGATATTCCGGCCCCAGAGGACATTGGGATGGGCTGGGCATATGCTGATGCTTTCGCCTGGCTTTATTCTTGCGCACAAAATAAAACCCTGATCCGACTTGACGCAGCTGACTGCATCACCGCTTATGCAACTACCTATCAGACAAAGCATGGTGGCCTGATACTCATCACCGAAGACGTTAATGCAACATCTGGCTACGAGAGGGTTGGGTTCCAGGATGTGTATGTGCCGTCTCAGCAGCCTCCGCCCGGAGGCGATCCATACAGGTGGATGTGCCCGGAAGATCCGACCAACTGGTGCAGCGCGTATCTACCCAACCTTTACTCCGAGGCAGAGCAGGATGCCTGGGTTGTACACGGGGATAGTCGGAACTACACCGTGACTTCCTGCCTCAGCGCGCCGCTACCAGAGCACTGCAAGCTGCAGTATTCCCTCCCGCTTACGATAACTGTTATTGCCGTCAACTTTATCAAAGCCGCCATATTATGCTATATGTCTGTTACAACGTCGGAATTACCTCTGCTTACGACCGGAGACGCCGTGGCCTCGTTCTTACGCCGGCCCGACGGACACAGCCTGGGCAAATGTTTGATGTCTGCAAGGAAGGTAAGAGCAGTACACGACGGGTACACTGCCTGTAACCTGCGTCATTGGCCGTTGGTTTATCAAGCACATCGAAAGAGGTGGTACTCTGCTGTATCCCACGGTAAACGGGTGGGCGTTGTGATACTGTGAGCAAATCCCCAGGCCTGTGGGCTGCAAATCCGTAAACGCTATAACTAACATCTTTCCGTTCCAGCTGGGCTATAGCCCTCGGCATATGTGGGTTTCTTCTAGCCCTGGGGCTGGGCTCAGATGGTCGCGGGGTCTGGGACGCCGAGTTTGGGGCCATCAACGCGCAAGCCCTAATCAAAGGCGCGGACTGGCCAACATCCATGATCAAAAACACCATCATAGCCAATATCCCACAGCTCGTGTTCTCGACGCTATACTTCATCCTAAATGGCGTTGTAACAACCATGGCACTCGCCGCAGAGTGGAGCCAATACGCCGTATCACGGAGAGGCCTCCGCGTGTCCTGGAATCCACAGTACGCACAGCGTAGTAGGTATTTCCTCTCGCTGCCATACCGCTACGCCATGCCCCTCATGGCCGCCTCTGCGGTCCTGCACTGGCTTATTTCGCAAAGCTTGTTCCTCGTGGGGATCGAAGCCTATGACGAAGGCTTTGCACGCAATCCAGACCGTGACCTTGCGACGTGTGGATATACCCCCGTTGCAATCGTCAGTAGCATGGCAGTCTGGACCTTCATGTTCGTCTGCTTGGTCGCCCTGAGCTGCATGAAATTTGCATCGGGCATGTATGTTGCCGATAGCTGCAGCCTGGCTATTGCCGCGGCTTGCCACCCTAAGTATAACCCGAATCTCGACGAATTTGACCACCGGCAGGACCTGAACCCACCCGAGGGAATGGAATTCATGCCGCTTAAATGGGGGGCGCTTCCCCTTGAAGGGGCCCTGCGGCATTGCACGTTCTCTGCTGATGAGGTCGAGGTGCCTGAGGATGGGCGTCAGTACCAATGAGTTCAGAACTGTCCTATCTCATCGCTCTCGACCATGAGACGAATTATGTACGGAGTATACCTATAGGAGATTACAATACAAATCAGCATCCAGTGGCTGTTTTCCAGCCTGTCCGCTAAATCCCACCTCGGTCCCGGGCTAGGTATAGATAGCCCTATCGCCTACCACTTTCATCAATTATACGAACTGCCCAGGCCAAGAAGTCTGATATTTACCAACCTAAAGAAGTGTACTTTTCTTACTGGAGACCCCACGCTATCTCCATTGCACGATCTGATGGATGACACACTGGACTTGAGCATTATACGGATGGGCATGTGGTTAATGTGGGTAACGCCACGGGGAGGGAGAAAAGCGAGGGCGCGGCGTTGATGTATATCTGGGGTCCTGTTTATGGACACCACGGGTTAGCTGGCCGAGCTGTTGTATTTAAAACATCTACTTGTTACTGCGTCATTTATTATTCCTCTCATACTATCGGGTGATGAAAACAGCTTCATTGAAGTTATGGCTCATTTCGAGTACATGAGGCTGGACATTCAACTTGGGTCAAATATAATACATTGGACATGTATACAAGGTATAAAAAGATATAACGAACATATAACAGGCATGTAACAGGCACATAACGAGCGTAACCAACATATGGAACAAAGAGACAGGCAAATATATGGCACAATATCATTCCACCTTCCTCTTCTCCACTTCTCCCATCCGTTCAATAACCCAGTCCTTCCTCTCCCCAGATAGCTCAAGAAGCCGTCCAACAATCACATCAGCATTTTCCCTAATCACTTCACACTCTTCACTATCCACAGGATCCTCTGCCTCATCCTCCTCGTCCTTCTGCTCCGGGTACTCAATCGGCTTGACAACCTTCCCTGTCACGAACTCGACGCCTATCTCCATCTTCATATCCATAACTTCATTACAGTCATGATATTCAGTCTTTGGGATATGGGAAAGCATCTCCCTCACCATCCCCTCCCAATCAGCCTCAGTCCGCGGATTCACCTGGACAACGACCGTAGGTATAGCAGATTCAACTGTAACACCAACATTAAACATCTTAACCATGGACCATTTATCCCTAAGTCTCGAAACAACCCTATTGATACTGCGGCGGGCGTGTTCAAATGCCTCTGCAGCGGGGTCGTCATTCGCAATAGGGAAGCAGGTTGGTTCGAAGACTTGGTTCACGAAGATGATTTCGGTATGTACGTTGATTCCGTCGTTGTTTAGGAGGGTTGTTATTTCGTCGCGGGGTGGATCGAGGTTTGCTGGGACCGTGGGAGCGGTCTTGCTTTCTGGGTCTGTGATGTAGGCGAGGCGGAGGACTTGGACGGGTTTGCTGTGGTAAAGCTGTTTTGTTGCGCTGTGGATAGAGAACTGGAGGTATTGGGGTGGTGGGAAGTTGTGGGAGTGTAGAATCTCGAGTATAGCGCTGCGGTGCTGCTCGATTTGTTTGGTTGTGGTTGGTTCTGCTGGTAGGATGTTGTGTGGATAGGGCCAGCTGAGTGTTGACGAGCGGTAGGGCTCCAGGCGTTCGAGGTAGGTTTCGATGGGCATCACGCCTTTGACTTGGTCGGTGTTCTTAAGGAGGGCTCGTCTCTCCTGGGGAGAGGTTTGAGGGTTCTGAGAGAGCTTGACAGGTGCCATTTGGCAGTGGTGTTTTTATATAGTATAGTAGATATATTTGGATAGTTGATAGTCTTGTATAGTGATGGTTTTCAGCGACTTCCAGAACAGCGTTATTTAGTATAGAGTATTCAATATAGAGTATGATGAAAGGTGGAGGATGCAGAATGAGAAGCGAGACGAACTTCATACTGCGTCACTAAGACAGCTGTTCCTGGAAAAGTATAATGCTGTTCCTGGGAAGCATAATGCTGTTGTACCATGGCACGAGTTGACTTTACACTGCGTATGCATTACTATTTAGAGATGTTGATGTTCAATCCGGTCCAATCATCCCACCATAATCTCAATCCACCATCTAAGCCAGCACGGTTTGGTTACTGGCACGATCCTTCCAATCTTCCTGGATCATGTGTGCTGCCAGCTCGGCTACAGCATAGACTGGCCCCGACATATGGCAGGTTGGCTGGGACGGGAGCACGCTGGAGTCCACTATACGCAAGCCCCTTATACCCGGAATGCGAAACTGGGAGTCGACAACTTTTCCCAGCGCACATGTTCCGCTGGGATGGTGGAATGACCATGCACTTGATAGCATTGCCCGGGTCAGCTCCTCGTCAGTCTGGGCTTGAGGGCCTGGAAACAGTTCACCTTTCACTATAGGGGCTATGATTTTGGATGCCATTGCACCGCGTAGTTTCTTATACCCGTATAACTGCAACGCCAGATCCGCATCGGATCCCCAGTAGTTGGAGAAAATAAGCGGTGCGTCACGATAGTCGGTGCTAGCTAGTCTGACAGACCCGTGCCCTTCTGGCTGTATCAGACTAACATATCCGGATATCACATTTGCGTTCTGGGGGTTGGCAGCCATTGCCGATGTTGTATAGGAGTAGTACAGTATGGGTCGGTCCTTGGGAAGAGCTTTATGAAAGGGTGAGTTGATAGCGTCCAGGAAAGCATCTGGTGGCCGTTCCGTTACATAGCTGGAGCTTAGGATATGTGACAATGGGCCCGTTCCATTTGCTTTAAACTGTTCTTCAGCCTCTGCGAGGAGAGTTTTGTTGTTTTGAAGCGTGAACGAAGTGGTAATGTTCTCTGGGATCTGTACCATGACGACTGCATTGTGATGGTCATGCAGATGGTCGCCCACGTCTGGGATGTCTTTTACAACTGAGATCCCCAGGTCCTCTAGATGCTTCCTGGGACCAATACCCGAGAGCATAAGAAGTTTGGGGGATCCGATTGCGCCTGCGCTGACGATGACCTCTCTCCTGGCCCACACGGTATTATTCGAGCCGTCGTTCGATGATATGTACTCAACCAAGGCCGCCTTCCCATACCAGACGTGGATCTTGGTAGCTTCAGCACCAGTTATAATTTTTACATTCTTCCGAGCCAATAAGGCCGAACCGTACGAAGCTTGGGCAGACGATCGATGCCCCGTCAGGAGGTTTATGGTGTGCGGGCCACCATTGACTCGGCCAATGGAACGCCCATCAGTTGGGTCAATAAGAGGTACATTCGGTGAGATACTTGTGGCCATCGCATCACCCCAAAATGGTTCAGTCCCGGTGGCATTTATCTCGTAGCTAACTTGTAGTGGCCCGTTTCCGTATACGGCAGGGTTTGCGGCGGTGGGGTAATCAGTCAGGGACGGCATAGTTAGGTTTGTAGAGAGTTGAAACATCTGGAGAAGCTTTCCGAAACTCAGTCTGTCGTTGCCAGACTCCTTCGCCCACTGGTCGTACACGCTGGCTGCTCCTCGAGAATACGACATGAAGTTGATAGAAGTGCCACCACCTAGGCCACGCCCTTGTGGGAAGGGGGGTGTAATGTTGCCACGCCGTGGATCAGGCTGAGAGGTGTAATTCCACGAATACTGACTGTTCTGGAGTCTGCCAGCAAATCCAGGGGTGTAGACATCGGCATCGTCCTTGCCATCCGGCCCAGCCTCCAGAAGTGTGATGGTGATATTTGGATCTTGGGATAGGCGATTGGCTAGGACGTACCCTGCTGGTCCTGCTCCAACAATAACATAGTCGCTGTCTGGGTATCGGAACCTTGCTGCAGAAGCAAAGGTAAACGAGTGACTCAGAGCGAGAAGAAGGTTTGCCAGTTTCATGGTGAACAAGGGTTCAAGTCTGCGGGACGAATTTCCGGGGGCAACGAATATTCAAACTTTTGAGTACCTGATGATGGTTAAATGTATGATCATGGTTATTCTAAGCAGAACGGCTGACATGAGATGCATGTAGTTGCCATACATACAGTGGATCCAGCATTGCTCCTGCCGTGCCCACAAGGCTATAAGCTCCGGCTCCGACATAATAGTGATTTTACCCTGGGCGATCGTTATAATAATCTCTTGTTCATTGTTCTTTCTGTCTGCGGTTAACTCAATTGTGGGTTGATTCCCTGACGACTTAGGGCTACGCATTACGAAAGGAGCAAACTTGCTATTAAATCTTCATCCTCCCCTTGTCATTTATTAGTTATTTCAATAATGGTTTATAACTCCTCACAGGTTTTACAACATAAAATACACTACGTGCCAACCAACTAGAGGAATGCGTAACAAGTCCGTAAAAGGAGCCTCTCACAACGAGACTACGTATAGAGCTGGGTTAATTGACGTAAAGTAATACATACCATAGGTGCAGCGGTATTCAGGAGATACAGCACAAATCAGTTTGTTGCTTGAATAGAAATACAGTATGTCCAGTAACTAAGTCACCCTTGACCGTGCCCAAATCTGCAATCTGCCAACGAAGCTGGTAGTCAAACATCTAGCTCCACCACCCCGTGCGCTTAGTGCCAGGGTCCGAGTCGCTTCCCCTGTTCCGCTCAACGTCGAGCATCCGATCAAAATCGGCCTGAGCGCGCTCTTTATCCTGTCTGCTGTCGGTGTTCCAGTCGGATACACCAGCCTGCGAGCGAGAACCGCTGGGCTGTGACTGGGGCCCTTGAGAACGGAGACGATCCCATGTGCTCCCTTGTGATTGACTATCCTGGTAGTCTGACGGTGGTTGGCTCTCTTCATAAGGAGTCCGGCGTATCCTTGAAGTCTCTGGCTGTGGCGTAGTGGAATATTGAACCTGGTTCTGTCGTCGGATGCGATCCCAAGCGCTTCCCTGTGGAGCAGCATCTCGGTAGTCTGGAGCGATAGGACTGGCGTCGTCATCGAAGAAATCTCCTCCCTTGCTCTGATTTTGAACAGGCGGCGGGTGATAGTCGTTGATTCCCGGGCTCGATGTCCGCGGGGAGGGTATATCTGTTGGGCCATCATGCCACTCCCCCTCGGCACTCCCCTCCTGGGCAGTAGGGACTTCGCCCCGTGCCCGCTGACGACTCAATTGAGTCTTCACCAAGTGTGCGTTGCGATGCCGCTCCCGTACCACCTTCGGGTCCTGGCTCTGTCGGTCTTCAAAAATCTCCTTCACCCGCGGGTCCGTCGCTATCCGGCCGACGCCACTTGAAAGCGCATACGCATTTGAAACAATCCACAATCCGCAAGTCCAAAGTCCTAGTCGAGACAGTACGGCCGCTGTCACCACCCGGAAGGCAGTAGGGTCTAGCTTGTACATGTTCTTTATGCCCTCGAGATACCGCTTTCCCAAGGACAGTCCCGGGTCTGCCGACGCATACCGCTCTATCGTCTTGTCTCGTTGTAAAATCATAGCGGCATTGATGCCTCCGGCAAGAAAACCCAGAGGGCCGCCGGTGCGGGCTTGGTAGAGGGTTTTGCTGGTGTTTTCGAGGTAGAAATCGAGCTCGGACTGTGTGAGAGACCGGTTAATATCTATACTGCTAACTTCGGCAATGCGAGCGGTCGTTCCGATCACTCTCCGGTGCCATCGTTCTGTCCCCAGGAAGGTGAGCAGTGTGATCGGGTCGGGGCGGTAGATGAGATTGGGGTTGAATTGAACGCCGGGTTCGAAGACGGGAGGAAGGGAGAAGGTCTTGGGCGGTGCCGAGGGCTCCCCTGTCTGTGGGGACCCATCGTTGGTGGCCATTGCGGTTGCTCGTTGAAGACGGCAACGGAGGTATAGTATCCCGATATTGAAGCTGTTGATAGCAGCGTCACCTGCTGGTGTTGAGTCGGAGTCGGAGGAGTCGGCAGGATCTCCGTGTGGGGAGCTCGTGCTGAGTCATTGTCGGTCTCGGCGTGTTTGTCGGTGCGTCACGGTCAGATTTTATGGTTTGCACGGCCTGTTTAGGCAGCTTTCCGGACGATCATTGGAGCTCTCGTGGGGGCGGGATTCAGTGCAAACAACTTCTTCTTCTTCTCTTGCGAGTCAGGAACCATAAGCCACTTGGTGTATTATAAGTATGCAAGACAGTTCCACAATGGGTCAATATCTTCATTTTCTATCTCCCTGGCATCTACGACCATGTCTATACAGAGTGACTTGACCATCGATGCCTCCAGGTTTCGTCCTGACAATGTCAGCGAAACCACCAAACAAGTGAACAACTTTGTCAGAAATATCACAACCAAGGGACCCCGCTGGCACGAAGTTGGCGCTGCTACGTACCGTGAGATGCATCTCCAAGGCAAACTCGCGCTACCGGCGCCGACGTTTCTTCCCGGCGCCACAGATGCTACCCTTCCTTCTCGAGACTCCTCTCGTCTAATACCGATACGCATTTACAAGCCCGACAACGGCCAACCCAGTGAAGGTGTGTTCCTTCATGCCCATGGGGGCGGATGGGTCCTGGGGGACGAGAAGATGTGAGCGTCTGCTTATAGATATCAGAGTACGAAGCACTAGACTAACAGCCTCCAAGCTCTGACAAAGTCCTACAAAGGTATGCCAATGGCTGCCAATTGACTGCCATATCCGTTGGATACCGTCACGCGCCTGAAAATCCATACCCAGCAGCCGTCGACGACTGCATTGATGCGGCCCAGTACTTGATCGACCATCCCGAGAAGTACGGCCCTGTCCGCTTCATGGGCGGAGAGTCAGCCGGAGCATACCTCGTTGTCCTAACTACGTTTCACCTCCTGGCCAGCCGACCGTCTCATGCCATCGAAGGTCTAGCCCTCCAGTATGGAGTATACGACCCGACCCTAGGCCTTCCTTCTCTCACGACAATAACCCAACCAGTCATGATCGACCGGGCAGCTATGGAGCGCTTCCGCGGCGCATTTCTACCTGGTAAAACTCCTGAGCAATGCAGGGATCCTTCTATCTCCCCAATCTACGCGGATCTAGCTGGACTTGCTGCGAAGTCACCCACTGGCCTTCCTCCTGCGTTGTTTGTCGTCGGGACAGATGATCCCCTCGTTGATGATACAATCCTCATGGGCTCGAAGTGGAGTATCGCTGGTGCGGAGAGCATTGTTAAGATCTATCCTGGGGCTACTCACGGGTTTACTGCGGTACCGGGGTTTCCTGTTGCTGAAGAGGCGAATGCGGTCAGCGTTCAGTTTGTAAAGGATAGGGTTACGGGGTCTAAATGATTCGGCGTTTGATTGTGTGTCTCGGTGTTCGTACCGGTGTTTGACTGTATGCAAGTCAGTGATGCATTAGTTACTAAATTATAGAAAAACCAGCTTCCAAGCTCGAAGGCGTCTCAACTCAGTGCTTCAAATGCTTCGGCGTTTGTAACTCAATAGGCATACCATTGCTACAGAATTGTAGAACTGCATAATTATTTTACTACGTGGTTTAGCCTTGTTTATGGACAGTAACGGAATTCTGAATATTCATAGCGCATAAAATAATTCATTGAGATTACAGGCAACATCCAGTTAGACAATCACACTTCCTCCAATAGGACCTAAGATCATCTCTTACCACTTCTCAACATACGGACGAAGATCCAACTCAAATCCAAACGTCGTTCGCGGCTGCGTATGCAAGTGCCAGTACGCATCCGCAATCTACATCCACAAATCAGTACCAAATACCCAGAAGGAGTGGGGATAGGGGCGGGACTCAAACATACAGCACCAGGATCCAACTTCCCATCCTCATGCTCATTCGCCCAGTCCTTCGTCCGGGGGATATCAATCACCCCGTCAATGATAACATGGGAGACATGGACGCCCTTCGGCCCGAACTCACGGGCCAGCGACTGAGCCAGCGCGCGCAGGGCGAACTTGCCCGTTGCAAAGGCCGCGAAGTTCGCCGAGCCTTTGACGCTTGCTGTTGCGCCGGTGAAGATTAGGGTTGGTGGGTGTTGCAGTCCTGTGGACTTTTGAAGGAGCGGGAGCGTGCTTTGGGCGAAGTTGAAGGCGCCGATCCTGTTATCGGTTGTCAATATGTCATCTATGAACTAGCAGGTTCGGTGATAAGGATAAAAATAAACATACCCCTGGCTCTTATACCCAGCCGCGAACTCGTCCTCGGTGAGTTCCAGGAATGGCTTCCGGACAAACCCGCCGCCAGAGTTGAAGACCGCGGCTGCGAGAGGACTGTCCTTGTACTGTTGAGAGATCTTCTCAAAGGCTGCCTTTAGACTGCTGGAGTCGGACACGTCCGCACTGATGCCTAGGGCCTGGCCGCCAGCGGAGGTGATCTCGCTGACAAGACTGTTGTAGTTGGCTGGGTTACGTGCTAGGACTACGACGGAGTATGCCAGTGCGAACTTGCGTGCGATGCTGGCGCCCTGGGTTGGTTAGCAGTGACCGGCGTATAGTATGCGAGGATAGGAAACGGCATACTGTTCCGGGACCGACACCAGCGATGATTGCAAGCGGTTTGGTGGCCATTCTGATCAGAAGTTATACAGCTGGAGTGGGGTAAGTATATGAAGCGCAGAGTAGATTAAGTAGACAAGAGCTTTGCAGTTTGCTCGACCGGGTCACCCGGTTTTATAAGACAGTTACGTAGGCTAGCACGCAAATTAAGTGATCACTAATTGGCAAATCTGCAGCACGATGTCGTGTTTGATTTATAATCATGGATATCACCATCGGCGATGAGGGACGAGGGACAAACGTTGGAGAATCCAAAGACCCGATGACAACATTGCAGCCTGAGGCAGTGGTCATGCACCAGGCTGCAAGGCAGCAACCGCTATCGATAAGCTTCACTTTTTTCCAAATCTCGTCAAGTCCAACTCTCCTTCAGAATTCAATCTCAACGCTCTTTTCGTTCTTTCCTCTTGCCATATCTTGCCATTTATTTTCGCTACATATTTTATACTGTTCAATCTAGTGTTACCATGTCCGAAGAAGAAACCCTCCTCACAAATCTCTGCACAATCTGGTACGTCCTCAGCAAACACACCCCCAGTACGACCCGACGAATTACTAACAAACCCAACGTAGCCACGTCCAACCCCCTAAATACCGGTGTCCCCGATGCTCAACACGCACATGCTCCCTCCCCTGCACACGCCGACACAAACTATGGTCCCAGTGCTCTGGCGTCCGCGACCCGGCCGCGTACATGCGCCGCAACGAACTAGCCTCCGAATCCTCATTCGATCGCGACTTTAATTTCATCACGGGAATTGAGCGCCGTATTGAACGGGCGGGTCGCGAGGCAGAGAATCGCGGGGTTGGCGTTGATGGGAGGAATGGGGTTCATGATCGCGGTGTTGTGGGATTGGAGGGTGAAGGTGAGCCTGAGCATGGGCTTGGAGATGCGAGGGGGAAGAGGAAGAGGGGTCCTGCTCTTGGAGCTGGGCCAGATAGGGGACTGGCGAAGGGTGAGGCAGGGTTTCTTAGGAGGGCGGAGGAGGCTGGTGTGAAGGTTATCAAAGCACCGAAGGGAATGAGTCGCGCGAGGATGAATGGGTCGAAGTGGCATGCTAAGTAAGTGGTAACTTTTATTACGTTCTTGGTGGCTTTGTGATCGAGCTAACGTGTATGGTGCTGCTACAGGCAAAAGTGTTTACAATGGACTGTGGAATTCGTCACGGACGATGGGTCGAAAAGGGTGAATTGCACGGAAACAGTCACAATCGCTGAGGCCTACGATCGGGCGTTCCCTTTACCCAAGGAGGAACGACAGATGCGCAATCAAGAAGCCGCCCAAGAAGCCGTGCAGGACGAGAAAAAAGAAGAGCCTTCGCAATCGGAAGCGAGTGCTTCAGATACCGTCCCAGAGCCGACGACGACAGAAGCTGCCAGCAACGAACCTACAACTTCCCAACAAAACACAACACCACAAACAACCGAAACTCACCCTGCCCCCCACCGCAATGTATACCTCTACCTCCACCGTCCTCGCACTGCAACAAAGCAGCCAGTTCTTATTCCTCTGGTCCCAAATACAAGCCTCACAACTGCCCTCCACGACCGCGTCGTCCTTGAATTCCCTACAATCTACGTACGACAAGCTCCGCTAGGCGATGAACACGAGCAGACGGAGGAAAGTTCTAAATTCATTCTCGAAAATGAGTATCTACGGACGCACCAGGATACGAATACCGAGCTCGATGACGACGCCGCAGTGGATACAGACGCGGTCTTTGGGACGGGAGCTGTGGATATTCCAGACGTAGACGAGGGCAAGATGTTGGAGGTTTTGGAGAAGGATCTATTAGGCAGAGGCTCCGCACCGGTAGCGGGGGCATCATGATTGATTGATGAGCTATAGTAGTTGGAGTTTGGATATAATACCTGTAGAGTAAAATTGCTGACGTACAAACACTTAATTCGGGGATGCTGGGCGTTACCTGGAGTATCTATGACTATGAAGTATCAACATGTCGGGCGTATATCGTGTCTAGACTAGGATGTGTTAGTTGAAGGCAAGGCTACCATGGCTTGTGCATACGAAGTCAGAGCTCGGTCCATTTGGATGTACTCCGGTCAAGTCCAGTGCGAGGGAGGCGAAGGAGCTTCGTCACGACACCGACACCGACACCGTCCGGAGTGCAAGCAGATGCGCGATCGCTCGACAGTGGAATGCTATCAGTGGTCAACAACTGCCCATTCGTTGGCTAAAGTCAAGTACGCCGATATACACCAAGCAATAATAAACCAAATCTCAAAACCAAATCCCGAAATAATAAGCAAATCCCAAGTAACTCCAAGTAGATGCCACAGTAAATCCAAAAGGGTATCTTCTAAACAAATTCAACACAAGACTCCTTATCAATGCTTGTGTATGCAAGCGCAAAATGTGAAACCAGACTTATCGAGTCGCAACTCAACGCTAACCAGCATGAATGCGCGGCAATAGATAGTTCCCATCGTAGGATCCAAAGTAATGCAGCATTTAAAGCGCAAAACAAGAGAAGTCCTAAGATATACTCCATACACTAGACGATGTGGTCCTCAACGGATCCGCAAAGCCGCCGCTCGGAGCAATCAGACAGGATCAGAGACACCGGTGACCGGTGACGGATGACCACTGGGAATCGAGTTTGACGGCCGTCAATATTCTATCCCAAAAAAAAATAACCCAGTACAGTGTATAGGGCTAAATGCGTTATTCGATAGGGTCCAATCCCTTGTATCGAAGACACGCCGATATAGTTACAGCCCAAAGCCCTCGGGCGATAGACGCACTTCGAGTACAAGTCCACCAAGCATATCGATGCTTTCTTTTGACGGATACTTGACTCTGAAGTGAACCAATCGGTTGGCGCGGTAGGGGGTATTTGTTCTTCCAGTAGCTTGTGCATACGGATAACATTGGTTAGGAGATGTCCGAATCCTCAGACAAATCCAATAAAAAACGATCACAACTGCAGTGTGAAAGTGGTCGCATCAGTAAAGTTCATGGCGACACGCTGGTGGTTTCCGAGGCAGTATCAGGAATAGTGGCTTCCTCCAGCTTCTGTATTGCCTTCTTCTCGGCAAGAGAGACAATCTCAGTAGGCACAGTGCTAGCCGTAGTTGACTCTGCATCTTTGGCGGGGGCTTTGCCACGAAAGCTGCCGGTAGAACCGGTTGGGCTCATCTCCATGCGCTCAGATTTGCTAGGCTTGATCTTCAGTCGACCGCTTTCCAGTGCGTGGAGAAGCGAGCCCACTTCTTCTGAAACGATGCCTCGGAGCTTACTCATGGCGTCGTCTGAGTTCTCGGACTGCGCGTTCCAACCGAGTTTGTCGGATTCTTCCGACGTCAACGATTTGGATTCAAGAGATGGCCCAGTAATGAGCTTGTAGAGAGCGGTGGGAGAGAGGTTGTTGGGACGCCGGGGCATCTTGACAGGCTTCTGTTTCGAACTTGACGAGACAGAAGCCACCTCCTCCTGTTGCCGCTTGGGTGGACGTTGAATGGGGGAGAGGGGGTGATCTCCAACTTCATTTCGGATCTTGTAGTAGACGAGGCCGAGTGTAGCGGCCAGTGCCTGGTGGGCGGCTTCAGGGAACATTCGGACAGCTTCAGCCCGCGATAAACTCGAAGGGCAGTCACTTGAATCGCTTGATTCGCTGTCACTGGCAAACATGCCATCGGTCTGATGCATCCGGCCCCAATATTCATATCCACCAAGCTGGTAGAATTCGGCAAGTTGTGCCAGGCGGTTGACTATAATAAAAGGTTAGAATGGCTGGGGGAGGGCATTTACTTGTCTTGTCTTTACTTACGCCGACTGCGTTTCTTCAAACACCAGAACCTCCATACAGTCCTGGGGAAATATTCCGGCCAAAGCAGAGATCCATCCTCTTCAACAACGGGAACAGGAGTAATAGGAGCATGGGTGGTGTGGGCTAGCGAGTTGAATCGAACACGTTCAGAATGTTTCATGCGGGATTCGATCAGGGAAAACCGTTCAAACACTGAGTTTAGATGCCGCGATGTCTCGTGCTGCAAGGTGATAAGATCAGTGCGAAGCTGGCTGATCGTCGAGTGCAGTTTGCTTATTTCCATGCGACATCCACACACATCAGTCTGCATGTGTTCTAGATCGGCCTGGATCTGGTCGACGTTCTTCGAAAGTCGATCGACATCGCTGCGAAGGAAGACGGTTTCGTTGCCGGCTTGCCCCAAATTCGATTTCAGTTGCAGGATACCCGACTTCAACTGGTCGACGTCCGTTCGTAACGCGACCACATTCAAGTCGATTCTGTTGCTGATGGACCGGTTCGCTTCGAATTCACGACGAATATGTTCATCCTCTCGATTGCGTCTATCGACATAGCCGTCCTTGGTCAGAACGGTTGATCGTAGTTCGAGAAGGCGAGAATCGATAACCGAAAGGCGTTCGTGGAGGTGTGAGATGGAGGATTCGGAGACAGGGGTAGCAGCATCATGCCGAAAAGAGATCATGGGTGAGAGAGGCATGGATACACTTGATGTGCGAGAGAGACTTCGTTCGAGGGTGGCGGTCATGATGGATAGGTAGGGATGAGAGGTGCGGTAATGAGACCGGTAGTCAAAATCGTAAATAACGGGTTATTGCTGAACATAGGCGGGTGTATAGTCATTTAGACTCTAACAACAGCTTCCGAGGTCCATTTCGGCGGTCCTATATAGGGCAGTTTCGATGGGGTGACAGCGGTAGCGATGAGAGTCTGTGGCAAGCGGTGGTGATGATGAGGCAGAATTGGTGTCAAACGGGAGAGAAAGGGTTGGGTTGTGGGAGGAGAGCGAGAAGAGGGCCACCTGGAAATCCGGCTGGGCCGTGCCCCCTCCTTTCTTTCACTAGCGCGGATGACCACTTGGCACAACAACAGACAACACGGTCGCCCAACATTATCGACTCATCGTTACTCATCCCAACCGCGAATGAATCATAGTGGCTCATTTCAATTATAATCATGTCGTCACATTCTAAAAAGTATATCTATTTTCAGGATCTTAATTACATTATCTTGGTAGCAATTAGTGAGGTTAGAGCGATGGCCGAAATGATGACATGTTACAATACACAATACAAGGCCGTAACGGTAAATGCTAGCGGCAGGCAAAGGCAGCCGATCGATCCGAAGAGGCTTAGTGTCGGGTTCGAAGATCTCGATCGGGATTAGCGTTCACACCGCATCCAGCTGACCCATTTTCCTCCAATGACGATCGGTTGTCGCCTTATCGCCACCAAAAGTGAGACGCAGGCCTCGCTGACAATTGGTCGACAGAAATAATCGATACTCCGCCCCAGCGTCATCCTGCATTGCGTCGGGCTCGTATTTATGCATGTGTCGTTTGGCGGTCTCCGTATTACACCGTGGCAACCATCACGGTATCATCACCAGTATGAAGGTCTCGATGAGGACAATCCAACAATCAATTCATGTCGCTGCCATATCTAGAAGACCGCGTTGGATCGGTAAAACTGCATTTCGTAGACGCGCAAGAACTGTCGGTTCAAATCCCCAGTCACCAACCCATTGCGACATCCGGCAGCCGTCTTTAAAATGCGTCGCCAAATGGTCTGCCCGTGCCGCCCAGCTAGGCAATGGCGACGAACAGAACCCACAGCGACTTTGGATTTCTTTCTGTGCGGACCTCCAGGAATCGAGGTTTGAGATTGGATACCGCGTGCATCCGTGGAACTTGCGCAGATGCTGCCAGAGATAGTCCTTGCGACTGAAGGACCGCTCGGGGAGAGGTTTGGTAGCGCATTCGCGGAAGTCGTGACTCTCCCAGTGCTCTCGTGTGGGTTGTTGGTGATCACAGAATCTACATTCTGCGAAGGGCATGTTCCCATCTTCTAGTTCGCTGAGGCTCGGCGTGCAGATCCAGACATCCAGTGGGAGATGGACGCTCTTCTCGTGTCTCGACCAGTCGTGCTTTTTCTTAAACGACTGCGTACAAAACGTGCACTGGTAATGGCCATCTTCTGCAACTCGCCTTCGACCTCCTCTTCGCCCAGATGATGGTCGTCTATGATATGGCCGCGAGCGGAGTGGTCCATCCCCTGATTGGAAACTCCACGCAGACGAACTACTATCCGAGGCATTCGATGGCGGGATACCAAAGCTTGATAGTGACGATGCGAGTGAGGACCCTTCGCAAATAGACGAGAGGTCGGTGGATGGTGTACCCACCTGGCTCTGCGGGCGAGACGCATCCGAAGTCGTAGATGTAGACGCTATAGCTTCCCTGATCACAGCCTCAGGCACGGGCTCCTCGTCAGGCGGCGACGCCTGCCAGCGCTCCATCGGAGTCATCGATGTCACATCACTCGTCGGCATCGGCGATCCAGCACGGTATAGCCGGGTCGATGACCCAGCCTGCCGCTGCTGCTTATGCCGCCGCCGGGCATTCGCAAACCAGGTCGATATCCTCTGTCTCGAGAAGCCCGTTTCCTGGGAGAGGCGAGCCTTTTCCTCTTCTGACGGATACGGGCAGTGCTCGTTCTGATAAAACCACTCCCGTAGTACACGCGCTCCTTTGCGGACGAACTGCTTCGTTTCTTTCGCGTCGACTCTGCGCGGGCCGTCTTCGCCTTCGTCCCCTTCTTCAATCACGCCGTGGAGGTGGCCTAGAACTGGAGACAGTGTCTCGAACCCACACGGCTGGCGCTTCTCCCCTGGTCGGGAAAAGCTGCATGGTCGGAACAGTCCAACGCAGCTGGAGCATGACGGCACCGGGTTCGGGTTATCAGCTGTCCGCCGCAAGATCAGACATTGGAAGCGATGTCTGCGGCAGTTGTCGCACGGGTTCGGCGGACGGTATGCCCCGTCTAACCACTCGGCGACATCATTGAACCTCTCAGACACAACGGGCGCATTTCCAGGTTGTGTCCGGCCGAGGATATCTGGTTCGTTGATTTCCGGTTCATTGAAGGCTCGCTCCCCGCCTGATAGCGGGGGTAAGGATGGCTCCGTGGTGTGTAGAAAGTCGAGTGTCAACCACGGTGTCCGGTCCACCTGGGAGTTTGAAGTATCTTGATCCCGTATGCCGTATAATGTGTCCCAGTCAAAAAAAATATCCTCCTCGACCGGCCATGACCCCGTCGGAGGCGCATCTACCCCACGTTGATCCTCCGTATGGGGATACTGCAGGAAGCCGGTATCAGTATCATTAGGCACCACCCAGTCATCCATGTCCAAGCTGTCAACTAGATACCAAAATGATCGGTAATTTCCAAATCAGAGCGGTCTTGCCGGGGAAATCTCGAGGTTTCCAGGTTCCACGATCGTGGTGGTTGCAGTGTTGAGAGCTGCTGAGTAATCAGTTTGCCTGAGTTTTTCAGGCGGCGAATCCAAGTATCGGCCAATCAGAGCCCGTTGGATTCTCACCTCTCGGAGTGACACTCAGACTCCCCGACAACTCTCTCCATCTACTCTCTATATCAGGACATCATACAGTTATCGTGCTTTACTGGCTATTTCCAGACTATACTCATCTCCATTCTGTCATAACGTCATATCCCAATCACCGTTACCGCACGTTCTAACAAACGATGCGGTCCGTCTCTACTAAGTAAACACAGCTATACTAATGTATCTGACGTCTAAGCACAGAAATCACGAATCAACCTGATGAATGTTTCCTCCAAACGTTGTACACTCTTCACTTCCACGTACTCCTCCTTCCCATGCAGTCCATGTCCAGATGGCCCAAACACAACAGACGGGATCCCAGCTTGGCTCAGCAGAGCAGCATCACACCAGAACGGAACGCTCTCGACTGAAGGACGACTCCCCATAGCTGATGCTGCACACTCAGCCACCTGGCTAATCAGGGGATGGTCGGCGCTGATTTTGTGGGCCGGTCGACACAATGTCGCCCGGGGTTCGGCGAATCCAAACTTGGAATTTCCTTTCTGGATATCCTCTAGCAAGGACTGGATGTCATGCACGATCGACTCCTCTGTTTGGCTGGGGACTGTGCGGAATTCAACAGTGATTGTGCATTTTGCGGGGTACGAGGATGCTTCTTCTCCGCCCTGAATCAGACCGCAGTGCATCGTCGCTGGACCCAGAACATCGTCAACGGGGAGTCGCTGGCCGTACTCCTCCAGTGATCGCAGGAACCAGCCAGCATGCAGAATTGCATCAACGCCTCCAAGATGGTTGGAGCCGTGAGCAGCTACACCGAGGATATCCACCTCAACCCATACGAACCCCTTGTGCGCATGCGCAATGATCTCTGTCGTCGGCTCGGGGATCACAGCGGCGTCTGCCCTCCATCCTGCAGCCAGTATATCCCGGGTTCCCTGCGACGCATCCTCCTCGTCTGAAACAGCGGCGATTATCACATCACCACGCAGAGGGGAGCAACTGGCTTTGGCAGATGCCATGGCCGCCAGGGCAGTGGCAAGTCCGCTCTTCATGTCCAAGCTACCTCGGCCGAGGACTACCTCTTTGCCGTCTCGCTTATCGATTGTGCCTGAGAGTGCGTCTTTCTCGTAGCTTGCTAAGCTGACGGTGTCGATGTGGCCGTTGAACATCAGTGATTTCCCGCCACCGGTGCCCTTTAGCACCCCGATGACGGAGGGTCGTCCGGGGACAGGCTCAACGCGGTGCGACTCAATCCCGCGGTGGGCGAACCAGGCCTGCAGGTAGTTGCAGATCTGAGTCTTGCCAGCGCCATCTGCTAACGAGAGCGTAGGGTTGGATGAGTTGATCTTGGTCAGGACGCTCGTCAGCTCGACGGCGCCCTCGGCTGAAACATCAAACGGGATAGGATAGTCGCGAGGACCCTCAGTACTCAGCAGCACAACGACCGAGTCCTTACTGAGCAGTGATTCAGAGCTTTCCGCTGCGAGACGCCTCAACGCTGCCACCGACGCCGCACCACAAGGGCCAGCACCGATGCCCTGCGAAGCCAGATACTCAACGGCCCGGTGACTCTCGTAGCAAGACACCGTGACACTCGCATCCACCAGCCTCTTCAGATTCGGCCATGCCGTCGTAGAGACAGTCCCGCAGTCCATCCCATCCATAATCGTCCCGGTCGTCTCAATCGACGTCAACTCGCCCTTGAGCAAACTCTCCTGCAAACAAGCAGCCGTATCCGGCTCAGCAGCAACGACGGAGATAGCCTCCTCTCTAGACTTGCAAAACGTAGCGACAGTATTCGCAAGACTCCCAACCCCCACCGGCGTAACCATAACACTCGCCCTCAGCCCCATCTCAGACACCTGCTCCTCAACCTCCCCCATCATAGTCCCATACCCCTCCACGATCCAACCCGGAACCTCCTCATACCCATCCAGCGCTGTATCCTGCACCAGAATCCCGGCTCCACCCTGCACTCTCCTCGAATCCCTCAGAGCATCCAGAACAGCCTGGTCATAGTCTCCCTTGATCACCGTAAGCTGGGCCCCCTCCTCGCTAATCCGCCCCCTGGTACCCTGGTCCATAGACTCCGATACATAGATCTTACAAGCAACCCCAAGCGTCCTCGCCATAAACGCCACCGCACGGCCATGGTTCCCCTTCGTGGCCGCGAAAAGCGTTACGCCGCCCGCCTGTGCTTTTGATGCCATTTCATCCAGCGAGACAGTTAGCGGTAGATCTAGATATGCTGCGACAGCGCGGTAACAGCCCCATGATGCGCCGAGGACTTTGAATGCGGGGAGGCCCAGGCGGTTACTTTCGTCTTTCACGAGCACGGCGCGCACGCCGAGTTCGCGGGCGAGGGCTGGGAGAGGGGTTAGTGGGGTTGGTTTGTAGCCGGAGAGCGAGCGGTGGAATTTTGTGAGGGCGGTTGTGTCGGGATAGTTGGTGCTTTGGTTTTTGGTGTTGGGGTTGATGTAGATGGGGCGGCGGGACGACATCTGTAGGGTTAGTATGCAGCATTACAAAGAGGTTGACAACTTACAGTGGATATTTACTTGGAATAAGGAATCGAGAAAGATGATGTTGGAACAAGTTGCAGACGAATATGAAATATGAAATGACAGGACGAATATATTAAGCAATTGTCTGGGTCGAGCCTGGCTGTTCAACCGACGCCTTCTAACGACATAGCAGAAAAAAACTCACTCCACCACGCAAAGGCCCCTCTCGGTGAACTGGAGTTTTTACGTGATCGATTCAGGATTTTTCTAAGGTACAAAGTGTTTTGCCGGTTCTCCATGATTTGGTTTCTGGCTGGTTATGGTGTTCTATACTGCCCTACTGGGTTATATATATGCGCTTCCGTACACCACCGCAACTATTCAACGACAACACTATTCACAAACTTAACTCGAAAAAAAACTAGTGAGATCTAAAACCTTGAAAAAACTGCTACTAGGTGTCAACACTGTTGTTATATACTGTCCGACCCCAATTCAGTGGCGGATTCGCTTGCAAACGTTGAGGCGTGCAAAAGTGAATGCGGGGGCAGCATTTTGCCATACAAACTGGGCCTTGGCACATTCTATATAGTAAATACTGTTTACTGAGAATTTGTAGTGCTGTTATACTATTAATATAGGACTCGAATAGTAATCTGGGCCGAACAGCATTCAGTGCTGGCCTGCAGAAGGAGGCTCCTGTGCTCCTTCCCTGCACTGCGTACTCTCCCTCTATCTGCACCTGCTCTCCAACCACAAATCCACGATGAACACATCTCGGTCACTCTTCTGCCAATCTCATTGATACCGTTCTATCTGTTACCAATGACGAAACTCAGTCTCTCACTGCTCGCTAGTCTCTCTTTCATCGTCTCTGTCGCCTCAACCGCTCTCCCTCCATCCAACACAGCCAACTCGCTCCTCACCCCCCGAGTCCCCAGCCATTTCCCCTGCGACTGCTATCTCATCTCAGGCGAAGACCCCGGTTACTTCACAAACTACAAATTCTGGGACTTTCGCAATGTCCGCCTCCCTCACAATCACAGCGCGAGCGAAACAAACACCAACAGCCCCCTAGCCAACACCATCCTCTGGGAATCAGAGACCCTCCCTCTCTCTGAATCACCCTTCAACACCGACTGGCAAACCCAGTCCTGGAGCCGCAACAAGACCGTCGACAGCATCATCCCCATCGTGAACTCCGAGTTCAATGCCTTCTTCGCTAGACACCCCAATTACCTCGATACAACTCAGTTAGTCCTCCGCACCACCCGTCTGGCGAATTACTCCTCCACAGCGGAGATCGAGAGCGTGAATGGGAACTTCTTCCACTGCTCGATCCGCGTGCGCATGCGGCTTATGTCGAGAGACGCCATCACGCGAAGACCCGATGACCATTCGCCAGACATCAATAATGTGCCTAGAGGTGCTTGCGCGGGTATCTTCACATACCGCTCTGCAATGTGCGAGTCCGATCTGGAGTTCCTGACTTCTGATCCTCCGAATACGATCCACTATGCGAATCAGCCAGACTATGATCCGGAAGCAGACATTATTGTCCCCGGCGCGAGTGAAGTGGTCACGACCGTGCCGAGGCCCTGGTCGGCGTGGGGGACGCACCGTATGGACTGGTTTGTGAATAAGACGCGGTGGTACGCTGATGGTGAGTTGCAAGCGGATGTTTCTGTCAGTGTCCCTGACCGGCCAAGTATCCTGGCCATGAACCTTTGGAGTGATGGTGGGGTATGGACTGGGGATATGAAAGTCGATGAGAGCGTGTATATGGGCATTGAATGGATCGAGATCGCGTACAATACTTCCACCGTGGGTCTCTCCCCGATTGAGACCAACCAGAGGCACCGGAATCGACCGTCGGAGTGGAGGAAAGGGGGTTCCCATCAGAAGAAGCAGGTATCCGGTGGTGAAGCCAGGGAGAGTTGTGAAAGGCCATGCTACTTGGATAAGATGCAGTACTATTGATACTCTCCTTCGTTATTATCTACAATGGAATACGTTTACTCCGCGAAATTTTCAGTTTGACTGGTTATTGTCAATTGTAATGTAGTCTCAGTGGGCATAGAGGGTTTCGAGACATGAGAGGCACCGGTTGACCCGTAATGTGGAGCGGGCATGGTGGCCAGTCGTATGGGCATGAGCGTGTGTTGCGCCGCACGACGAGTGATTATGTACATGAAAATATCTGAAAAGCATGTCAGGAGCTGTTGCTCAACCGACGGGTATATCCCTTAAACAAACACCTCTCTAATGCTTTCGAGGTAGACCAAATAAACACAAACACAAACAACAAAAGTAGACAGCGTCTCGCGCCATAACATCGTACAAAAGACAGACAAGACTACAAACACCGTAAACCAAACAAAACTCCAACACAAAGCCATGCCTTGATAACCATGCCATGATAACTATGCCGCAGATGAAGATGCATTTGATAAAGGGTATATTGGATAATGACGCGCCGATAACCATGCCGCTGGTAAAAAATGCAGTTGATAATCATGCAGTCGTAAAAATAAAGTCGGTAAAAATATGGCCGGTAAAAAATATTTTCGATAAAAATATCGTCATCGTTGTTCTTTTTTTTTTTTTTTTTTTTTTTTTCTGGGGTTGGAGGGGACTCGCTTACAACAAGACGTCCCCGTACACATCTTTCGGAGCGAAGTCTCCCTCCAACCCCCCGTTCATCAACTCCGCCACAATCTTCTTCCGAAGAAGAAGGGTGTCTTGTGGCCCGTAGGCCAGCGGGTCGATGTTGGCCGCAATGGCCTTTGCTGTAGACAGCAAGAACACCCCGCAGTCGCTGCCGTTGTCTTGCTGGGGCGAGACAGACGGCAGGACCGCCCACTCCTCCTCGACGAAGAGGTCGCCGAGTTCCCCGCGCAGCCACGTCTTGACGATGCCGACGTGGCGGCGGGAAAGCGACCCGAGGGAGTCGAAGTGCTCAATGGTCCTATCAGCGGGTTTCACGACAATGAGAGTCCAGTGAGAGCTGTTATGAACCGGTATGAAAACAGTGTCAACGTTCAGTAGATCTTTTTTGCCGATCTTAGCACGAGTCGCCCAACGCCGAACAGATTCGTAGCCCTTGTCGCGCAGGTTGGAGAAGAAGAAAGAGTTGAATGCATGGAAACGAGGCTTGTCATGACGTCCGTCGTTATTATTCTCGCGACGAAGATAGTCAATGATAACAGCAAGATACGAGTTGATCACTTCATCGTTCAGCCATGCCATCGGGGTGAAGCAGCTGGCCAAATCTCTCTTCGTGAGGGGGTCACCCGACAGTGTGTCGACGATCTTTCTGTTGTTTGGCATACGCATAGCATCCTCAACACGCTTCTCCCACTTCTCCGACAAAGGACGCACAGCTGGCCCCTCGGGTCTGATTCTCTCAGAACGCTCTTCTAGTTGCTGCTCTTGTTCGAGTTTTCGCCATTCATCGGCATAAATAGACTCAGTGCGTCCGGGCGGGATCTTCCGGTCAGGAGGATAGAAGAGGCTGACAGCAGACAAGGCTGAGCCGTAAGGGAATTCCGGCGGCTGGGCCCACGGATCAACAAATGGTTCAACAGACTCGGCAGGTTCAACGGGTTCAACGACAGCGGCAGGGCCAAATTGCTCCGCCTGGAAAATGTGATCACGCGCAACAACAAGGTCATGAAAGTCATGCTGGGGAACAAAGTCATTCTGGGGTACAGAATCATCATGTTCAACGACCAGCTCAGGGGCAATGTTCTCCTTCTGTTCTTCGTCAAGTGCTTCAGCAGACTCAGTCTTTGAAAGCCCAGTCTTCAGAGATTCTATGTTCGGATGTTCATTGTTCGGAGACGGGTGAAGGTGGGGAGCAAGCTCCGGGGTGAGCGGGGGTTCATAACCATACACAGTGACAAGAGGCTCTTGGAAGCGAACCCTATGCTCAGACTTTGAGTGGCTGGTTCTGGCGGAGGTATTGAAGCCTTGAATGTGTAGTGCTTCATTGAGCTCGCGTGTACGGCGGATTCTGTCCTGGGTTTGCTGTCTCGAGCTGCGGAAAGTGCGGGAACTTCTGGGCTTCAGAATACCCGCCCTAGGTGCTTGAGGCCGTTCTGGGGTATGTGGGATAACGGGGTGGGCGGGATGTTTGCGATTACGCTCAGAGTCAGTGTTAGTCACTGTTGACTGGATTATCTCACGCTGTAGTTGAATCGAAGGGGTAGACGGTGACTCGATATCCTCAGTTTGAATCGAAGAATTTGGAGTGGGTGAAATATGAGGACTGTCGAACGCGAGTGCAGGGAAAGGATATTCATCATTTACTGGATATCCTCGGTCTCTTCTCCATTGGTTGGATCGAATACGTTCTCGCTGTTCAGGAGACAAATTACGTGTGTTCGCGCGAACAGGTGAAGAGCCAGGTGGAGGCGAGCGGGCACGCGCACGATCACGACGGCGCTGTCTAACATAGCCCAGCACTCTTTGGGTTACGTTACTGGCCATCACTCGCTGGGTTACAGAACTGGCAGCAGCCATTGCGCCACCGAATGCACCGCGAAACGCACTTGCAGCTGGCTGCGCCATTTGGCGTTGGAAGGCGAGGTATGCCTGTTGCAAGGTAATGTAGTAATTGTTCCATGTCCCTTCAGCAGGACGCACTGGTTGCAATTCGTTGTTTCCATTATTTGGCGAGTCCTGAGAGTTGGAGCGCTCGGGCTGCGCCGGAGATAGTGCACCTGACATAGAGATGTCTCCAGTATGTGCAGCCACGTTGGGCATGGAATGGTGGAGGGTGGATGTAGGAGTCATCGGCCAGCAGCCTGGTACGGAGTCCATAGAGGTTGAGTTGGTTGCTTGGCGTGCATTCACAGGAGTTTCAGGGCCTGCAATGCTAGAAGGTGAACTGAGCGTGGCAGATGGTGTAGCCTCCAAAACAGGATGGGAGGGCGAGGCAAACGAAGTGCGCTGCGCCACAGTTGAAACGTGATCAGTTGTAGTGGCCTCACCGCCTTCAGTGCAAATAGGATCGTCACCACTAAGCCGACGATATTTCGAAACGGAACCACTTGCAAAGTCCGCAGTCGCAGTATGGGACTCCCCATTCTGGTTCTCCTCGTCAACTGGGCGTTTGCGCGGCTGGGAAGATGGAGCACCAAAGAGTGCCATGAAGTCATCTGCGTTGCCGCGTTTGCGCGGGTTGAATTTCGGGGAACTGGGGAACAAGTTTGAGAGACCAGTGGGTATACCATCAGTAGGGTTTTCGCAAGCATGTTGCGAGGCGTCAAGGAACGGGTTAGATGGATCAGTCGCCTTGCCATCAGCGGAATCACCGCGGGGTCTATTCGGCGGGCCAGCGAAGAGGTTCACAAGGCCATGGGGGTTTGAGGTATCAGTTGCCTTGCCATCAGCGGAATCACCGCGAGGCTTGTTCGGCGGGCCAGCGAAGAGGTTCACAAGGCCATGGGGGTTAGATGGATCAGTCGCCTTGCCATCAGCGGAATCACCGCGAGGTCTATTCGGCGGGCCAGCGAAGAGGTTCACAAGGCCATGGGGGTTTGAGGTATCAGTTGCCTTGCCATCAGCGGAATCACCGCGAGGCTTGTTCGGCGGGTCAGCGAAGAGGCTCGGGCGGCCAGGAGAAAGGTTGGAGAAACTATTGGCATTGCCATCAGCGGGATATCCGCGAGGCTGGTGCGATGAGCCATTGAATGGCCCTGGGACGTCAACCGATCTACCACTATCGAGACATCTATATGATCCATATGTCATACTAGAAGGGCGTGTCAGCTCTTCGGCTGCGGTATGAGGCGCCCACGGAGCAGAGCGTGAATCCAAGCCCGCTTCTCGCATGGCTTTCTTTTCTCGATAGTATCCAGCCTGGAGTTCGGCAAGGGATTTCGGTTTGCGATTAGTGACAAGTCCGTTAGGCTGGAGCGACGACGCAGTCGAGGAAGTAGTGAGATTGTCGAACCTGTTGGTTGCTTTGCCAACAGGAGGTTTCTGGGGAAGGTACGATGGTGCTGTTGACACTGAGGTCAAGGAGTCAAAGCTATTTTCTTTGCCATCATCCGTGGACTTTTGGGTATCAAAGCTGCTAAAAGACGAACCACGACTGGTGTTCTGGGAGACCAAAGGTCGTGCGGTAGGCTTGAAGCCAGTAAATGAAGAATTCTGGGTGGTATTCCACTTCTGGGAGCCCGGCGCCTGCCCGGTAAGACCGAGGTCCGTAGTGTTCCACCTCTTCGAATCGTACAACTTGCTATTGCCCAGCTTGTAGAAGTCCGATTGAGTGGACATTCCCATGTTTGAGTAATGACCACGGTTGAAATAATCAAGGCCAGGGCCATAGGTGGTCGAGGCTAGTTTGTATGAAGCCGGCGTGCGATAAGCCTGGACCTCTGCCATGCGGGGAAGCACGGGCCCAGTCGATTGCTGCTGACGTTCAGAGTTGGCAGAGAAGTGAAAAGGTTTCTGGTTGGGGTATTTCTGGGAGGCGTATCGAGTCATAGCGGACAAGGGTACTTTCATTTTCTCCTTGGGAGGGGGAAGGGCCTGGATGTTGAGTCCAGGATAAGGACTTCCGCCAAAAGGCACTATTTTCTTCATGCCCGGCGGAGTATGGTCTCGGTGGGGATCGCTCAGACCCATGCCATAGGACGTGTAAACTTGTGGAGCTCCCTGAGGCGAGGCATATGGGGATGCGTCCATCATGTCCACATCCTCCATTTCTTGCTGCGCATTATTTGTGGGGTTCGACATGGTGATGAGGTTCCGCTCGGTGAGACAGGTATTGGTTCGGTTGGAGATGGTATGAGGGATTCGACGGAGGTGAGAAAGGTGAGGCTTTCGCGACGAGTGTCGAGGACGCGTCGAGAAACAAGACTTGGTTGGCAACACAAGGTAGCCAGTAGCAAAGAACACAACGATGACGCTGAAGCAGAACGAAATTGGAGAAGAAACACAAGACAGCTAGCTGAGATCAGTGGACACGAACTGGGTTCATGGTATTTGTTGTGATCGCAAGAGTCGCGGCAGGTTGAGCTATCTCCATGAGAATTCTGAGGGGCAGCGAAGTGTTGTGGAGGGGAGAAAGCGAGGTCGAGGACGCAGCGAGAGATATGGGAGAGGAACACCGCAAGTGAAGAGAACATTACATTGAAAACGGGAAAGCTCCAGCGGCTCCGCGGTCGGCTAGTCCGCTTTAGGAAGTCACGTGGTGTCTCAGTAACACATCCAAGTGAGCTTGTTTTCGAGATTCACAAGTCCAGCAGAATCACGGTCTATGCATTGAGACTATCTTGCCAATTACAGTTTATATCGCAGAAGAGGTGAGCAAGAACCAAAGTATGTACAAGACAGCCGGCCTTTCTACATTCCCTGGTGGGCTCAGCCTGCTGAACCAGAGAATCATACTCGTCGTGAATTTCATCGCATCTGCCTCATTCGGCAGGCATGAGTCCCATCCGCTCGAACAGCACCCCAGCCCCGTCAATAACAATCCACGCAATCCCTATAGCAACGGTGTTAGCACCCCGCAACACAACCAATGGGCAGTAGGCAGAGGCAGGCAGAGGCAGGAATCAACTCACCTGAATATACAACCAGCTTCGTAATAACTTCTACATCGTATCGTACACGCGGTCGCTTAATTTGAGCAAACAGCTCCTCCTCGTCGCGCTCATCCGAGACAAACTCGGGGAACGGCTCGGTGCCCTCGGGAGACTGAGATCTAACATCGATGGCGGTCGTACCCCGGCCCATCATGTGCTCGTACTCATCCAGTTTGGATGGTTTCCGCGACAATCTCGGAACGGATGTGGCAGACGTCGAGGCGTCTTCTTCCTGGACGGCTTCTGTTGCGGGGGATCCCCGGTAGGGACTTGAAAGACTATCCCGTCGGCGCTTCTCGCGGTAGGCAAGCGTCTCGTAGGCGTCAGCTTCAGATTGGGGTCCAATGGAAATGGCGCGACGTCTCGGGTTGCGGATGTTGGCGACAATGGAAGGAATGTCGGAGAAGCTTGGCATCACTTCATGGTCCTTTAGTTGAGCGGGGACCGTGGTGTATTGCCTTGCGCACGGTTAGCTGGCTACAGTTGTAGTTTCTAGATCGTAACTCACGAGGCATTCGTAAAGAACCGACGGGGAAGAATCAAGCCAAGCTTCTCCAACCCACGAAACACCGGCGGGAGAATCCGCAGCAGAGTTGGCTTCATAGCTTCCCTCCACGCAAAAAGCAGGACGACTCCAATAACAAAACGGAGACCCATCTTCGCCCAGCCTATATTCTCATATCTGTAGTGGGGGAGAGTCGCAGGATGGGGGGTGTCCCAGGTAGCGTTGGCTCTAGCCAAGCTCCAATACGCCGTCTGTGCCCCGATCATCACACCCGCAAAAGCAACACTATCATCGAAGCACGGGCAGTCGTCTGCGGGTTCCGGGTGGAGGCGGACAAGAGCCAGGATGGTGAGGACAACAAGCACCACCTGCGTTCCACTACCAGTCTGAGCGTACTGTTCTATAGCCGTCTCAAAGACGCAGTGCACTACAGCCAATATAATACCCAGCGCTGACCCAATTACAACGTCGAAGAACCCATGCATACCACAGTACAAGCGGCCGAGGACGATCGACGTAACGTACAGATAGGTTATACTCTGGAGGAAAAGGTTGAGTCCGTCACTCAGCGTCGTCTCGGGAGAGTTCAGCAGGTAAAGAGCGTAAACCGCGACTGACACAGCATTGGTCGAGTGAGTCGATGGGAAACCGTATTCTAGGGCCGCGGAGCCAGACATGGTGATCCGCTGCAGTGGGGGCGATAACGGTCGCGGGAGGCAGACCAGGTCCTTGATGAAACCGCTGAAGAAGACACCGGAGGCCAGTAAATGTACCATCCTAAGCCAGGATTCCACCATTAGCCATCATCGCATCACAGGAGAACCGCATTGGGTCGCCTCCGACAGTTCTGCTGCAGTTAACCTACCCGCGTCCTAAGCTTGGATATCCGCTCCAGAACAAGATCGGCAAAAAGACCATGAAAAACGTATGAGTGCCGAGGTTGGCCGTGAACGCAAAGTACGAGTCCAATGCTGGCGTGCGGATTTTCTCTTGGCACCAGGCGAGGTAGGGAGTCTCATATCGTACCAACGGGAGGAGCTTCTGTCGAGGCCAGTATCGCCAAGGGGGGAGTTGATTTCGATCTAACGCGACGCCAGAGAGTCAGCCAAAAGTTCATCATAAATCAAAGACCATAAGTCAAAGCAGTAAGATCGCATACAATGATTCAGGCTCCTCAACCCAGCATCTGGCTGGCCCTCCACGACCGGGTGCCCCATGTTGTCAATGACGATTCAAACCAAGGTGATGCGCAAACGGTAGCTGTTCCCATCGATCACCCAGCACGCCCTTGCGACGGATGGGCGAGGTCAAGAATAAGGAGCGACGCTTTCTCCCAAGCGACCGAGCGAGTCCGGAGGCGAGAAGCAGGGAGGAATAAGAGACAGGCGACAATCGGGCAGAGAAAGAGATCTACTCTGGCGTTGAAATGAGGCCGCGGAGCTGGACGGGCTACGGCTTGGCGCCTGTGGATAAGCTGTGCGCTTACTCATCCGTATTCTCCCTCGTTTAGCAGACCGGATGCTACCGTGCCATTGGCTATCATTATGCAGTGTCATTGACTTATTTTTCTTGTCGGACTGATCGACTGCGAGCGAGTCTTGCCAATGGCGAGCGAGTCTGGGGGGGGAATCTGGCGTGGTGGCTGTGCAGGCACCAAGTATGCTACAGGGTACGCTTGCACGTGCGGAGGGTTTCGGATAGGCTTGTTTTTGGAATACTATCTACACCGGTGTAGAACCAGAAACTACGGGGTAAGAGAAACCCTACTTATCCGTTTGAGATAAGAAGATGAAACGGGGCACGACCGATGAAAATGAAACGGGGCTTGTTGGCGAACTGCCAGCGAACTGCCAGCGAACTGTTGCAAACTGTTGCAAACTGTTGCAAACTGCCGACAATACGGGAGAGATATATATTTGTGCCGGCCACTACAACCCGTGGGGCAGGAACTTTGGCCGTGCCCTCGGCGCAAAACAAGGGTGCAGCAGTCAAAATGCACTCTGCAGTGTTCGGAAAGGTGTATTCGCCGATGTCGAATCGGGCGTTTACTTGCTACTGTAAGGGATCAATGTCCCTGGCAACACCTGCGTCTTAACAAGGGAGGTGGGATTTGACACTGTGCCTGGACCCTCCCTTGTGGTAACTCTTGCGAACCGGTTGGTAGATCTCAAGCACATCGGAACCAAGCCAGGCACGGCGCTCGTAGTCTTGATTCTCCGATCAGAGTGGGCGCATGAGATCATGGACGGCGCTTCGAGGCGGGCGAGATCGGTGGCCAGGAATCCCACACGCGTTTCAAGGCGAGAGCGACAGCCAACCAAGGCACAAAAAGCTAAAAATACGCGGCCAGAGGGCGACCAAGGCCAATAGCTCGTGCAAATCGCGGCACAATTGGCCGAGAGCTGGCGCAGTGACAGCGGGGAGCTGAAGTCACGCCAGAGAGAGCCGCGGGTTGCCATGGCAGCGCGCCGCCCGTAAACATCTGGGTTGGACCAGCCTCACTCTCGTCGCCATTACCCAGGCCGGGCCAAAGCATCTTGGTCTATCCCTTTGCTTCTTTGTCTTGAACTCGAGTCAACTTTACAATCTCACCTTTACAACTCTTCAACTTCCATCTCAGAACTGTTCTCTCTCCCATCTTGTCGATACGATCATCGTCGCAGACTCACCCAGTTGCAGCAAACGTGCCCCCTGTGGAGCCTCGGACAATACTTCCCATCGTGCTGTTCTCCGAATATTGAAACGAGACCCTTTGACGACTGGCACTTTCTAGAATTAATCCCCCATCATGTCTGGGCCGATGTACGACGACCAGTATTATGCGCCTTCGCGCCGCCATTCCCTTGTCACTCCTCCGCCCTCGGCAGCCCCAAGACACAGCCGGATGCGCAGCCAGAGTGTTAGAGTCAGCAACGGCACAGTCAGTACAGATAACAGCATGTCTAGCGGGAGGGTGTCAGAAGCAACGAATATTACCCAACCCCCGGCCTACTCGAAGAAGTTTGTTGTGGTGGGGGATGGAGGATGCGGGAAAACATGTCTGTTGATTAGTTACTCGCAAGGCTATTTTCCAGAGGTGAGTATGGTTCTTTGGCGCTATATATACGATGCTGACAATTCAGAAATACGTCCCCACGGTATTTGAAAACTATATCACGCAAACGCTCCACCGACGCTCGGGGAAGACCGTGGAGTTGGCGCTCTGGGATACTGCTGGCCAGGAGGAATACGATAGACTACGCCCTCTTTCATACCCCGAGACCGATCTTTTGTTTGTTTGCTTTGCCATTGATTGTCCCGCGTCTCTTGAAAATGTCATGGATAAGGTAGGTCACCAAACCCTTTTTCACCCTGCACGATCTGACGATGACAGTGGTATCCTGAGGTTCTGCATTTCTGTCCTACGACTCCGATCATCCTCGTTGGGCTGAAATCCGACTTACGCAACAAGAGAACGTGTATTGAGCTTCTGAAAACGCAAGGCCTGACACCCATCACGCCGGAGCAAGGCCAAGCCGTGGCTGGCAGGATGAACGCATCTTACGTAGAGTGCAGCAGCAAAGAGATGCGGGGCGTGGACTCAGTCTTCCAGCTGGCGGTGGACACTGTAGTGTCCGTCGAAGAGCAAAACTGGGACACCCGTGTCCCATCGTCTTCTGGGAAACCTAGCAAGTCCAACAACGGTGGTAGCGGTGGTGGCCGCAAGAAGATCAAGAAGCGCAGCTGCAAGATCCTGTAAAACACAACCACTCGCCCTGTTTCTTGTCTCCTCTTCTCTTTGCTGCACTTTATGCAGCTCTGATTATGTTTTACTGAATACAAAGCCTGGGTGCTTTGCGTTATGCACTTTGCACTGTGATCGCCTGTTCTGTTAGCGCATGTTGGATAGAGGTATGCTTGCTGGCTATACCGGGTCCCGATACTTGTCCATGTTTCTATGATTCGTCCCAACGTTGCCAGGGTCTGTCTGGCCTGTTGGACTAGGGCGGCTGTTTGATCATTTTGATCCATTGGTTTCCTTTTTGCTTCGATACTTTGATGACCAAGCACACTGACAGCGGTCCAACAATATTCATGTTTTCCCTTCTCATTCTGTCCTTCCTTTTCTTCCCCTGGATGTTCCCCTTGGCGATGATTTTGATTTGTTTTTCCTCGACCTGTTTATTACGACGTCTGCCATGATATCGGTCTGAAGGCTACTCCTTAGCATGCATGGGATAGGTGTTATTTGGCGCATGCGGAAGCCTTCACACTTCTGCTACTACCTAGTACTATGTATGTACTTAGCACAGAAAAAGAAAAGAAAGAAAGAAACCATTCAACCATGTGCAGCACGAGTAGCCAATAGAAACAATATGACTTCGATGCAATAATTCTATGTATGTACAGGATCGAACTCCAGTAAAGAAACAAAGTAAATAAACAAATCGTTTCATTTCATATCATGCCATCCTGTAGGTATCAACGTAAAAATGTCATTATTGATGAACTTCAGTCTCTCCCTCGTCCTGCTCCTCCTTCTGCCGACTGCCACCACTACTACCGTGAGCCTGCTCGACCTCCTCCTGCGGCCGGCCCATGAAGTTCTCGAACTGCGACCATAGCGCCTCGACGGAGCCGAATTCGTTGCCGACCTGGTTTGTCAGCTAAGTACCCTTTCTCACGGTAATGATGTATATGATTCGATTTGATTGGATATATGGGATTGATGGATGGACATACCGAGATAACACTCTCCAGATTCCGATTCAGCCGGTTGATGTTTTGGAGGACTTGTTCCATGCCCTGTATTAGTTAGATAAGTGGACAGGTAATTAAGCAGCCAGATAGGCAGGTAACTAACGACGGCAATCTCGCGCACGAGTTCTTCGCGCTGCTGCTCAAAGACCGTCGGCGAGGTGGATCTTGTTTTTGGGCCTGGTGTTGACACGGACATTTCGGTCTGTTGGGCTTGGGTTAGTGCTTACCCATCATTGCGAGTGAGACTATCGTGGCCAGGCTTACTATGTGTTTAGGATACCGATATTGATCTGAAGATCTGATCTGATCTGATCTAATCGGAGTATCGCTAGTGGATGCCCTGTTCCTCTGCTACAGCTTGACGCGTTCTCGGTGGGATGTTTCCTGTGGCTGGTGCGGGGCTGGTGCAATCTACCAAAAGGGGTTTAGTCTATATTAATTCAGCAGTTCTTCACCGCCTGCTTGTTCCTTTCCTCCACTCGGGCTCCTGGTATGTTGCCGCTGGAATTACTGGACGCTGGAACCATGGATTCTTTCCTTTTGGATGGAACTTGAAGATGGGGATTTCTATTCTTGGACTGTGCTATTGTTCACAAGCTCACATTTGTAAATTTGCCTCCACAGCAAATCAGACTCAGATCATCTGAATCAAGAGCAGACCTTAATCGAGGCCCGACCGTCTGAGACCGCAAGACAAGACAAGGCAGCAAGTCAGTCCTTAGGATTCAGGATCCAGATAGCTGGAGCAATCATGTTCACGAGTGAAGGGTAGGTCTGCACTTTGACTTGAGTGTGCACTCTGCACTCTGCAGACGAAGGAAACTCCCTTAGCTCTGACTGCGGGGAAACGAATCCCCAAATCATAATTCGACAGCAGCTTTGAAAAATTCGCACGACCCCTCCCCTAAGGCTAAGGCGACGCGGCCACCGCTCTGGCCTCAACTCTCGAGCTGCTAAAACGAGTCTACTGGGCGATCTCGATTGCGCATGTGATAACAAGTTCCCGAGCGTATCCCAATCCCCGGGTCGAAAATCCGTCTATTCCTCTTGAAATGATTGACGAAGCGACGAAACTACTGACAGTGGCGGCGGCATAACCATGGTTCAGGCCGAATTCTCCGCGTTGCGCCCCTGCTCGTTCTGTTTCATACCTCTATCGGGCAGGATCTACGCAGAGCGACGAACAGTCATACGCGGCATTTGGGAATTCCAAGTCTTGCGGTCCTGTGGGACATCTGAGTGGGCAGAATGCATGGCTTTTCGATTTCTTTGGACACCCGATTGCCGAGGATTATTGGTTGTGGGGAGAACACTGCGGGACCTGCCGATCACTAAATCTCTGACTTTGGCGGTTTACATCCGACGACCGACGACACACGACGGAGTATCGATACTCAATTCGCGAGTCACGATCCACGAGGCAACACTGGAGCTGCTCCCAACGTGATTCCCAGTTTTCAAGGTTTCAGTAACGGTCTCCAGCGTCTCCAGTTTCTCCACAGGCTGGGCTCGAACAGGTGTCTATCGTCGTGGTGACCAGCGACCACCTGTCCAGTCGTCGCGTCGGACTTCGGACTCGCTGGGTCTCGAGAAAGGAGGTGGAGGACTTGCTTGGCTTGCTCTTGTTTGTCCGTGTCGTGCTCGTTTGTCGGCATCACGTTGAGTGCTTTCCTCGGTTGTGTTCCTTCGCTTCCTTCGACGAGCGAAGCGAGACCGCCGCAACTTACTGCGAGGTTCAGACTGGGACTGCGACTGCATGCGATACGATGCGCTGGGTCGGGATGATTGCACGCCGCGCCGGTGTTGTGCGACTAGATGAGTTTTCCGTTCCAGTGTCGTATGTTAGAAACGTTACACTGGGCCTGTAGCCGCGTCGTACAGCTAGGTATCGCTGTATACTCTACGTTGGAATGTTTGATACGTATAGGATAAGAATAGGGTGGGCACGGCCAAGCGAGGCGTGGTTTCATTTCATCTCACCGCAAATATAAATGCGGCGGCGACGTTCTCGGCCTCGTTTCTCACACGGATTGTAATTCGAACTATGCACGCAACGCTTCTGTACACAGATGGTTGGGTAGATAGGCAGGTACCCCTCCATAAGTAAAACATGGACAGCTAAAACAGCGACACACAATCTATGTAATACAACGTGGACGGGGGTATCAAGGGACCTGCACGGGGCGAAGGGTGAGCAGAAGTCAACTGCTCGGATGGTAGGGGGGTAGGTGGTGGTAGGTAGGTAAGGACTCGCAAAGTAAGCAAGCCTCCCAGCTGTCTTCATAATCATTCATCGTGATTCGTCGTTATCTGGTGTCGCGCAGCGCAGTTGGAAATAGGGTGAGCTAGCTAACAGCGCCAGGCTGAAGCAAAGAGTATCGAGTGTTGCGCAAGGTGATAGCAGATGATCGAACCGTAGTTGCTCTTGTCTTGTCTTTTCTTTTCTTTTCTTTTCTTTCAATGGGCACAGTCTCAAACCGGCGGCCGTTTCGTAGCAGTGAGGATATTGCTCAGTCTCTTCCACCGCTGCGAGGGCGAAGTTGGACTTGTCGGGGACGGGGACGGGGATGTTGAAGCACGGTCCACGCGTTCCCTGTCGAGGCTGACCTTGGACGAGTTGGAGTCGAGGGTCGACGAGACGGGCCGCGAGACGAAGGCCTCGTGGTCGGCGAGGACATCTTCGAGGCGCACGTCTGAGTCAGAGATGCGAGGGGTGGCATCGTGGACGTCGAGAATTTCAATGAATTTTGAGGCCATCTCGCGCATTGTTCTTGTGTTATGTGATGGTTGTGGATGTTGTGGTGGACGGCGGCATCAGCCGGGTAATGGGTCACGAGACTTGTATAGTGTACACGCTGAAGCGACTTGGAGGCGGAAAAGAACGAGGGAGAGAGAAATAAAGACGGAGACGGAGACCGGAAAGCAATTTAATACTTGCAGGAAAGGAGAGCGCCAAAGAGAGAAGGGAGTTGGGGGAAACAAAGAGGGAAATATATTGGTCGATGAAGGGCTGGACTGCAGTAGCGCCAGTCACTTCGTTTGGAATTGGTGATTGGGGTTCGGGTGTCGACCGACAGGGGACGGTGGATTGGACAGAGCTAATTTGCGACGCTTGATGGCTTGGTCGATGTTGTGTTCAGTCTGCAGTCCTGGGGTCGAGGAGGAAGGGGCTTGGGCTTTATTACCGCTGTTATGCCGCAGCGTCATCGCCACCCTCACCCTCTGGAAGTGAGAGCAAAGTTGTCCCAGAGGTCTATGCGGGGGCACAAGATGGGATCAGGTGTGCCATCTGCAGGGTGGCGCACTCAGAGTTCATCTTCTTCCCACCCTGGAACCACCGCCCAAAAGGGGACTCTTGTCCAGCACTGCGTTAGTGCTGGAAGATCAGTGGAATCAATAACAAGCAAATCAATGCACACCGTCTGCTGCAGTTCCTCCAATCGCGCACTGCAGACAAGACCCTGGAGCTCGCCGTCCAGCGATATTCCCTGCCCGCCCTCCACGCCGCAAGGAGAAAGACAGGATGCGCTTTCTATTCTTACTCTCACGCTTTGTTGCTCACCCAAGCCAGCCCACACAGACTCTCTCAGATAATCGACTCTTCACAGCCCTATAGGCTCACTGAATACGGTGATCCTGCCCCCCAAACATCATACTCGCCTCTTTCTCCAACAACGCGTAACACCATCCGATGATCCAGTGGCCAGGGCTTACGAACCATGATAACTACCACTTCTATCCATTCTTTCGTTGATTCAGAGATTTGGAACCGATGAATAATTCGGTACTGAGCTGGGTGGCAGCCTGTCGCAAGGGTCCCGCGACCGTTGGCCCGTAGCGAACCGCGCACTTTGCTATTTTTATCCAGCCTGGATGACTAAGGTGGTTATGCACATTTTGCGCTAGTCATTTCTCTTATGCACCTCTCATTATCTCCGCCATCAGTCTACGATTCAACGCTGCTTGCGGCAAGGTCTTTTATTGCTAACGGTATCCTTGACAAAGAAGGGGTAGGCAATAAACCAACCTGATTGCTAATGGATATTTTATTTCTGATTATTACCGAACAGGAGGCAAAGACAAGGCCCACTTCACCGTCTCCAATGCTGTCACAGGCAAAAGCCTCAGGCTGATAAGTGCCTCAATCAGAAAATAACACCTGGCTAGGGTATACACCACCAGAATGACAAAGAAAAGCGGTGCAGCAACAATATTCAGGTCTCCATTGCTGTTTAGTTCGAGCGCCTATGACGTGACCGTGCAGCCCTCCACCATAGGATCCATAGCGCTCCCCACAGTGGGACGGAGACGAGATACAGCACTGACCCCCGCCAGAGCTAGCGCTCTGCGGTGGGTGTGAAGAAAGAGGACCATGCCAGCAGGTGGAAACCGCCGTAGAGAACGTTGAAGAGTGCGTGCACATTTTGAGGCACTTGGTTCATGTCCGACGTCTGTGTTCCGTCCGCCGCAGACTCGTCGTATAGTTATGTCCTGGATGCCCTGGCCGAGGAGGTTCAGGTTCTCGTGAGACTGGTCGGAAGTCGTCACAGTCTTTGCTATCGAGGAGTTGAAGGCCTTTGACGGTGTCTGCTGCGATGGAATGTAAGGCCCCGGTTTTCTCGTCGGATGGTATATTTGACAGGCTCTTAGTATTCGTCTAGGAGCTCGCGTATAGATTTGAGAATTGCACGATCGGGTGGTCTGAAATCGGAGGCTCCTCGAGACGACTCAGTTATGCGCTGCTTCCAGTATTCCATGCGGCCCTCTTCGTACTGCTGCAGTTCGTCACGGAATACCTTTCGACTGATGTCATGGCCATTGAAGAGTGCGCCGATGTAGTCCATGTTCCCCCCTCGGACAATGATGCACTATGACAAGTCTTATGGCTTTTGCACCCACACCACGTAGATGATCATTGCGCAGCCTATATGAATTGCAGCGCGTCTCCAGTGGCGTCACTGGTAGCCTCTGGCGTAATTGTCCTAATACTTGGAGCGCAAACCAGAGTCATTGACCAGCGACCGGGCTTTAGCAAACACATCTGCTTTGCTCCGTTCTGATATTTCCTGAACATTGATTAACAACTCTCCCCTGTGGCAGAAGGGTGCGACGGAGAGTGCCTTGTTACTTAGATTCGTCAGTATAGGTGGTTTTAGTCGCCAAACCGCCCATAACTGCCAAGATCGCGTGCTCGAACGACCATGATGGGACGTCTTGACTTTGTCGCGAAGCAAGAGAAAAGGCCTGGAATTGGGATGTAGGGTATGCTCTAAGCAGCCAGAATGAGCCAGCGGGGTTGAAAGTGAAGAATCACGGTCAATGCTTCGCGGCAAGCTCTCACGCCAGCTATTGTCACAGTATAACCAGCTTGTTTTCGGTTCCATGATCAGCTACCGGTACTTATAAGGTCTACTACGAAATACATCTCACATTCATATGACTGTTTGAAAATTCCATTCAAAAGCGCATGGCCTGCATTCCCTCATCCCACACTCGTGAGGATGAATCCAGGGAAAATCATAGGAAGAAACATACCTCAGGCGCTCGAAGAATGACGACCAAAGCTGTAAACAAGTGGGATACTGGGATTCACTGCTGCCCACACGCGGAGGGCCATTGTCGCAAGACATGACCACGGGATTTCGAGAGTCGCTCGGCTGTCAGGACCGAAGTCTCAGCCATGCTTGGCAGATGCGAGACCAGAATATGCAGGCAAGCAGTGTCTACCTTTCTACCTTCCGTGAGGCAGTGATCAACTCCGCCTCGTCGTTGGCTTGACTTGCAGGGATGCTGCAGACATATCAGGAAGTGATTGGACTGGGCTGGACGGGACGGGACGGGGCGGAGCTGTATGCTCTGATCTCAGCTAAGCCTACCCCCACGACGGGAACAACTCCAGAGTTTTGGCAGTTTCTCCAGGTGTCGGCTACTCCAGTGTATTGTTGAACGATGCTCTACCGACCCTACTCGATGTGGACCTGGGTGGATTTCGTATCACTCGTGGAAGGGGATACGATCATTACCCTGCGAATGTGAGTGCCCCATTTATGCAAGGGTAATGTTCTCTGACTGTATCAAAGGGATATTTTTGCTTTCATATATCATTGAATTGATACAGAGGTTATTCCTGTGTCTTTCACACGAGTGTTTCCAGCTTTCTTTAGTCTCGTGGCGCTTGGGTTCTTATACAAACTGCTGATATTCTACGACACCCTATCTCAGCAGAACACGATCCAACCCTGTGGTTTCTGTTTGTACTATATCGCATTGTGTATATACAACACCGCAGAATATTGACAGATCAAGGAACTTATCGATATTCCTACAGAGAACGGTGTGATCAGAGATGATACATGGCCTATAATCCATGACATCGTCATATCCATCATTGTCGTTACTACCGCTTTTACTATGGACGTTTCTTCTATTTGCCTGGAAACTACATAGTGACTTTGCCTGGGTCACATTTCGGAGAAGGACCCTGAAATTCCTTGCAACTATTACCATTCTGGCTTCGGTCTCAACTATAGGGCCATGTTACACGAACTTCCGACGCGGCCTTTGACCCGACATCTCTGGCGACAAGAAGGCCAGAATTATGGGAGAAACCTTTGAGATGGAGCTACAGGGGTTTATATCTGGGGCTGAGCATACCGGGCAAGCTCACTAACCAATAAAGCCTGATATTAACCCCATATTTGCTCTCGGGGCCAATGAAGAGAGATGAGCGCTGGTGCTTTTGGGGTTAAGCTCACTGGGGCTGTGCAGGGTCGGGCGTGTCCAGAGGCCAGTTCCCCTTTTAGGCAGTCGATGTCGCTGCCCGCGGGCCCAAAACACACGGTAGAAGGACTTTAGTTATGGTCGCTGATTGCTCTTCATATTCATCGTCTGGGGTGTAGAATCGCTTGGTTAGCCCCTCATGGTTCGATCTGCTGTTATGTCGGACCTTTCGACTTTCATACCCACCAATAAGGGTTGTCCAGGGCGTCAACGCTGTCTGGGATAGCCTTCAGAGTGTGCCCTTGGAATGGTGAATTAGGAGTTTCCGCCGCCGAGAATGCATGCAACTTGACTCAATCAAAGCCAAGACCTTCCGTTTTAGGAAACTGGTGTCTCTCGAGGCCATCTTGACCCACAAAGATCATTCCCCGGCTGTGTATCGGCGATGCCACCAGGCAGTGGCTTACCTGGCTGTGGAACTAAACTTGCCCGAGTTAGCCCATCAGATTCCAGTGGAGATGCTCAAGGTTGACTTCGATTCAGCCAAATCTCTTTCTTCAACCTCCCCTGGCTGCCGTCCAGGTATAACTTAAGAACTTAAGAACTTCCACCACCTCCTAGGCACGGTCCACAGGCTCCACAATTCGAGACAATAGCCGAATCGCGTGGATTGATTGGGAATACGACATATCAAACAGAAACGAGTTCGAGAACGAGACCGCCGTCAGCAATGCCGTGGCAATTTATTGATAGTTCGAATAATAGCCGAAGCAATCTTACCCAAGTCAAGCGCCATGTGATGCACGAGTACATGCGCCAAAAGCGCCTGGATGACGGTACCCAAGAGACAGAGGAGAAACCCAAATCGCGTAACACACGCCCGCGGGCAAAAAAGCCCAAGGCTGGCCAGAAGACGAAGAAAAAGCGCACCGACTCCATAGTATGCGCTCAAGATTCCGGGCCTTGCTCGGACATTTCCATTTCGGGACAAAGGCCAGATTCGCAATTATTGTCTCGGGGCATGGATCATACTCCCGCCATTCGGTGCCAGCTGGTGTCTGTCTTCCTCGACGCCTACTTGCCTTCTGTCTCGAATCCACACCAAAGAATCGGGGGAGACTTTACGGGCGCGCTCCCGTGCAGGTTGGGTGATTCACCGATGCTGGACTATTCAATCACAGCGCTATGCGCCGTCTATGTGGGGTCCTCCAGGCAGGATAAGATGCTTTACCGGGAAGGTGTTGAGAGCTATGCCAGAGCGGTTCAATGTCTTCGCGGGTGCATAGAGCGTTCTACTACGACACAAGATATGCTCTACGTGACTGCTGCCTTGCAAACATACGAGGTGAGTTGTACCTGGCTTGATTTGATTATCTTACTGACCCAGGCAGGTTGTCCAACCTTCACAACACGGTATGGGCGGTTGGAGTGCACATGTCCAAGGTTGTAGAGCGCTGTTACGACACGGCCGTGACGGCTCCGACTCAGCCTTGGACGACGATGAACTGTATCGCCATATGCAGATGGTAATTGTAGGTAGAAAAATGTGGAGAGGAGTACCCATTACGTTGCTAACAAGCTAGATTGCCGAGGCTGTAGTTCATCGGAAATCTGCCTACGTCCCCAACCCTGGCTGGCGACCGAAAACGCGCACTCTATTTGACCAGGGTCTCGATTTCCTGGTCAGCTGTACCTCACTAATGGAAGAGATTCGCCATTTGGAAGAGGATAGCCGCCGGGACAAACATCATGCAGGACATCGTCTCCTGCAAGAATGTGTCCGCGTTGAGGGTGAATTGAATATTCAATACTCTGCAGTGCGCTACTGTATGGACTTTCCTGATCTATGGAATACAGACGAGTTTGAAGAACACGAAAGTGACGAGTCGGAGGATCTTTTCTTCGACGATGCCTTTTGCTTCGAGTCGTTTCCGGTCGCGCAAGTCTATTCGCTGCACTGGGCCACGCAGCTTCTGATATATATGGCCATCGAGAGACTCTGCTGTCTTCTCGACGAGCCCGTGGTTCCTGGACAGCCCTCGGCATTCTTATTCAAGCGGTCATACAAGGATATCATCGATCTGGCGAGTTCCTCTGCTGCAATGATCTGCCAGTCCGTCAAGTACTGTTTCAGCCCAGGGATGAACGCCTTTGGTGTCCAGGTCTTGTTCGTGCGCCTGTGGCTCGCGAATCAATTCTACCACGCGCATCCTGGATTCGAGAAGGAGTATGCCTGGTGCCAGGGGATTATTCGTAAAATCACAGATACGGGGTTCCAGGGCGCGCCGGACTTTATGAATATACACTGGCCTCCTCTTAGACACTATGAAACGACACTTGACTGAATATAAAATGAATTAACCAGTACTGATCCCATGACGACCGTAGTACTCATCAACCATCTGAGAATGCGTCCGTGCCAGCACATCGTGATTCAAATCTTCATACGCCATGCTCCAAATCGCCTGCGCCTCATTCTTCTCCGTCTTCCTCGCAGAGTCAATACCTGCATATCACCATTAGCCGTCAAATCAATAACCAAATAAGATATAAACCCAACATATAAGCTGCGAGAAAAGAAGAGAAGAACATACCAATATGCTGCACTAGCACCGGATAAAGCGCAAACCTCGCCAACGCCGTTTCCTCCGCCAACCGATCCAGCATCAAATCAATCTGCCCCTGCCCCCTCTCTCGCAGATACTCCATCACCAAGGGCGCCTGCACCCGCGGGAACACCATCGCCTGCGAACAGCACCCAAACGACTCCTCGAACACCCCCGGCGCCGGCGGGAGGACGGACGCCTTTCCGCATTGGAAGAATAGGAGCACGAGGGCTGGGTTGAGCACACAGACGAGCACGAATAGCGTACTGGTTTCGGGCAGTAATGTCTTTGCACGATACCACTGCCACTGCCACTGCCCCGGCCGCCGGTGGGAAAGTCGTTGCTGTTGCTGTTGCTGTTGTAGTCGGGTTAATGCTCCTGCGACCGCTGCAATAGATATAATACCGACTCCGATACCCAGGATAATCCAGAACTCGTTATTCCCGCCAATCCGGTGGCTCGCCCACCCTGTTGAGCGCTCTTGGTTGAACAGGCGCATGTACAGCCAGCTATTCACATCCCCGGCTGTTTTGGACTCGATATCCTGTAGGCCTTGTAATGTGCGGACCAGCCAGCCGTCTGCGAGGAGGATGTCGTCTTCGAACATGCCGATGTAGGGTGTCCCGGAATCGTAGCAACGGGCTAGGGCGTGGGTGTAATCGAATACGCCCTTTTCGGAGTAGCGGCCTGATTCTTTGAGAGTGGCCAGGTGGGCGGTTTGTTTTGCGGTTGTGTTGTAGGTGTAGAGGTCGTCGAGGGCTTGGTGCAGCCAAGGTGTGTTCCAGGCTGGGTGGGTGGTGGCGTCTGGTTCGGCGATTAGGGTTGAGAGGTGCAGGTCGGCTCGTTCTGGGGGTGTGAGGCCGGTGAGGAGGCTTGCTATTGTTTTCTGGATGGTCAGTACCTTTGTATGATATTACCTGGAAAGGGGCTGATAGGTAAAGTAGGGCATGTCGTACTTCCAGATACTGCTCCTTCGTCCTCTTTACGGATGAAATACCCACGCAGAGGGCTGCGCCCTTGCTTTCTGCATCCTGGTTTGGTGTGTTTGTCGAGGATTGAGACTCAATGAACTGCTGTATTTCCGCCTTCCGGGTCAGGGAGTATTGCTGCTCGTATGCCCGTGCGGGATCAAAGAAGGCGCTGCCAGGATCACGGTAGAAGTGTGATTTGGCGTACCAGGCAGCACAGCTGACAAAGATAATACTAAGGAGGAGTTTCCATGCGATGGGATACATGGCCATGTATAGAAATGGGCTTATTTTGTGTAGGAAGCATGGAGAGTGAGGCTTTTTACGGCGTTGCTAACCCGTCTAACTAATTATTCCCCTTGCTAGGGTAGAAATCCTCCCAGGCGTCGGGCCAGGGTCCGGACTAGTACAAAGAACTGGGCGCCTAACAGCGCCGCAGCTCGCGGGGTGACAGTGTTCGTGAATACACCATTGGTTGGACGCCGGAATTCCCCTTTTAGGAAACTCGTCTGGCGGACCGGGGGGGTGCAGATTTGGCCCCAAGTATGTTATCCACACTGCATGTTCAGGATCAATGAGAGCACTTGGAGGCATGGCAGTGACACTAGGGTTTCCGCTACCGATGTCGCCCGAGGCTGTACTTCTTGGCTTCCTCGATCCTTTCTCGGGCTTTTCAGATCGGATTATCACGTACGCTGTCTGACAAGTAGAATATATGGGTTGTTAAAAATGGAATGGGGGAGGACATGGACGTGATTACATGCCCTAAGAACATTGTCGGCGTTGGAACTCGCAAGGGTAGTTTGACTAGTTTCAGTATGAATAGAACAAGCCCTAGAAGGGAGAACGCGAATACGATTGATGTTCTTTGAAGTCACCGATCGACCAGCATAGCCCTGTCAGAGCCGCCACGCTTCCATTGGTTACGCTGGATACTCTGGCAGGCTAAGCGCAAAGTGGCTTGGACTGGGCTATTGCAGGTAGTGGGACGGGCACTGGCTGGTCAGGGTTCTTGTACACTTGTTCGAGAGTACCTCGATGCCAGAGACATTATTGGCATACATATTACGAACTGTTATATGAATTGTTATGCTCATGAAAACTCAAACTGGTGGCCCAAGCACGATGACTTCATCCTGACTAAGAACCCCAACAGGGCAAATAGGGCCAGCCCTGGTTGACCCACATCCGGCGTGTTTATAAAGCGTGACTCGAGCTTCCGACCGTCTTCATCCCTTCAAGCTCAACTGCAATCATCAAATGCGAGGATGCGGTTTACACGACTCTAACTGATTAATATTACAGGATATTCACATCCTGCCTGCTAATCGGTAAGAACCACCTGCTCTCCATGAACCTCTTCCCTCATGCTTCAGCATGACAAGCATATGATGCTGTATGATAGGTCCGCAACTTCATTGTGGAAGAAACATACCCAGAGCCAATATTTCAAGACGGGTTTCTGAACTGCTTGCTTCTCATTCCTTACTGTCGCAACACTTGTTGTTAGGACTGCTGGCTAAGATTACTTTGCTGTATAGGTTCGTTCGAATCGATGACGCGCTGCGGGTGGCGTTTGTTAGTGACACGCAATCCTGGTCCGCCGGGAGGATCCCGCTGTCAGTACAACACGCTAGTCTGAATATGAATATGAATGTGAACATGAACAATGAATTTATTTTGGAGATTTGTGCGCCGGTGGTCGCTTGTAATAATTGTAGTGGCTATATTGTTGTGGTGTGGTTTTCGGCAAATATGACAGGCCATGCAAATAGCCCTGGCCGAACACCATGGTGTCTCCAATCTCCCTGCCCCGTAATTGCCACTCAAAGGATGGCCAGAGTAAAGAACAAGCAGAGCTATCTGGGCTTGTGGTAGACCTGTTCCTGAGGATACAAAGTAAAATTCTTATGGTGGAGATGTTCCTGGCATGTCTCCACTATACCGCCGAATCGCCTGTTCAGCGATATCTATGCTCGTCCACGTCCAACAAGGCTATATATTTATTCCCTGTATATTAGCAGGGAGTCTACAGATACTTCCCTTTGGATTTGGCCTCAGTGTAAGATGTAACAATATAAAATAGCCTGACATAGCTGCCCAACACAGCCCCGCGCTGTCTTGCAGCACTGCAGCCAATAGTCGCAGAGTCGACTGTCAAGTGATTTCTTACGTCCGCTTGAGATAGTGAAAGTAATATAAGCTCACCCCCGCGTTCTGGTCTGGACATACTGGAGCGTCTCTTGAGGGTTTAATGCACCTCACGTACAGCATATAGAATAGCATCCCAGTGAGTATTGAGCTATTAACTATATGTTTCTGTCCCAGTCCTGGTGTCTGAGCTTACGCATCGTGTCCAGTACATATCCAGGTCCCCTGTGCACACTTCGCCAGTACTGGGTAAGATATATATACCTCCTGATTTGGTTGCTTTACTCAGAATATATATCAAAGCATTTCGCCAGACAGCCACAATGAGCCAGCAAAGTATTCTAGACAAAAGCTTACGCGAGGCCATCGAGATGCAAGACCTCCCAGCAGCCGAGTCTTTGCTCAACCAAGGCGCAAACCCAAACGCGACAAATCATATGTGGTATATGTCCCCGCTCCAGACAGCTGCCTGCCGTGACAACGTTGAGTTGGTGCAATTGCTTCTGGATCGGGGTGCTCGGATCAATACACAGGGTGGATACTATGGCAGTGCACTCCTAGGAGCCGCACATTATGGGAAGCTCGAGATCGTGGAATTGCTGATTGCGGCTGGAGCGGATGTGGACATACATGGGACATACGGCACTGCATTGGCCGTGGCAAAAGATAAGGGCTTTGAGGATGTTGTGCAAGTCCTGAAGAGTTTGGGGGCGACTGAGTGGCGGCCAGGCCCGCGGGATGCTGATGATACTTGGGGATCTTGGTTATAGGCTTGACCTGGGGCTGAAGGTTTGATATGGCTTTATAATAAGAAAGACAAAAAAATATGAAAATAAACCCTTGACTGCGTACTCACTTTTCAGCTCATAGCATTTCCCTGGTTCTGGGGGTTGCAAATTATAGAACGTTGATATATATATACGCTTGGTGATGCGGCATATCAACACAGTATTTTGCACTCTGCATTTCTGGGAACTGATTTCTACTGTTATAGCCCAACTTTTGGACCGAAGACTCCGACTAATGGCGAATTCATGCTTTGATGCTAATTATGCCGTGACCGGTTCGTGCAATTATTGATTGTATGGTCGAAAAGTCTTCTCCGGGTCGTTTGCAAGTTGAGCACCCCATTATATTCTCTAATAGTAATGGTCCTCTATGTATTACGATAAATACCCCTTACCCCTTACAATTTCCGGATTATAGACGCGTAGCATTGCCAGCAAGCGAGGGCGCCGGCCATGGCCTCCGAGCCGACCGCGGACTCCGCGGCGGGCACGGAGACCGCATCTATACAGCGAGCAGCATATAAATGATTCCGTGCTGCATCTGCTTTACCAGTCAGAACAAGTGACGCCCCCCGCAAAATGTCTTCAACTTCAGGCACCAGGTAATCCCCTTTACCTCGTTTCCTGCCCAGACTGACAATAGAAGCCCCGATCTTAGAAACCGGCGGCCCAATGGCCACAAACAGCCCGAAACGACAACCACCGCTGTTGAGAAACCGCACTTCGAATTCGGCGGCTCTCTCGGGGTATCAGCTCTTATGATCGGATTTCCCCTGCTAATGTACTACATGTACATTGGTGCCACCTTCTATGACGGCAAACTCCCCCTGCCTGCACCCAACCAACCGATCCCTGAATTCATCGCCCACCTCGTCGACCTCGTCTACACCCACGCATTCCCTACCAAGAAAGCCTGGCTCATCTACTGGTCCTTCCTCACCTTCGAAGGCTTCGCATACCTCTACTTTCCAGGCGTCTACCGCGTCGGAAAGCCCCTCCCCCACTTAAACGGCGCGCAGCTCCCCTACTACTGCTCTGCCGTCTGGAGCTGGTTCACCACCATCGCCCTCGCCCTGGCCCTCCACTTCACAGGAATCTTCCGCCTCACAACCCTCATAACCGACTTCGGCCCTATAATGTCCGTTGCCATCATCTCGGGGTATATGGTTTCCATAATAGCCTACATCTCGGCACTCGCCCGCGGCGCCCAGCACCGCATGACAGGCGCGCATATCTATGACTTCTTCATGGGCGCGGAACTCAACCCGCGTCTGTTCAAGTGGATCGATATGAAGATGTTCTTTGAAGTGCGGATCCCGTGGTTTATATTGTTCCTCTTGACGCTCGCGACGGCGCTCAAGCAGTTCGAGGAACTGGGCTTCGTCTCGGGCGAGGTGTGTTTCCTCCTCATGGCGCACTTCTTGTATACGAATGCCTGTGCGAAGGGCGAGGACTTGATTATTCCCACTTGGTATGTTATCCATATCTTGCTGTGCTGCAACTAGTAGCTAATGTATTTGGGGTGTATAGGGACATGTACTACGAAAAATGGGGCTTCATGCTTATATTCTGGAACCTCGCCGGCGTGCCCATGTCCTACTGCCACTGCACTCTCTACCTCGCCTACCGCGACCCCTCAACCTACTTCTGGAGTAACAAGCACCCGGCAATCCTCCTCCCCTGGGCGGCGGCATACATCTTCTTCTACTGGATTTGGGACACCTGCAACAGCCAGAAAAGCATATTCCGGGCTGAGGAGCGCGGCGCGAAGGTCGACCGTGCCTCGTTCCCGCAGCTGCCGTGGCGGTCTGTTAAGAATCCTCGCACGATTAGGGTTACGCAGGGTGAAGATGCTGGGGCGTTGATTCTTTGTGATGGGTGGTGTATGTTTCCTTTCCCCTTCCCTCCTTTCTCTAGCCATCTATTTGATATGATGAAGAGTGCAATGTAATTCACTAACTTGGATGGTGTAGACGGCATCGCCCGCAAAATACACTATACATGCGATTTGTTCTTCGCGATGAGCTGGGGACTGATCACGGGCTTTGACTCGCCGTTCCCGTGGTTCTACTCGGTATTCTTCTTTGTTATGATTGTGCACCGTGCGGCCAGGGATATTGCGCGCTGTCGGCAGAGATATGGGGATGCCTGGAAGGAGTATGAGAAGAGGGTGCCGTGGTTGTTTATTCCGGTGAGTTTCCTTTTATTGCCTGAACTGAAGGGTTGAGTGAGGCTAATGACTGTAGTATGTTATTTGAGGTGATTATGGAGAGGGAATAATTGGAGGATAGACTAGATGGATGGATATATTTGATTCAATATTTGATTCAATTGTATTATACGTTATTTGATAGCTGATATGTGATCAATTCAGCCCCCTCAAAATCTCCACAGCCGACCTCCCCGTCCCAATAAAATCATTCAGAAACATTGAGATATCAACCTGATCAAACGAATCGTCTGGCCATATCACATCCGGCAGCGCGATATCCCCCGCCCCCGTTCCAGCAGGCATAACGAGGCTCCCGTCCTGGTGCTGCGCCAGCCCCGTGAGCGTCTGTCGGGAATCAACAAGGACCTGGGCGGCTTTGGCAAAGGAGGCGCAGATGGCGTGTAGATGCAACGAGCCGCGGGATACACCCTTTATCAACTCGAGCGATTTGACGGTTTCCTGGAGCAGGTGGAGGTCTGCGGTGTTGGTTGTTGTGATTGCGTGGGTGAAGACGATGATAAAAGGGGTGAAGGAGGGGTATAATAGAATCGAGTTCACATATTCGGCTTGTTTGTGCGCTTTGCGGTCGCGGAAGTAGGTTATGCATTTGAGGTGGCTGTGTAGGGCCATAGACGCGGCTTCGTAGCATTCCGATGAGACGGCCATTGCGTCTGCGGCGCGGGTTTGCGCGCGGTATATGACCGTTAACACGGAGTAGGCGATGAAGTCGGCGCAGGCGGTCATGCCGTGGAGGGAGTCTGCGTAGAGGCCTTTGCTGACGTCGATCTACTGCCATTAGTTTAGGCCTGGATAGATGGGCTGGGAAGGTAATACTTGGAGTAATTTGTTCCGTACGGCCATGAGGTCCACGGAGAGTGCGTGGATCCTGCTTAATTTCTCCTCCTCGCTTGCTCTGGTTGCGGATATGGAGTAGAGCTGGTCGTAGACTTTGCCTTGAATAGCGGCGAATTCAACGGTGATGAGGTTGATGAGGTCCCAGGAGTGTTGCCGGTGATCGGCCGACGGGGTATACAGGTTGGCGTCGATATCGTGGTCTTGGAAATGCGAGGTGACGCCGATGTTCAACGATACGTTTTTGTCGATGGTGTATAGCGACCAGAATGCGTGGCGTTTAGTCTCAGCCAGGGGGAGGGGATCGGATAGAGATGTTGCATTTCGATGCATGCCCATGGTCTGGCACATATTGAATGCGATCGAAAGGTACGTCCAGCAGCGCTGGATGTCGAATTCTTCTTGTGCTTTGATGATCTGGACTTGTTAAACAGATCTCGATAAGTAGTAGGAGACATACCCCGATTAATAGTGCTTGCACTTTCTCCAGCGATGGATCTGCTAGCATCTGCGGACTATCCAGACCAGCTGAAAAGCTTCTCTCACAGAAAGATTTGCTAGAGCCGAGATCGTACCGCGCGAGGTCAGGATCTCCCTCGTGGATGTAATCCCGGATAACAAAGTACAGCAAACCATGTAGCAGCGTCGTCGATCCCGACGGAACCGGCTCAATTGGAAAATAAATCGACTGGCACAGCGACTCAAGCTGCCGGGTGTCTTTCCACGATTGACTGACCAGGAAAAACGGGGGTTGTGCTGGGGGGTGTCAGCCGAGTTCCAAACACGAACTGTACACTTACCCTTGACCTTCTTCACCACCGCAACAACAAGATCTACTGGGAGCAATGGCTCTCGGGTGCGCGATGTCTCGGATGATCCCTGTGCTGGACCAGGCGCATGCGTGTCGAGACTATCCTTCAGCGACGACAGCGCAGAAGAGACCTGGTCGTTCAACTCTCCGCCGCGAGCTGCAACGACAGCTGACAGTGCGGCGTCTCGAGCGACGAGGGTCTCATGGTGAAACGAAGACTGCCCTTCAAACGGAGGCACTGTCTGTCGTGCTGGAGCTGGGCTGGATACCGCCAGCGCCGGGGGAGTTGCAGCCGGAGACCCCCTTGAGATCTGCTGCAGCGTCTGCTGGATGGAATTGAGTTGTTCCTGGATAGTCTGGAACCTTTGCTCGCTGCCTAAAGTTAAGAAAGGGAATCAAGTCGGCTGCATGGCACTCACTACTCGTCATTCTGGACCCGTGGCGCTCTAGTGGGAGTGGCAGTTGCAGTGGCAGTAGCAGAAGGCGTCGAACCCCCAGCGCTACATGTAATTCCTAACACATTACAACTAGAACATGGAACCGACTTGTCGCATTTGATCTGAGGTCGTTAGTCCTGTCCCCCAATTTCGGTGTTGTGCGGTACCTTTCGGAGTCGGCAATTGTCGCACTGCAATGGTCAGTTTGGAAAGTCGACAGATACAGAAAACATACTGCTCGCACGCGGAATGAGCTCCGGGACATGTTTGCCGATGAAGCCCTCCCGTTATTAAGAATTGATTAAGAATTGATCTGGTTGAGGATGGTTGACGGAGAGAATTGATGAAAACGCCCAGCAATTTGTGCAGTTAGGATTGCTGAATCAGCATGCACATATCTTTATACCATTTATGCCATACGATGATATCTACGCGAGTTATATACAGCAGCAGTCGCTAAAGTGTTGGATAGTGGGATATAGGCTATAAAGTACTCTATCGTCCAAAAGATATAATCTACTCCACCGCAATGTTAATACTGGTGTGCCCCGTCGCAGGAGGATAATCCACGTAGCAGATCTTGTTATCCTCGAAGGGCCCGTAGAAGCGGCTGCGCTCGTACGGTGCAAACGGGATATCGGCTCTCAGGCGCTCGACCAGGTCCGGGTTGCTGGTGTAGTACCGACCGTACAGCAATGCGTCGTACTGGCCGGACTCGAGAACGCCCCATGAGTTGTCCTGGTTCCAGCCGCCGCCGGAGAAGAAGGGCGTGGACCCGAAGATCTCGCGGAAGCTGCTCAGGTCGACGTTTGTGAGGCCCCAGCTGCTGAGGAAGGTGTCCTTCTCTTCGTAGCTGAAGATTTGCTCGTAGCGCTGGTGTTGTTAGTTTAGGTTTGGAATGGAGAGGGACAGACATACCGGCTCGATAAAGCTCACGTAGGAGAGATTCGGGTGCGTGCGCTTGAGCTCCTTGGAGAGGTGCGACCAGGTTTCAAGACGCTGCTCACTGCGGGCCTGGTTGAAGAGGCCGAACGGCGAGAGGCGGATGGCTAGGTTCTCTTCGCCGACTGTCTTGGCCAGCTCGTCCATGAGCTCGAGGACGAAGCGGCACCGTTTCTCAGGCGAGCCGCCGTACTCGTCCGTCCGCTTGTTGATGTTCGAGCTGAGGAACTGCTCTGGGAGATATCCGTTTCCGCCGTGCAGTTCGATCCCGTCGAACCCGGCTTCCAGGGCTGCCTTGGCCGCCTGGCAGTAGTCTTCGATTGTTCGCTTGATGTGCTCGACCGTGAGCTCGATAGGGGGATGCGCAGAGTAAGGGACTTGCTCGGATGCGCCGACGGGAGGGTGCGAGTAGCATTCAGTCGGGGAGTCCCAGACGGTAGCAGAGGCGGATACAGCGGGCGAGCCGCTCATCTGGGGGATGGTGGCACGGCCTGCGTGCCAGAGCTGGGCGTAGATGTAGCCTCCCTTGCTGTGGACGGCGTCGACGACTCGTTTCCAGCCGGCGGTTTGCTGGGCGTTGAAGAGGCCGGGGACACCGGGCATTCCATTGCTCTGGAACTGTCAGCAGAGTCGCGAAGCACCGGCGACAGAACGTACCTCCAGCGACGGGGGAATGCCCTCTGAGATGATCAGTCCCCCATCGGTAGCCCGCTGGCTGTAGTAGTCGACAATCAGGTCGCCGGGATACCAGACGCGGTTGGGCTTGTCGGGGGTGCTGACGGGGCTTTCAGGCACACCGCGATTGCGGGTCATTGGGGCATGGATGACCCGGTGCTTAAGTGTGATTTTGCCATTGGCAATAGCCAGAGGCTGGAAGAGCTTCGAGTCCTGATGCGCCATGTTGAAGGAGCTGGAAGAGGGAGAATTTGGTACCGAGGCCCAGTATGGGGGAATCCGTCGTCCCATTCTCTATTTGTGCGGCGGCAGCTTCTCCTGATCCAGGATGACCTCCGTTTCCCCTCTTCGACCAGGCGGCGCAGTCTCTGGCTCATTCTCAAACGGGTGGGATAAGCCAGGCTGGGTCTTGACAGCCACTTGGGACCCAGTGAGAAGACGCCGACGAGAGTGCGGTGGATTCTAGCGCCCGTTAGGTGCCAGCGGATCGTCTTAGCGACCGGCCGTGTCTCGGATTCTGGCGAGCTCTGGGCTTTGGCTGATTCGTGTGTTCTGACTGGCATGCAACATGTGAAGGCGATAAGAGGTCAATGCAGGTGTCCTGTTGTTTACCGGGGGCCTGAAGCCCTAATATCTGCGACTGCTGATCGCCGACCCCTGCAATCTGAAGAAGAATGAGGATTCCCTGGTAAAAACTCAAATAATCCTGGACGGCCGTTGCAACACGGTAATACCCTGAATTGCAAATTACACACACAAGGTGATTCCATTCAATTATATTGCGTGGAATGTTACTTGGTCGCAGTTGACCGTCGCAGATCCAGTATACACAAAGTCGTCGCCAGAGCCTCATCAGTACGTATTTATTAGGTCCTGATCTCAGTTGGAACAGTGTTTCCGAACGAGAACTGGATTCTGAAACAATATGATACATCAGAAGCTTAGCAAGGCTGCGAACAAACAAGATGTGGTTGTCCTGCACCAATTAACCTCTCGATGATCATGCAAGGATCGTCAGCCACCCGTAGCTTCAACTGCATATTCTCTGGGTGTGGCTTTGATACTGGATTTTAACCAGTCATCAATTTTATCAAGATGCGAAACCGTCTATTGTCCCAAACTGCTATACTCAATTGAGATGTTAGAAGTGTCGCGACAGCTTTCGACCGGCACGACGCAGCTAGAAAGCCATCGCAGCATCTATCTGAACGGTAAAAGGGGCTTGACGCCATCTGATGGCCGTTCAAACCTGTTTTGGCTTTCCTATAGCCCACAATGACCCTGTCGTGGTTCGCATCGTGCATCAACCCGAATCCCAGATTAGCCCAATAGGCCGCATGAGACGTGTACACTCCGACGCTTGTCTTTCGCCCCTCTAGATCGAAAGACTCTAATTATGCAAAAACTGCGGGTCCCCGGGAAACAAGACTAGCAGCTTCACTTGCTAATGTGGGTGCACAGAAAAAGCAACCATTGACCCCTATTGTTGAGCATTCCAAGGTATCCGTATTGGCACATGATTTCGCCCCTGGTTGTTCGATATCGCAGGCTGACAGTGACTGTTCTGGTCTACGAGGAGTACTGACGCCGAGCTTCGTATTACCTGCACGCATGAGCAGCATATGGCAGATGACACTGGCAGCTGCCTTGTATACGAGGGCTGAACACGAAGGCCGTAGACGCCGTAGACAGTGTGCGGCGGAAGGTCCCGACGGGAAACGATATAAAGATGCCGTCAATTACCGCCAGGACGATCATAAATCATAATAGTCCGTTCACAGGAGATCGCCGCCATGAGTGCTCTATCAATGCCCCGCTTGAAATCGACCATCGCCGTGCTCTGCAGCCTCTGCCTACTGCTGCATTCCGTTACTGCATATCCCACCGCCGAATTTAACGCAGACGCCAGTTTGGCATTGCTGGGACGGGGGAACGTCCATGCCACGTCGATTGATCTGTCAGAGCGACCCGATGCGGATCCACTTGAGCAGCGAGATAATCAGATGCCATAGCCATGTAACCCGATTGCCTAATAGTGCATCTGGCGCCCCTTAATGGCCGAGTGGATACTGTATGTGCTTTGAAGGTCGCTTCGAGGTAACTTGCTGACCCACTCAGCTAATGAAGCAGGACGTTGACGTGAAGAGATTTCGTTTGCTAGTGGAGATCAACTACTCTGGGATTATCATGGGAAGAGAGAGTGTATTTATCATAGAGAGCGAGAATGATATGCAATGGCAGTGGAATTATTTTCCATCCTATTCTTAGTGCGGCCTCATCCGTGGTTACTGCGACGAGTATGGAGCACAGTAATTTGCAATCTTCCCTTCCGACGCCTCGCTTGGAGAGACGACCCACCGGTTGCAGGCCGGCAGACGCCATCTCCACGCCGTCGAAAGTCTTTTTCGGGGTTCTGGAACCTGTTTCGCCACGGATGCCGACGAGGCGTCCGGCATGGGTCGTCGTCTCCACTGCGGCCGTTAAGGAAAGACACACATCTTGTCCGTGATTCTCTGGTGAGTCTGCGGCGATCGCTCGCTCGCGTCATTCGCCGCATCGTAGGCGCACTGGCCAGCGCGATTACGACTTACGATCCTGGTCCGAATGAACGGAGTTTTGCCTCAAGGGGTGCGTTGGCCGGAGGTGACCGGGCTGCTGGGAATTGGAGTCTCGGCGCCAAACTGATAGAGCTGTCATCCAGCGCCCCTGACATAATGACATCCTGGTTCTTTGTGGATCTCCCTGAAGAATGGAATTGCCTTTGTCACGCAAAACTCTATTTGCCGATGGCGTCGCAGTGTCGTCTTTTTTTCCGTTCGAGGATAGAGGGCTCGTTCTCGACTGTGCCAGCCTGGTGGATCTGGGAGAGATGGCGAGCAACCGCCGGCCAGTGAGAGGCAGTGAGAGTCCAGTTTCATCCTCTGACGGCCGATCATCAGTTCTCGAAATTTGGTACGCCGCCTGTCACGGTGGAAGAACCTGGATGGGGAGTCCGACCCCCTGCACAGTTCCCGTCCTTGCCAACCCCGGAGACAATCCCAATATTCACGGACTAAGAGATTATGGAGCCGTTGTTATTCATAATGCATAGCGCAGATCTGGCTCGGGTACCCTTTATTACTTGTGAACCAGCCGAGTTTTCCAGAGGACATGGGCCTCCACTCTTTAATCCTCCCCTCGTCGCTCCTTACACTGAGATAGATTCTGACGGAGTCACCATAATGCTGGATTGAGTCCGCATCATGTCGACGAATGAACGAACTGATGTGCTGAATACTGTCAACCTTGTCACGCAATGTCTCTGCATTCCCATTGTTTCTGTCTTTATATTCCTGCGCTTTGGCATCCGTGCCTGGTATAGACAATGGGCTCGGGCCGAGGACTGTATGTTTTCTTGATTTATCTATTCGGTGATAATGCTAACTGTATAGGGACCTGCTTGTTCGCATGGGCAAGTACATTGAACACTATATCCGAACCAAGCTAACCGTCACAGCTGCTCTTCATGGGATACTGCGGCATTGCCATTGTCGGTGAGTACAGCCCTCTCCTACCATCCTACTATCAAAACAGCAACTAACATCACCAGTCGGTAACTACGGCGGAGGCTACCACTACTGGGACGTCTCAGACGAAGACCAAGTCCACTTCCGCAAGTTCTGCTACATCGCCACAGTCCTCTACTGCCCGATGGCCCTGCTCGTCAAAATCGCCCTCCTCTCAATCCTCATCCGCATCTTCGCCCCCTACAAGCGGCGCATCTACTTCATCTACGGCTTCCTCGCCGCCATCACTATCTACTACACCATCGCCGAGATTGTTAAAATCCGCATGTGCGATCCCGTCCCGGGATACTGGACCCTCGACCCCAATGCAAACTGCCTTGACCAGCGCGCCGCGCTCATCGCCGACTCGGTCATCAGCATGGTCTCTGATATACTGATCCTGACCCTGCCGCTGCCGCTGACGTGGTCGCTGCAAATGTCGAGGAATAAGAAGCTGCGCGTTGTTGGCATGCTCTCGGCCGGAGGCCTGGCTACGGCATTTAGTATTTATAGACTGGTCCTTGTCTTGCGGGATGGCAGTTCCCCGGATATGACGATTGTTTTTGTCTGCATTATTCTCTCAGGGTACGTCTAGTCTATCCACACACTGACTGATTGATTGATCTACGGGGGGGAGTGAACTAACAAGCTATGATGTTTATAGAAACGCCGAAGGTGGCATGGGCTTGATCTGCGCCTGCCTCCCCTCTCTCAACATCGTGATCAGCAAAGTGCGCAACCACAGCTACAAGTCCAACGGCTACTACGAGAACCAGAGCGCATCTGTACCTCTCAGCCGCGTCAAGGGAAGCAAAGCTGGAGTATCCATGAACCTGTCGCGGCGCGAGCCGGAGCCCCACGAGGTGAACTCGGACGAGAGCCATTTGATTTCGTATGCGGGTGCGGTGGATCGGAGCCAGACGGAGCTGGCACATGGGGGGATTCACAAGACTGTGGATGTGCAGCAGACGTATGAGGTTGTGGAGGGGGATGGGCGGCGGTATTGAACTGTGGAGAAGAAGGGCAGGGGTGATGGAATACATACAATGACAATGTACTTTCTATGTCAGCCATGTACAAATCGAGTAATAGACTTCTGTCGACTTCTGGTCTGGACTATGCAGGGTACTTCTAGACTGCCAGGATCGGGTGGGGACCACATATATGGTATGTGGGTGGCTAAATCCTTACGAGAAACCGCCTTTCGAAACCGGACTATTGGAGAAATATATTAACCTGCTTAATAAACGGATTCGATACCCCGGTCAGGCCCCCCGGCTAGTCTAGAGACAAGGAATACGAGCCGGATATAGCGCCGGGCTTGTCTGCCGTTCTTGTGCCGCGCGCGAGTCAGTCAGGCCACCACAGAGACTAGTGGCCGTTGATTCAGGCGTACTGACATAACGTGGGAACAGTGACTTGATTAACTGTTAGGAGATACATATTAATTAACTGAGGACGAAGTACTGCCGGCGTTCGGCAGGATCAATCTGAGTAATGAGTAACCACTGTCCTGGCTGTAACATGTGAGATACCTTACACTATAGAGTATAGTTTACGTTCTGTGCAGTTCGCAATAGCAGGCGAGCTGAGTTGGACAGACGGAGGTGTCAGTCTCACCCGACCAGGGCTGCCTATGACTGGGGACGGTGCCGGACTTGCGCCACAGGATTAAGTTAAGGTCGAATGTTCCTGACTCGGATTTGTTCCTGGGCTGGAGAACTTGGAGAGCGAAAGTCTACTGCGAGATAGACCGTGATGTGACAACATCATCCCATAGCTTTAACCAAAGTTTCAAGTGCGTACTGTATTTAAAGTTGGTGTGGAAATACATGAGTTTATACATTCTGTTCCTGGCGGTGTTCAGGGACAGGATTAGGGTTTGCGTTCCTGGCTGATTTTACAACTAGAATGTGAGGACCTGTGAAATCAACACTGAAAATAACAGCTACTAAGGCTATAAACAGCTGCATTTCCACTTATAACTCTTAAAGCAGTGAGTAACCACCTTTACTTCCCTATATGCTTCACACTACTATTCTGTACCTGCCAAGTGTTCTAGTCCCTCTCTGGGCCGATGTTGAATAAACACTAAATACTTACTCTCAGCAAGCTTCAGTCCCTCTCAGCTCATAACTAAATCAACACCAAAAATAGCCTCCAGTTCCAGCTGCCCCAGAGCCGACCCATCTAGTCAAGCACTCTATAAAATACTACCTTTTCCCTGCTCCTTCTTTACTTCTTCATCATCCATTCCTATTCTGACCTCCCATCCTCCCCCTGCCATAACAGTCGCGGTCCAATCCTGAAACCAGCCATTTCTTAACTCTCTACAATATTCCTATCTTAACTGTCTTTATAGCATCTCCTCCCATCCCTCTGGTTCAACCTAGTAAATACTAGTTCTAGACTAATCTAATTCTCTATAATAAGACTTAAGCTAGACTAGAATATTTCTATAGTCTTAGATAGCTCCCCCTAAACTTCAAGCCTAAGATTCTAGAGAATCTTACAGTTATTAAATAATATTAATAGAAGTAATTATACTATTAAATATAAATTTAATAGCATAGAACTAATATATAATAGATATTATATCTAATTAAATAAGAATTATATTAAGTATCTACTTCTAGAGAATTAAGCTATCTATATAAACTTTTTTAATTAAATATATAAGATCTTATAGAAGAAACTTCTTTAATTATATAATAAATACTAGTAATATTTTTATTAATATTTTAGTCTATTTACCTAGTACTATATAAATAGTAATATTTATAAATAGATATAACAGGTATATTATATTTCCTTAAACTTTATAGATAGAGGGCTAATAAGAATAATAATTTTTTAAATATATACTCCCTGCTAAGTATAAAATATCTAGATAAATAAAGATTAAGAATATACTAGATATAAATATCTTCTATATTATCTACTACTATTATTAGGTATATTTAAAGTATTTCTATTATAAAAGTATAATTATTTAATTTACTATAATCTAGCTCTAATCTACTATTACTAGAACTTAACTAGATATACTTCTTCTATAGAAAGTATCTCTATTAAATATATTACTAGATAAATATAAAAAAGACTAGACTTTCTAGAGTAACTTTTCTAAATATATATTAATAGATAATCTTCTAGTATTAATCTACTACTATAATATTAAGCTCTTTATTCTTAAGAATCTAGATAGTAAGTAGAATATTCTTTATATAATTATTAAATTCTATAATCTTAAAGATTAATTAGAAGATATTAATAGATAAAATATCTCTACTCTAGATTATAAATATATCTAATCTTTTTTTCTCTTCTTATAGAACTAAATTCTTTATATATAGTAATTATTAACTTATATATTATTTAATTAACTAGATTATCTTATTAGTCTTCTATAATAAAGCTTTTTTTAATACTATATTAACTCTAGAGTTTATATAATATTTTTAAGTTCTAAAATATAGCTAATTTCTTCTACTCTAATAAAAGCTAAAGAAGTTAGATACTTCTCTTCTTTACTATCTTAACTATATTCTATATAGCTATAAACTTTATAAGTCTTTACTAATAACTTATAATTTAAGTTAATAAGCGCTCTAAGAGCTAGACTAGAATATAAAATTTAAGAATAATATTAGCTATTATAACTACTATTAATAGACTATAAATAAAATTAACTATATATTTCCTATTATTAGACTTATTCTAGAGAAAACTCTATCTATACTAGAATAGACTATTTTTTCTATATCTAACTATTATTTCCAGGGAACTTTACTAGCTAGAAATAGTAGAGAGTATTTAGCTAATCTAGTAATATAGTTTTTAAAAAATACTACTAATTATAATTTATTAATTATAATCTTTAATATATAGTTTTTTTTTAACTATCCTAGAATAGTCTCCTACAGGTTACTAGAAGTATATTTAAAAAGAAAGATCTTCTTACTTTATCTAATCTTACTAATATATAGAAATATACTATTTATTAGTATTCTAAAGTTCTTAAACTTAGATAAGAAAAAAAAGAGCTTATAAAAAAAATATAATTTCTAACTAGTACTATAGAGAAAGCCTGGAAGCTATTTCCTTATCTTTATTAAAAATATAAAAAAGTTAAGAAAAAGCTATTCTAGCTAAGAAAAACTCTATTAAATAATATATAAGAGATAGCTTAAAAAGAATATTTCTATACTATACCTATACTTAAAGTTAATAGATAGATTAAGTAACTACTTAGCTAGTTTAATATTAGCTAATCTAATACTAATAGCTCTAAGAATAAGGATTAGGATCTTCTAATCCTAGATTATATATTTCCTAAGTAGATATAACTTATAAAGAATTTCTATAAACTAGAAATAGAGAATTTTAATAAGAATAAGCTATTTATATAATAAATTTAGGTTATTAAGAATATAGTTACTCTCTTACTACTCTATAAACTAAACCAGCAAGATAACTAAATTAACTAGAATATTAAGAATAATAAAATTAAGAAATTAGAAGAATCCTTATCTATTAAAAAATAATTATTAAAATATCTTATAGATATTTATATTATCTATTATAGTTAATTTTAATTTTTATTATCTAATTCTTCTTTATATAAATTCCCTGCTAAGTAGTAAGATTTAGTCTATTATTATCTTATTAATTCTTATCTTGCCTATATATATAATAGAATTAGCTATTTATAGCTAGCTTACTATAGTATCTTTAAGTTTACTAAAGCTACTAAATTTTTAGTATATACTATAACTATATATATATATAATATTAATATTAAACTATATTATCTTCTAATAAAACTATATCTTATTTATAGTAATACTTTATCTATAGATAGTATAGTAGAATCTATAGAATTTAGTAGTTATTCAGGTACTAATACTCCTGCTTCTTCTATAAGTCCTGAGATAGTAAATATTAACCTATACTTATTAAAGTTTTATAAACCCTAAGTTATAGACCCTCTACTATATTACTTAAAGAGATTATAACTTTAATAAGAGTATAGAAGAATACTAGTTTTATTTTAAGAATATATTTATTAGTATAATATCTACCTAGATAACTAGTCTTATATACTTTCTAGAAATATCTAATATACCTTAAACTTAACTTATAAATATTATATATAAGCTATCTATAAGTATTATAAGATACTTAAGCTACTAAAGTATAATAGCCTTATACTATTAATATTTATAATAATACTTAGCTAATATATTCTATTACTAGTAGCTTAATATAAATAGCTAAAAATAATAACTATATTTTTATATTAGTCTAGATCTTAATATAGTCTTATATCTAGTTAATTCCTAAGACTCCAGGTTCTAATATAATAGACTCTTATTAATTATAATTCTATTTAGCTAAAAATATAATTAATTACTAAAGAACTAGTACTATTAGTATAAGACTAGTTATATCTAATTAGTTTATAGTAAAGCCACCTGCTTTAATACTTCAGCATCCTAATATTAAGACATTTATTAGTTAGCACTAGGAATATTAACTTTGATCTGCTTTTACAATAATGTAATTCCCTAGCAACCTCCGTGTTTACATTGGTGTCAGGTCCGAACCCAGCACACCGCCTAATCTCCCACCAATCACAGAGGGTTTATACGGGAGGGCCTACGTAGCGGACAACGGCAATCATGCTGCAGTCAATGAGCGAGCGAATTCAAAGAAATGGATGTGATCTTTACTCAGTGTTACTCCATCTCTATTCCATTCACTGGTTCCCATATTTGGCTCTAAAACGCCAACCCGAAGGCGGTGAGGGTCACTGGAAGGCACTAATACATTTATATCCTCGTTTCTCGCACGGACCTCTTTCAAGACTGCCACATATTCGTATGACTACCAGGTTCGAGTACTTGGCGCTGAGCCCTCGGTTTTTTTGGGTGGTAATCATCCATTATCGGTAAGCTCCTCAAGTCATAAATTAGGTAATATAAGACTTGATGCGCTGGAAAAGATAATAGCACGTGTCTTACACCTCAAGGAGAGGCGGGGTCACAGTGAGGCTGACAACAACATTGTATCTGTTTGACGCTCAAAGATGGCTCTTATATTCAACATCTTTGTATCTCACTCCTGGCTGCTAGGGCATTACCCCGTTTAGTGCTAAACCCTTTGTCTCATTTATCCGTTTCAGTCAATTCCGGGGTATGATCAAAGTGATAACGAAATTCCCAGGACCATCTGGTAGAGCCAGGTCCTACCCAAACAAACCCTCACCCAACTCCATGCATTTATGGATTTCCTCATCAACACTAGATGACACGTAAATATCATTTTCTTGTGCTATGTCGCCCGCTCTGCTCCCACAACCTATCTCAAAACTGAAATTAGCCGTCCCAATACGCTGAAAACTGGCCGGGCTAATTCTCCTATCCAAAGGTTCAAGACAGATGCCATGAGCCGTAGCCAATAGTCGATCCCCTAAGATTTCCATCACAGTGACACCCAACAAAGCTACTTCAAGCTCCGGAAATCTATTGTTGACCCAGCTGTAGACAGTCGCACGGGCTCTGACGTGTTGGTTGTTTAATTCGAGTACCGATGGGAACGACCGAATATAGCGATCCTGAAAAGGCCAAACCACCTCAGTTCTCCCCTCAGAGATCGCCATTCCATTTCCTGCGGTATCCAGCATCTCTTCGCGCCATCGTTGATCGAGGTCTACCCCAACATCAAAGCGCTGCGATAAAGTATAGAAAGATGAGACTGGTCCCTGGAAAAACCCCCAACGCTGATCGTTGAACAGCCTTATGCTCAATTTTGTCAAGACTTTCACTGTGTTGGCGTCTTGTACCGCTCGCCAGAACGCTTCTCCACAAGTTGACACCACTCCGCCTGGTTGCACCATCCAGGCTTCACCTAGTCGGCAGTCGCTAGGCTGTATCACGAGCTGGCTAGCTACAGGGTACTTCGCGACTAAAGCATCCTCGAGCTGCTGCCTGAGCTCCTGAATCGTAAAATTGATGCGCGTTTCTTCCGGTGCAGATTTTCCAAGGCGAAAATCAAACACTTGCATAATACCATAAACACGGTCCTCTTCGCGGGACGTCTTTCTCGAGGTGCTACATGCGAGAAGATGGAATGGATTCTCTGTTGGGCCCAGCACTTGGGGGCGGTGGCTCTGGATTTCCCTCTTGAGACCATGACCGGCTCCGATAAATCCAAGCTCTAATGCTGTCTTTTGGATCTTTCTGAGCTTTTGATTTCGAGAGAGGCCAGTGCGTTGAGTATCGGCAATAATATGACCGATCCAATCAACTGAGTGTTGAAGATCCGGGAAAACTCTGTCAGGATCTGGAGGAGTTTTGAGCAACGGGAAAGCGTCTGGTCTAAGAAACCCCTCTTGCAATGTCCAGAGAGACGTGCACCAAGGGTCTCGAGCAAGCCTTTGGATGTGCTCATCTATCTTTTCCAGTAAGCTATCCGGAATGTCAGTAGTAGCCAGAACTTGTCCCCGTGCTATGCTTGCTCGGCTAGCGTGCAAGTAGGGTATGAAAAGACCCTCGATGCTCCAACTCAGCCATTTGTCGAACGAATTTGTGTCGAAAGATGTAAGCCAAGCGTAAACTTTGTGCGCTCGTTTGAATATCTTTCCCTGCCTGCCTATCTCACTAGCTTTCTCTCGCGAATTCGGTCTTTGATCGATGCATGCAACATCGAGCCATAGAAAATCGGTTGAGAATGGCCCGGCCTCCACACTTGCGGCTTTGATTGTGAACAGTAGCTCTTCAACAGTAAAGTGGCTCGGCCTGACACGTGGCGTTTGCCAAGGAATACCGCTTATTCGAAGGCTATCGATGCCGGAATTATCAAGATCTTTGAGCGCCCATCTTCCCCACGTATATGACAGGGCATTATATGGTGGGTTAGGCTGGCCTCCATAGGTGTTACCTGGCTCCCATGTATGTGAAGTCATGGATGGTACATGTAGGAGACGTCGAGGCCAGTCGCAGGACTCATCCCATGCGTCGGTATGCATCTTTCGAGGAAGCCGATTTCTTGGCTAAGGCTGTCGTGGACAATGTTGTTCAGTCAAGATAGCTCATATATAAATCAAAGTCGCATCCGAGCTCCCTTTGCCAGTAGACTTTCATCGAACTTGTGCTTTGCTCTCAAGACGAGGAGTTGAGCTGTTGAGCGTGGTTTTGGTGTCAGGGATCCTTGCGGGGGCATTTATAGATGTATAAGTAATTGCCCAAACCCCGCATCCGCTAATTGCTACGTAATTCAGTAGCGGCAGATCTTACCGATTGCAAAGGACTCTCACACTTCACGATTATGTGATTCGCCCCGGCCCGGGGGGGGGGGGGGTTTGCACATCAGGTATGACGAAGCCTTTGTTGCATATTTGCTATATATTTTCCTACTCACTAAATTATTGTGTATTAACACAAGCTTGTTCGTGAAAATTTGCTACAGTAAGGAAGTTGAGTTGACGACTGTCATTGGCAATCTGGAGCGCACTATACTGCCTAGAGGTGGGTTCCTAGACATGCTCGTTTTCTATCTCGTATTCAAGCAGCACAGTTTTATGTGTCCCAGGAAATATCAATCTGAGCAAATTTAAGATCTGAAATGTTTGTACTGGGTGTATAGCCAGGTGAGGGGTAGAAGAAGGGGGAAGAAAAAAAAGCAAAGACAAGGCAGCCTAATGCGCCCATCTGACAGCCAAGCCACTGTACATAGCCACGTCACCATCAATCACAGTCTTTCATGGGCGAGATAGAGTCCATTTAGTTGTCAGGTCTTTATAAGAGCCGCCCCTATGCAGCTATTTTATCCTCTATCTACTCTCTCCTCATCTAGTTAAACGGATAGCTGTGGCTGAAATCTTGTTAATCGTTAAAGAGAAGAACCCATCCTACTGAGACGATATCGACTCCATCTACTATCCGTCTCAGGCTTCAGACCCTAAAGCAAGAAGAACTGTCATGTCGGACTTGATTGGGCCCCTTGGATCTGTGATCGGCTACCTAGGCGCTGCAGCTGCAACAGAATCCTTCTTCGAACGCCTGCTCTGGCCTCAGCGGTTCTACAATGATGTCAACCCATTGGTTCTACTCAGGCTTGCATTCCTTTTACCCATGTCAGGGCCACTGCACGGAGCGGCTCTTGAGTCTCTCGGTACTTTCCGCGATAATGGATTGTACCTTGGTATGAGGCGAGGGCGCATGCTTGGAACCACATTTTATCATGATGTAAAGGTCAAATACTATCGTATTACGGGACCACATGATGTGCATGAAAGGATTGCGAAAAATTCAAGGAATGGGTTTTGGGTGCAAGTTTTAAGAGAAGTGAAATATCAAGGCCACAATGGGCGCTTGCCGGCACCTACTCCAGAAGACCCTGCGCCGAATGGAATTCTGCCATATCGAGCGATGCAACTAGTTCATCGCCTCAAGTTACATTACGCAAAAGATTTCAATCATGCCGGTCTCGATGCAATTGAGATTAGCGAGACAACTATCACCTGGAGGACGGTCGTTGGCACAGTTGTGAGCGAGTTTTCCTCTATCGTCATCGCCATTACCACAGCAGTTGCGGAGCCTTTCAGAGCTTATTGGCTATCGGGTTACATGCTAGTACCGCTAGCTTTGAAGATTTGTGCTCTGGTTACGAGCGTTCGTCGAGATTCAATCCTCGACATTGAAGAGAAGACCGAAAGTCATCCAAGTTCTGAAGACGAGCTGTACGAGCTCGACAACCTCACACATGGGTTTGCCTTAATTCAAGGCTCACCGAGCATAGTCTCTCAGTTTTGGAGGCATTATGGACATCCAAAACGAGACAGTGGAGCAGCTGGTCGAAGGGACAGGGTGAGAGAGCTCCTTTCAATTCGTTAATCCAAGTCTCTCTAAAAATGGACTTGAACCTTTCACTATTGATGTTGAGGTCACGAAGAATACAGCAATTTTTTGTCGGGCAGAAACCGAAACCTACACGGTCATTGGACCACATGAGTTTAGAGGCTATGGGCACGAGTTTGAGAAAGCATTCACCACTATTCAGGTTCCCCAGAGCACCGGACATCATAGAGTCATCTCCTACAAGTTCGGCGATTTGAAATTCGTCGTGCGCTATGAAACTGACGGATATCTGGGCGAACATTCAGGAGTTCAGACTCAAACTGTCGAGGATTCGGATCATGGGAATTTACTGAAGATGATGGAAACCCTGTCTCTTGCGCGATCCACAAGTCACTCTCGTCGTGCCCCCGACTCCAAACTAGTCATTAAAGAAGAAGGCAAACAGGTGCCGATTCAGTCAACTCTTGAAATCAAAACACGGGCATCTCGTAATCCTATTCGCATCCACGAAGTCCTCCCGCAGCTGTGGGTATCGCAAACACCCAATCTTGTCCGTGCCCACCACAATGGCGGCTTATTTGGACCGCCAGAAGTCGAAGATGTCACTCGTGAGATTACCAAATGGGAAGAAGATCATGGCAATGATCTTACGGGGTTGGCTATGCTGATTAAGAAAATCATCAGAGTGGTTAGAGACAATGGCGGGAATGCGGTTGTCAAACATGATGGTAGAAGCGGCAGCCTTGAGGTTTGGACGAGAGATGGAAAGAGGATGTTACCGGTTGATCTTTATTCGAAACTCGGTGATAAAGTGGAATCGACCCAAGCGATCGGATCAGATGCTCGAAAAACGACACTTAAAATCGGTGACGCTGTCTACAGTGTTGACATTTCGATGATACCATTTTTATCATCCTTCATTAATTTCCAACGCCTTGCCCAGCCGCAACGGACTGATTTCGTCCTCGAGGATATCCCATTGTTTGATATTGCTCTCAAGGGCCTGGAATCAGGCTATCGACAATGTTTTCGCTCTTTGCGAGGTGATATTCCTCAATACCATACTCTCTGTGAGACATATGATTATCTCGGGGTCGACGTACTTGGAGGGCAGTCTGTTGATGATATTTTCGCCGATCTGAGAGCCTGCAGAACCGACTACGAACTCGAGTATAAGCGTTATCAAATCGTGAGGGGTGATAAAACCCGAGCACGAGACGCGGCATTTCGACTTTTATTCCTGATAATACGCGGCGAATTTGGTGATGAAAAGCAAGACCCTGTCAAGGTATACAACGCTGTGCTATTTGTTGTCTCACATTCAGGTACCTTCAAACATGGCACGAGGACTGCCGTGCGAGCGGCTTTTGAGGAGCGTTTTGTAGTATCTCGTAAACAACAAAGCCAGTTGGAGCGTTGGAGGAAAAAAGATGTTACTAACCGGTCGGATGACGAAAATACAACCGAGGATGAGTTTCCGGAGCCATACCTTTCGGACGATTCTTAGGCAGTGCTATCATAGCGTTAGTCATGTTATCAATGGCCCTTTTGTATGGTGTGCGATGTTTCAACTAGTCTGAAATTAGTAACATCACATGTCTACTCAATTATCCCGCTTTCGAGACTCGATTCTTGAAGTAGTGCTGAAGTGGGGGATCGCCGAAGAACTAGCGCCTTCAGTGCGAGACTGGCTGCGTCTGATTAGTGATGAGTTTACAGCGGAACCACCCGCTTCAGCGCTTCAGCATCCTGACGTCAAGCATGGCTGCGGATGCAGCTGATCGCTGCGAGCGCTGGAGGACTCGCGCCTTCAGCGCGACCCTGGGTACGTCTGATTGGTTTACAGTGGAGCCCCGGCTTCAGCGTCTCCTAATGCCAAGGAACTATTGTTCGTAGGGATTGTCGAACTGAAACTGCTAAGGTGGACATCTCAGTAGAAATTAGAATCAGCTTGCAACGCAGGCTAGCAATCTATTAGGCAGCAGGTCATTTCACAGGCGCTCGCTTTGAGCCCCGCGCTTCAGTACTGCATATTGATCTCTGGAGGCTGGCCAAGCACTTTTTCACCAGTCGGCGATCCACTGCGGAGCGATAGAAGTCAATGGTTAGGGGTTAAAATCCTCTGAGGGGAAAATGTAGGAGTCAAACTTGTTCAACGGGTCGCTCTAAAGGTTGGCACCATCTATTTTACAAGCATTAACAGCAGATCCGTATCCTTTTGTTTCTTTGAATGAGAAGCCTTCCCACTTGAACCTCCCCCAGTGAGTAGTCCCCAGTGGCTAGACCGGCCCCAGAGCCTAATGCAGAGTTCCCAGACACGGCGTTGCTTGCAAACACCACTTCAAGAGGACTTACACGGTATACTGTAGCTCTCAGATCAGAATAACGTCGACTTTGGGATGCTTCCATTGTCTTGAGACTCCATGGTGGGGGAAGGAGTAACAATAGACCAATCATAAACTTTGATTCACGATGCGAAAAAGATACTACAGTCCTCCTTTCCCCACCTTGGAGTTGGGTTGTGTTCGCCTCAGGTGAAGAAAGTGCGGCCCAAGCTTCAAACGTGCAGCCTCTTCCTCTCCTCTTCACTCTGAATTTGAACATTTGATCACTGACACCCCACCTTTTGGTCGCTGGTATTCACCCACCAAAAGCCACGACAATGGACTCAACCGAGAGACCCCAAATTCTTCTTCTCTCGCTCGCATATCGCGACTCCCTCGATGAAACCTACTCCACGCTCTTCAACAGGCTCTTAGAAGTGGACTCTTGTTCTTTGATCGCCCTCTTGGCGTCACACTAGCACTAAAATGAACTTTGATTCCATTTCTTCTAAACCCCCAAATATTGATGCCATCCTTTAAGAGGTTCAGTTAAATCGGGTACCTGATCGTCTGCATATGGCGAGAATCGCACAAGTTCATCAATATGTGGATCAGCCAGGGGAAGATGCAGCGGATTCCCTCTGAGCCTGTTAGATTGAAAGAGAGCCTCAGGGACAGTGTGCAGCAGGGCCCCGGAGATACAGAAGTCAGTCAAACATCAGGTGATTGGGCCGTTACAGTATTTCTCCTCCCCCCGAGCGAGAACCGATGATGCCGTGCTTCAGAATGACCTTGACCAAACCTCTGCAGCCTGCCAATGTAGCTGAGTAACCAGGGTCGGGATAGAGTAGGATGATGTTGAGTGCTTCTCAGGACCATATAGGTTACATAAGGGGACCAAATCTAACGTCATTAAGGCAATCTTGAGTAGTAAACACTCTTGCTGTTGCTTGCCGGACGAAGTCGCTCTGGGCCCACATTTCGCAATCTGTGGCTCCAAAGAGAAAGCTGTGCTTTTTTCCCTGTTTCTTTTCAAAGGCGGTACTTCTTTGAAAGCTTGTTCAACTTTCTGTTCAACAATCCCGGCTGCAAATAATTAGGTTCATCAAATCACGAGCCGAAATATAGTAGCGAAAGATTTTGAGGCCCCCTTAAAGTGCAATTCTTAAAATCGAGATGAGTTGAACAGCCTCAGAACGACCCACATGGTCACGCCGCGTTAATTTTAGCCAACTTAATTGCTGTGCGTCATAGTAGGTGACTCATAGGCCCCCCAATCCTGTCAGCGTCAACGGCACCGCCCACTTTCTGGGAGAAATCTTTTTCCTCGAAATTCTGGTTCCTGTACTGTTTAACTGTACTCCCACCTCAAGGTGGGAGAGAGGTGGGCAGCTAATACCTCGTCTGCAAAAAATTGCCCTCTCCCATTCTTGCCTTCTCAAGAATACCGTAGTAACATACTCAAGGGTTGAACAGCGAAATGCAGATGCTCTTGTTAGGACGCTGGGGGGCAACCCGCCTCTTCACTCTGCTCTCTCCACAAAACTACTCCCATTCATCAACAGTCAGCAGGATGAACATTGAGCGCTAAGTTAAATTGTCTGGCATTCCTAGAGTTTTCGTAAGGGACAAAACCTCATGTTCTCTTTGAGCGGTGATGTAGTTCAACCAAGAGGGTTAGGTAAATGATCTCGCGGATTCAGTGAGCATCTTGAAGTATGACATGTCCTCAAAAGCTATTTAGGGCGCGAAGTCGCTCCTCTCTTAGATCTGGGTTGAGAATGCCCGCCTAATATAGCATATTTCACCATGTCTCGGAAATCCTCTTGGGTGAAGAAGCGTCACTCGGAAACCGCAAAGGCGGCATCACAGCAGAAAAATAGACGGAAGAATACTATCTTTAAGAGAGCGGCGGAATATAGCCTGGAATGCAAGGCTGATACCCTGGTGGCTATCAAGATTAGAAAAACTGGCGAGATATTCGTCTTCGATTCCACCGGAGGAAGATGGTTTGGGGCCTTATCAAGACAAGTAGGTTCTTGGCAGTTGGTTCACTAGTTGGTTAGTCCAGATTATTTCGCTGACATAACAGGAGGAGTGCTACCCTCGTCCAGTTCCAGTGACCATGGAAGATATCTTCCCCGAAATCTAATCAAAGCGATGATGATGATGCCACTGATGGCGACAAGTGGGGAGGGCAGGAGGCGTCGCAGAGGGCGCGCTCTTGTTTCCAGGGGCTTACTTCAGACTCGTACGGTCAATATCTCAAATGGGTGAATCTGGGTGCATCATGTTCTACGGTCTTTTAACCAATTGCCCCGGAACTCAGTGTGGTTGAATGAGAGCCATATTCTCGAGTTCGTAGTCTGCCGTGACCAAGGACATGACTATATAACTAAGGGAAGCCAAAAAGCATAATCGCAAGTCTTACAAAATGAAACGTTGCTCAGTCAGGCCAATATACAATTATAGATGCTAGAATCGAAGAGATCTCGCTTGGGTGCAAACGCTGGGTCACCCGGGCATAGTTATCCCGTCCGATTACATAACAACGCACTGATCCGCAGGCGAGTTGTGCAGCTGATACCACTTTGCTACATTTTCATGAACTGGTTCTACACCATCTGTTGCTGCTTCCAGCAGACGCACGATCTGAAGTCCTTCCTTGCTGGATGGTCTTCCCCAATGCAGTAGTGGTCAACCTCCAACTCTTTTTGGCCCATATCAACGCCATTCATGTATTGTTCAGCCTCAAGCTATAGCGAGCCGCATCATGATATCTAAAACGTCAGAGAAGCCAGGTGCTCGGGTTAGGCCACTTACGAAACCCCTAATTCTCTATTTAGCAAATCTTCAGATTGTTGTATGGCAGCCATTTTCTGTGCCGCCCGCAATGACTTCATATAAGATCTTTCGGTGCTCATTAGCGCGTCAAGTGCGAGTTTTTGGTCCAAGTCGAATAACTGAGAACGCTTTCTCTCTCACTCTTTACCCTGCGATGTGTCCTCACATGCCAAACATGTGCACTGAAACCCCCACCTGTTGAGCTCCGCCTGGCGCTGACTGCGAGTACGGTTGGTACCTTTGATGTACATTATGGTGAGCTCTTCGCCTGCCCCCGTATGGCATGGAATGTCTCTTTATGGAGCTCTGGGTTGTATGCAAAATGGAGATTTGGGATACATGAGTGATTGATACGAGAAGCTAGCAAAAAAACGCCGCCAAAGGCGTTTGCTGCATAAATCTCAAGCACTTTGCGCGTAGTTGTGGTATTTGCTCCCAGCTCTGCTCTAATTCACGCTCGGCTGCGCTCTTGTATTCGGGAGACGCATATGCATGGATCTCTAGGTGGAGATTTTGTTGGGGTAGGGGAAGCTTCTCGAAGGCACGCACGACATCTTCCGCGCGTACAGTTGATCGACTCTGACTTGAAGAAGATCCGACTCCGCAATGACACGTGTACCTCGAGGTATATCGCTTATCGCAATCACGCCCAAACCTTTTGGGCCCAAGTTTCTGACCTCGATAAGGGGACGAGCATCTGAGTAGCGTGAACTTGAATACAAGCAGTCATCTACGTGCAAAGGATCCAAAGTACGCCTCTAGAGAATCTGACACTCGGCTTTGGTAGACCCTGATTTCCCAACTTACCTCTTTGAAAATTATCAGGGAGTCATGATTATTTCCGTAGGGTCCCAAGAAGCCCATACAAAAAGGAGCCCTGCCGCCCTGAAGGGAATATTTCGGGTAGTTTTATGCACTGCTGGTACAGTACAGTATCTGGACCTTTTCCACAACAGCGAAGAAGAGTAAAATTAAGTTGGCCCTCATTTTAACATAAAAGAAAATCCCGCATCTAGAAGTGGCAAGGGAAAAATCGGCCACAGGCCGCGGCCCTCGAGGTGGGATGGCCGTTTGACCCCCAAAAACTGGCGTCTGTCTCACCAAATAGCCAGATCAAAACTACACGTTATTTCGTCGAGTTCCTTCGTCAGCTTTCTCAAGCCCACGTAAGGCTAACCTTCTTTTCGAGCGACAGGTTACTGCTCTAGAATTAAAAAGGGAGGGGGAAAGACAAGGGAAAGCGAACACATAATTTTCTCAAATTAGCATCTTATCATGACGAGGTCTACTTCTGGCTAGATATCTGTCGGAAATGAAATACACTGTATTAGCTAGAAATAGTGTCTTGACACCTTTTTTAGCTGAGCGGTAAAGTTCGACAATATCTATTTAGAGCGCAGTCTCCCTTTGGGCAGGATGAGGAAGTCCAACGAGAAGAATCTTTCCCCATCATGTCCCGAAAGACTGTATGGTTTCAGAAGCGTCTCTCTGAAACTGCCATATCACAACAAAGAAACGACGGAGGGATACGATGCTTCAGAATGCCACCTCATACAGCATGGATTGCAGGGCAGAAGCGCTTCTTGTCGTCCGATTCCCAGATACAGACGAGATTCACATTTTTGACTCATCCAGCATGCAAAGTTGGCTCCCTATTTTATCAAACCTTGTAGGCCGGGCCAAGATCGGATTTCGGAATTTACGTTGCTGACTCTTGTAGGATAAATATTACCCCGTTCCGATCCGAAAGACAATAAAAGATATCTTCCCAGATATCTAATCATGTTATGGAGGGCATCACTAGCCGTGGCGGAGACAGAAGGGCTGGAACATAAATCAATCGGGTTCATTTCCCTCTGTAGAATGTGATGTACAGTCAAGAGAATTAGTAGTTTAGTTGATTGACCAAGAGGTGTCAGTGATATCAATGAATCAACGCTACTTGAGTTGCCCGAGGCGTTTAACCTTGTAACCCCTTTGGAAGCTGCCTAAAAATGCTTCATGGAGACTATTCTTGCTGGGCATATGGCTCTTTAGGCATGGCTCCTTGAAAACTCCATGTTCCGGGCTCGGCATTGGGAAGCGGGCAAATTCGTTCTTTGATTATCTTGGTTAAACATCACGGTATGCGTGTCTGTTAAATTTGGCCGTCTAATACCTGTTTCTGGGACATGAGCGTACAGCGTCGTCAAATTCTGTAGGTTCGCTAGAAGCAGGGCGATCAACGACCTCGAGTCTGCCTTTCGAGCGGCTTCCAGTATCCTGGCCCGTATGAGCTGAATTCCCGTCGTGCGAATTGAGTTTCGGATCAAGTCAAGATCGTTTTCAGAGAGGACAAGCCGACTGCGTCCATGCACTAGTCGTTTTGAATGTTGAGCTCATGTACACAACCTGCAATGCCTCTATTGCAGAGTATGATGCGAAGAATTTTCCACAAAGACGAAATCGAATGATGTTCGCCATCATACAACCATCTGGAGTAGTGCTCCGACAAAGGTAGCACTTCCAAACATATCAGCGAAGAGATAACTAAATTTAGCACCGTACCGGCCAAGGCACTACAGTTTGGCAAGCTCTAATTTTAGCAAGCTCTAAATTTGGCAGCATCCGCCTATATAGTCGACTTCTTAAGGAACGCCTAACAATATAAATTGAATAGACCTTGATTCATAAGCCGAGGTGAAACGGAATTCCCAACTCATCCTTCAAAATGTGGTTGCCATTTGCTACTTCTATGCTAATGATATTATCGATTCGACTTCTCAAAGAAAGAATTTTTGGCGGTCAGCAGCTTCTAATTTCCATAAATACACAGGCGAATAGTCGACATCAAGCAAGACAAAAAGGCCGCAGACGTCTAATTACCCGACACCATGTAAGGGGTCTGATGCATGAGCTGGAAATACTGCCCTCAAACAAAAGCGTAAGTTGGAACGAACTGGCTCAGAGAGTAGGGCTTCACAATATCCACGAAGCGACCATCCGACAAAGAATGAAGGAAAACGGTTATCGCAGGACCAGAAAGGGCATCTTTTACCACCGAAAAGATTGGCTGCCTGGCTATTACAGAGAGCGTATTCTAAATGCTCAGTTTGCTCAAGTATCCTCCTTATAGAGGCCGCTGTTCAAATCAAAGCAACTCCTCTATGACTACTTCTGGAAAGCAAATAGCCTGATATTGGTTTCAAAATCGTCGAGTCCATCAGCCACTTGGTAATCTAGAGCTTTGTTGATTCACTGGGCCATTTGCAGAGTTTTCTTTCAATGTTTGTCTTTTGATCGAACATTGGGTGAATAATTGCAAGTATGCGAAGGGACCGAACATTCAGCTACACGCGGCAAGAAGCACTGACAAAAACGGATTATTTAGCCATAAAGGTACAATGGCTAGTTCTACCGCAAACTACATAACCTGAATCCCTCGTTTGAACCAGTAGAAACTTTGGCATCACTTTGCTGATCATTGCGTACCCTTTAGTTCAGGTCCGGCTGTAATTCAGGCTTAGAATCCCGGTCATAGAGATCTCCTTCACGGGCTTCAGGCCAGATCGATCGTGGGCCCACGAATCCTGGTTATCTAATATAGTACGTCTGCTTGGACAATAAATAACTAATACCTGGTACCTTTTTATCCCAAAAATCCGTTGATACATACCAGGAACACTCGTCCTAGATCATGCCATTTCCAGGATAAGGTGTCTCAAGGAACGTCGGTTCCTTGGCAGCGGGAGAGGCCGAAGCGCTGAGGTGCTGAAGCGGGGGACCCACTATAAACCAATCAGACATAGCCAGGGTCGTGCTGGAGGCGCTAGTCCTTCAGCACTCATAGTGATCAATTACATTCTCAGCCAAATAGACTTGATAAGAGCCTGTTTTATTAAAACCTAGATCATCAGAAAGTTAACCTGCTGCAACCCTGCCATATTAATATCCGCGATTTTCATTGAAACCATCCTGGAAGTTGTTGGACTTGTATACTAGTATCGTACTACTCTCCGCAAGACAGCCTGGGAGAAAGCCCCTATTTCGCGAAGAGTATTATAAGAGGAAGCTCAGCGCTAATCTATTAAGAATTCCTAATTTCTCGGGTTTGATACCTCGCGACAGTATATTTCTTATTATTAGGTGTATTACACCCTTTCGCACTATTCGCAACAACCCCTACGGCCAAGGACCTTACACTAGCTATTTGCGGAAACTAACTACTCTCCTAAGTTTGTAAAAACTCGATCTATCCCAATACTCTTAGAAGCAATTCTAACCTTTTAAAATAGCTCAGAGACTTATTGTTTGTAGGGATACCCCTTAAAAAGAAGTGGCGCAGTTACTGTGCACTGTGCACAGTTAGATGGCAGAGCAGGGAACTGCTCTTTATTTTGCGCTCTTTTGGCTTGCCTACTGCCAAGTCTTTAGCCCCATCTCGGCAGCTAACATTGTGATATCGAGAAACTTCTGGTCGGGCTTCTGCACGTGGGAGAGAAATGCGAAGAACGCCATGATTAACGGTAACTCATTGAAAACAAGAGAGCAGATTAGGCCAATATCGGTACGTTGGTATCGCGCTGAGGGTTTTGAGAATTCCTTGTCATAGCTGGCCATCTATCTAGCCCCACTCCGCACTCAGTTGAAGGTCACGGTTGAAAAACTGTGATTTTGATCTTGAATGAGGGTCATTGTCGTCCACTAAAGAGCTTTGAGGCCATTTTATCTTTGAGATGCTTGCCTGCTTTACGACATCACCTTACCTGGTCCTCGCCTTGAACCACATCATTGTTCAAACATGAGACTTATTCCCTTACGTGAACGTATTATTCTGAGGAGCGCTTAACATCATCCATGCTTTCTTATGGGGGCTTGTCTCGCCTTCAGTTGAATATAAGACTACGGTGCCTGTATTTGGGGGAGGGGGAGGAATGCAAAATAGAAGTTCAACTTATCGCTCGCTGTCATCCTGGTAATGAAATGGCTACTCGAAAATGAATGGAATGAGTGAGCTAGTTTCTCCTGGCAGCCTGAGTGCTTACGTGGTAGAAGAAAAGAATCCTCTTAATATCCTTTATTGATTTATATTTTTAGACTTGCTTATGTGACATGCTTTAACGTAGTGATAGCAGACATCTTGGGTTGGGCCGCCGGCAGCCTCCGAGCTTCTTGATGCAGCAGTAATCGTATAGTAAGCAGAGAAAATGAGATGATATCCCTATACCGCCCAAGAAAATGGCGTATCCCTCGGCGACGGATGCTCAACTTTGCTGAACTATTTGAGAGCTAAATTTCCTGTGCAAAACCACGGGATTTGAACAGGAGGCCCTCCGATAACAAAGAGACTGCAATACTGACCCGCTAGTTAACCCTTGTAATAGTAGCGGTAAAAATGGTGACCCACTGTTTGACCACCCTGTTGAACACAAGGTTCCCATACAAGTCCAAGCCCAGAAAATGTGGCCTTAAATACGAACGCTGTATTGGTCTTGTCATAAATTTTGGCCTGATTTTGTTGGCCTTAAAAATCCGTGACGTCATATTCTTAGAGGCAGTCATTAATGCCACTTTTGCTGGCTTCGAACCCGGTCGCATAGGCTAGCAGTGAGCGTGGGCTAGCAGTGAACTGCAGTCAGCGTAGGCTAACAATGACAGGGATAGGATTTCAACAACGCAGTAATCAAAGTCGCATGCTACTGCCCAGCATATTATCTCAAACTCTACACTCAGCTCGGACTTTTGCTTTTGATCTTTTCAGTTTGAATTGAGCCGCCCAATTTTCATTGTAACGTCTTGACGCCATCGGCCCGTGGTTGAACAATGGACCCGAGTACTTTATTCCGCAGGGAAAAAGGGTGTTTCAGAAATCTATGCTCAACTTGCTTAATTCTTGAGGGCCAAACCATGAGTTTGACTGGCTAAACTAGATAGCCTGCTTTGCGCCGTTTACGTACTAGAAGTGTTAAACGTGGTTGAACCAGGGGCCCTCCGATAACAGATAAGGTCTACAATACTGAGCCGCTAGTTGACCTTTGTAACTGGTGACCCACTGTTTGAACACCTTGTTGAACACATTTTCCCGTACAAAGTCCGGTCCAGAAAATTTGGCCCTAAATACGGACGCTGTACTGGTCATGTCATATATTTTTGGCCTGATCTTGTAAAAAAACCGTGAGCCATATTCTTAGATGCAGACATTAGTGCCGCTTTTGCTGGCTTCGAGCTCGGTCTCACGTTGTTCCTATGCTGTTGCAAACAGCGTTGGCCCAAAGGGGTATTTCATTCTCTCACTATAGCTGATGGGCACTGCCTTCGTTTCTTCAGTCTCTCATTGAACGTAAGCCCCATAAAAGTCTCGTTACGTTATCGTCCATGGCTCAGCGTGTTCAGCCTGGTCCAATTTAAGAGTGCAAGAATAGGCAGAGTGGACAAAGTTGCAACCTAAAAGAGATAAGAAATGGCCGCACGGCTTCATCGGAGAGTGAGGGGGGTTCATTCAGAGACGCAACCACCTCCCCTCCCCCCAAAGCTACCTTCCCTCTCCTAGAAGACTCCCACATCGACATAGGTGTACGTAATTCTGCTACGCATTTCTGGAGGTTGACATCTCATGTAAATCCCCCGAGATCCTCTTATAAAAAGCTGACCTCTTTACTAGAGTCCAACGAGTACCAGAATGCCACTTTGAAAATTTTCTGGAACTTCTGCATGAAAAGCGTGGCAGCTTCCTTCAAAAGTGTATCGAACAAATGGATGGAATTTTAAAAGATCGCTCAAATTTACGCCGGACTAGTCTGCTAAGACTGGAAGCAACGTCTCCAGATGAGGTCAGAGAAACAAAGTTCGACTCTGATGCGTTGCTGTTACTTCTCAGACCCTTGTGAAGCTCTTTTAGCTTGCTAATATCAGGCCTGTACTTTGTACCCTCTCAAGAAGCAGTGTCAACCTCATGCTCTTCAATTGTTTCCAAAACCCCATGGTAGAGATTCGTAGTCAACTCCCTTATATTCAAAGCCCGTGGCGAACGGATATGGTTTCATGTTAGGTGGCTCGCTCACATACTTATCCATTGTTGCAAGACAAAGATCGACGGCAAAGTTAGGAACTGCCTCTAGAAGCTCGGAATCAATTGCCGGGCTAAATCCTTTTCGAAGACTAGGCAGATTGTTCACCACAACATCTATTGCCAGTGTTTTTAATTCCTGGTAGTTGGCCCTTTCCGAATAGAGCTCCTTGATTACCTCGGCAAACAAATCCCTCTCTGAGCAATCCGTAAAAGATGCACGGAATTGCTCCTTTGCTTTGTCTTTCAAGGAGCTGATCATAAAATAGTCTGCTTCACCGAAGACGCGCATGTGAAAGTAGCATGGGTGGCATTCGGCTGAAGGATCAACGACAGGCTCCGTGGCATCCTCCTGGTCATTTTGGTCGCTTCCACCCATGGGATCTTGCGCGATATTTTCTGAACTGTGTATGATAATCTCATCGGTGGCCTCTTCTACTTCTGACGCAAGCTGATTCGGATCATGCCCTTTCGAGATAGACGTTATCAAAGACTCTTTCGCACACTCCGTATTGCTATCGAGCTGTGGATCTTGAGCTTTAGGGATAAGGTGTCCGAGAGTATAATTTCCCGTATATAGAAATTCGAGCACCTTCTCAAGAAGGACTGGGTCTGTAGTGTCAAGACAGATAGGCTCATGGGTCTCCTGGATCGCAAAAGCAGTCTGTGAGACTTGGTCTGAAGGGTTGTTTAAAAGTTTGATGTTTCGCACCTTGAATTCTCCAAAACAAGCTCTTTTGAAATACTCAGACCTAGAGCAAACCACAAGTTTATGAGCTGGTAAGGTTCTACCCTTGCAGATAATTTCCAAGTCGCTGTATTCTGAGTTGAGATGAAGGCTAAGTTTACGTTAGCGGCAAAGCCACTTTATCTCAACTGAGTTACACATTTCTCACTTAGCAATAAGACCCAAAAGATGTTCTTGTGCCTTGCCATCTGGCCTGTTGGAGGACTCTGGGTCGGGATTTCGATCGGCCGGCACAGATGATTGTGAGACTTTGCGGTTTTTCTTCTTCCCTGCCATTGCTGAGCAGAAAACGAAGTATAAAATTTAAGTTTCTATCCAGTTGATAGATACTAGAAGCGGCTGACAGGGACAGTAACGCAGATATCTGTACCAAGTCCGATTTTCTTATAATCTGGGGTTCAACCCCTCTTCAGTGCATTGGCTGCACTATATTTGCCAGCAAAGCAAGAGAGTCTCTCAGCCTACGTAGTAACCAATCAGACCTGTTTTGCAGCAAGATCCTCCGCGTGGCGATGGCTGATTCGGTAGGCACCAGACGCGATGAACGGTTTGGAGCGTTTCTTTGCCCGAAAATGCCTAAGGCGTTTCAACTAACGAAAATCCCTCCAACACCAATGACGCCCACGGACACGGATATACCAATTCCTACTACCCCCCCGTCTGTCACCTTCCACACGACCCCTGTCCCCGTCACCATTCAACCCCAGCCAACCTACTCAATCGATTATCCTGATCCCCTAATTGACCCGGCACCCGTCACTATCAAGGCCAACCCCACCCCAACTCCTTCTGGCTGCACGGGGGATAAATGCGGAAGGCGCGAGTGTATCCAGTTTGGTTGTGATGGTGGCTGCGGCTTGTTCGGCTGCGATAGCGGCTGCGATATCTTTGGCTGCGGTGGCGGCTGTGGCACCCGTGGGTGCATACCCGACTGCCTCCTCGGATCATGCGGTGGCCTCGGCTGTTTAGTTCCAGGCGGCTGCGGAAACACACAGGGTTCCGACGGCGGCGATAGCAGCGACGATTGCGACTCCCCCGCCACAGCATCGGCGTGCACGTACCTGGTGACGAGTTACAGTGCTTGGTACCTGGCTGAGTCCTCGACAACAACAGAGGTGAGTGGGCCCAGACCCTGAGTGAAAGAGTGGCAAAAAGCTAACACGAGACAGACTAGCTGCGTGACAAGCACGGCTTGCAACGCGCAGGATACGGCTGTTACGACGACGCCTGGGAGCCCGCAGTGCTCGATAGACCCTGATGTCTCCAAGGCGCTGTCGCTTGAGTTGGCAGCGGACGTGACCATGATAGATGGGGAGCAGGTCCCAATCATCTTCGCGCCGACGAATCCGCCGGGTTATGATGGATCGGATTTTACCCTGACACAATTCGGTTTGCAGGAGACTCTCACAGTTGTTGAAACCGTGACTGTGACAAACACGCCGACCAAAACGGTAACGGTGGTGGTACCGCCGTCCGCAATGGCCGACTGTGCTTACTGGTAAGTTGAGAACCTTTCGCTGTCACTTATTCCTCAATACCTCTGGCGCAAGCAATTGGACAACGGACAGTCACCGCTAACTGCAGGCAGGACCACCGACTTTTTCTACATATTCGAAGTGTACAACATCGAGGGCTGGAGCACGGACGACGGTAAGAAGCTGAAGGACGAGGAGAAGGGCTGTGGCGCCCTGACAGGTTGGGACTGGGACGAGCACACCTCCACGTCTCTTTCACGCGCATATTTCAACCTGCCGTTCCTCATGAAGTCCGGCTGTGTCGAGCGCGCCATTGTGTCCGCCGGTGGCCCCAAGCTGTCTTGTGAGTACCAGGGCCACGCTTCCGTCTTTGCAAATGTGAAGCGATCCATGGAGATCGACCCGCCGACACCGGCACCGCCGCGCAGACGCCAGATCATCAGCGAGACAGCCAGTCTCCCAAGCCTTTCACCAATCACGGAAAGCTACACAAGTACAGCGGACCCGCCTTTATACACGCCGGAGCCGTGGGGACCGGGAAACACAGAGGTTTTCACGACTACCATAGAGGAGACCTCAAAGTCGACATATATTACGGAGATCGTGTTCGGCACAGGCGATGCGTCGACAACGGGGACTCCAACGTCAACCACAAAATCAACATCAACCGCAATCACAACGTCAACCACATCCTCCGCCATCCCACCAACTCCATCGAATCCCTCCACCGACGGTCTCTGCGGTGCCGCGAACGGCGGCCAAACTTGCCTCGGCTCGTCCTTTGGCGAGTGCTGCTCTGGGAGCGATTACTGCGGGGACACGGCCGAGTACTGCGGGACAGGGTGCCAGCCTGAATTCGGGACTTGTTCTCCGAGCACCGGCCCACCAGTGTCCACGGATGGGTTGTGCAGTCAGATGAGCGACCCGGTTGGAGCGGTGTGCGAGGGGTCGGCCTTTGGCGACTGCTGCTCGGAATGGGGATACTGCGGCGATACGAATGCGTACTGTGGAACGGGATGTCAAGAGGCGTTTGGTTCTTGTGCGTAGGGGAGATAGATGTCTAGATCAATGAATGTACAATAGTCACTGGATCCACAGAGCGTGAGTAATCTGTGATGCGGAGGATCTCAGGAGGCATCACGTCAACCTGCAAACCTGCAAATCACGTGGTTAAGAAGTTCTTGGAGAATTGAATATAAGAAGGCTTCAAGGGCCTGTCTCTTCAACTTCTGTCGGTCATTCGAAATCTCAACATTGAAGTATTTCAAAATCCAAAAGTGGTCGCTGGTCAGGTGAGGATGCGCTAGGCCTAAAGGGGCTAGCCATAAAATCAGCCGTAACACTTTGGTATCCGTTGATTTCCTATTCCCTTCGCGGCATCATCCATCCTGCGCCGAGTCCATCCTGATCTTTGATACAGCTGGTGCTCCCTTGATAGCCATTCCTATTTAGCCAATCGTGATCCCTTACAGATTGCAGAGATTGACATGAGTGCTGAAAAATTTCTCGCCGACGTCGAAAACGGCGTGGTGCCGGTCGACAGCCACGAGAAAGTGTTATGGATAGCATTCATCCACATGGATGAGGGATTGTGGCTCGGCGATGGCGTGTTTGATGTGATTGAGAAACTGCACGAGCACGGGTGGTCATTTGGCGAGGGCGACTTAAGGTTGAATCGGTCAGTTAATCTTACCACGGCTATCTTGAACACAGTAACTATACTACGAACGAAGACTGACCATCACAACCACAGCACCCTGGATTTATTTTACCTCGCTCAAATTGCAGCAGCCATCTACCGCTCCTCTGACCAAACAGAGGGTGAATTCCCCTCCCCCGATGACTTCGATGCTTTCTACACGGAACACCACGCGCTCCTTAACCCATCCGCCTGGCGCTCTTATTACTCTGAGGCGTTTTTAAGACAGCCCGCCACAGCACGCTTCTACCGACTCCCTGATCTCCAAGATCTACCTGACTCGGACTCCCCGCTGGACCAGACGCGCAAGCGACCTCACCCCGGTGGTGGCCCGCATGCCACGAAACTCCCCCGCTGGGCGTACAACGTCCGTCGCACCCGCCGCAGACAGAAATTGCTTTCGGTTGCGACTCTTATCGAAATAGCCCTCAGCACGCTGGAGACGACTATCAACCGCCTGCGCAAGAAGCACCCCGGTGTTCCGCCTTATTCGGAGACGCAAGCGCGCTTCTGGCTTGAGAACATGGGTGTCGGGTTCTTCGGCCCACCAAATAAACCCACGACGCCGTCCCCGGACGCGTGGGACGTGAATCACTTCGGGGTATTGGCCGCGCAGGGGATGTTTGATGTGTACCAGTGGCAAAAGAAGTACTCGGTGAAGGCTTGGGAGGCAAGCTGGGGAAGTAGTGGCGTCGTTGAGCCGGATGTGGAGGATGCTGCGTGGAAGAGCGAGATTATGTGGTGTGGGTGGCCTGATGGCGGGATTGGGGCATACGCGTGGTGGAGGGGGTGGGATGGGGAGCTTGGTGGTGAGGAGGAGGTGGAGTTTTTGGCTGCTGTTGCGGTGGAGGAGACAAAGGGTGTAGAGATGGGTGACTTGGATCTTGCAGTGCGGTCGCATATCCTACTTGGGGTGATGGGGGCTGCGGTCAAAACAGGGCAAGAGAGGGAAGATCATCTACAAGAGCTGGAGAAGGGGGTGGTACAGAGCAGGAGGATTAAGGAGGACAAGGCAGGTGTGTGGCTGAAGGAGGCTTTAGCGGTTATCGAGCCGTATGTGAGGATATGGGACGGGGTGTGGCCTGAAGGAGAGGAGGAGAGGGGGGAGATGCTACGGCGGATCTTGGTCGAGAACGGGCAGCTCTTTGCAAGATATAAGCTCTCGCCGCATTTGAAGGAGTTCAATTTCGAGTTGGGTCCGAGAAAGCTGGAGTAGTAGGTGTGCTTCTGATTTGCCTGCAGACATAAATCAGTCTTTGTCTCAGAGCTTGATGAGAAGCTTCCGTGCCAGATTTGTATATCAAAAACATCCTAGATTAGTAATGATGAGGCAGCTTCTTGGAAAATTCAATTCTGGTAACAAACCCGCCAGTTCTTATAGTATGCTGGAGGGTACCAATGGCAGCATCCCAAAGCTTGATGGTTTTATCACGTGAGTAAGATGCCAGCACCCGGCCATCTGGAGAGAAGACAGCAGAATTAACCTAATCTGAATAACTCTCCAGGGTATGTTGAAGGGTGCTAGTAGCGGGATCCCAGAGCTTGATGGTTTTATCATGAGAACTGGATACCAGCAGCTGGCTATCTGGAGAGAAGGTAACTGAATCAACCCGATCTAAATGGCCCTCTAGGGTATGCTTAAGGGCACCAGTAGCAGGATCCCAGAGTTTAATGATTTTATTATTAGATCTGGATACCAGTAGCTGGCCATTTGGAGAGAAGAAAACTGACCGAACCCAATCTGAATAACCTTCTAGGGTATGCTTGACAGCACCAGTAGCAGGATCCCAGAGCTTAATAGTTTTATTATCAGAGCCAGATGCCAGCAGCTGGCTATCTGGAGAGAAGGCGACTGACCGAACCCAACCTGAGCTGAGAGTAGTAGTTAGGTTAAACATTTAGGGAAGGTACCCACTGTGGCCTACTCTGCTGCGGACATAAAGGGACACATGTTTCCTCTTAATCGTCTTTTGTCATTGTCATAACTCCGATGTTCCTCATACCAATCCTGACTAGCCACGAGAATCGGATGCCTTGCCAATATAGCCTGTTGCCCTGCTGGCATCGTCGCAGTTAGGATCTTCTGTCAAAGTATCAACCTCGTCAAGGAACTCGACAGATATGGAGGACGATGCTGAAGGAATAGGGGTGGCGCTCCTAGAAATATAATCTTGGAGTCTAGAAGACTTGTTTCCAACCAAAAAAACGTTACAGTAATTCAATAACCTGCGTCCAACCATTCATAGAAGCGAAAGACAATAAAGGCTTGGCTGAGGAGAGCTTTGAGCGCTGAAGTACTAGCGCCTTCAGCGTGACTATGTAACTCTGATTGGTTTACAGCCGATCCCCTGCTTTAGTAGTTTAGTATCTCCTGCTACCAAGGGATAGAGGTTCCTGAGATACCTTATCCTGGAAATAGCATAGCCTTAAGAATAATTCTATTATAGAATAAAGAATCTACTTATACTTGGAATAAGTATTCCTGGTATTAGTTAATACCTAGAATAAAAGGTACCAGGACTTAGTCTAGTCCTAAAATCTATAATATATAAGTTTTAGTTAATATCAAAGTAGATATACTATATTAGAATAAATGGGATTCTGTAGGCCCATGACTAATTTAGTCTAAAGGATTTATAGAAGATCTGAATAAGATCCTGGGCTGAGAGCTAATATAGACCTGGGGTATAAACACCAGAATAGTTAGATAGACAAGAATAGAGTGCTGCGGTAGTAGGCCCCTATACTAATAACCCGGGCGGTAAGATTACGAGCTTTGACCTCGAGGCATCATGTAAGCGGTAATGAGAGCTAAGGCGAATACGAGTGTTAGCAGCAAAGGGTTTTAACAGCATGGCTGGGAACTAGCGTAAGCAGCAGCTAATTGTTTTGTGACACTAATGAAGGGAGGGTAAGGAAACGAGTTAAGAGTTTCTGAAGTACACAAGCAAATGAAGTCACCATCTCTGATCCCCTTCCAACGCGCCAGGTCTTGATATCTCATCTGAGGCCCTGAGACAGTACGGCGCATTAAAAGCAGGTTAATTTATTGCGCCAGAATGGGGAGCGGCCAGCCTGTGACCGTGAAAATCAAGGCGGAGGCCATGGAGGCTGACGGAAATGAAGGTGACCTTACTGCGAGCATCCAAAGGTTTGCCAAAATCTGCAAAATACATTGTCCAGTACTCATTGCGCCTCTATTAGATATCTTCACGCATCAACGTTCTCTGACTTGACAATAGTCACCAGGGACCAGGAATTTGAAGTGCACAAAGTGATTGTCTGTGGGCAGTCAGAATTTTTCTCTCGGCTTTTCAGCCACAAATGGAGAGTAAGTTGAATTCGACGGCATCAAAGGATGCCTGAAGCTTATTCGAATTCGTCAGGAAGTCACAGAGAACGTTGTACGACTAGAGTACGACGATCCCAGGGCCATAGAAGCAATGATTCACTTTTTCTATGGATTCAATTACGATAGCAGTGGTAGTGAACAAGGTCGAACCTCCCCAATGCTCTTCAACGTCAAAGTTTACCAGATAGGTGACAAATATGGCATTCCTAAGCTCAAAGCGCAAGCGAAGGAGAAGTTTTCGGTTGCTATAACGACATGCTGGGAAATGGATGACTTTCCCATTGCTATCGCAAGCGCATATTCCACTACGAGTTCCGCAGATAGAGGTCTTCGGGATCTTCTTGTTAGCACATCTTTGAAACATATCAATGACTTGTTGAAGAATGACGATTTCAATCAAGTCTTAAGGGAAACTCTGGGCTTCGCGGCTGACCTTGTACAGAGCCAAGATCATCCAGTCAGCACAGTAACCTATCAATGCCCTAGCTGTTCTATGGATTGGAGCCTACAGAGTTCTGCGAAGGCCAAGTATTGTCCGTTATGTTCATACAGTACTGACTGGAGACGGAATATTAAAAAGTGATATTTGGGCTTTTATCGAAGTTTTTGTCTTTTTTTTATTTTTTTGAAATTGATACGAACAAGGAACATGCTACCAATTCATTATCAAGGACCACCACCGCTTGTAGTAAGCAAAAGTTTGCCCAAAGTGGGCTGTTCCTGCAGAAGTATCTCGAACTCTCTGTTATGCAGAAATAATCGGATGTGCTGAGTAGCATAATGACACAACATTCTGATTAGATTCTCGCACCGTCCAGTGCCCGCGCGGAGGGCAAAGTCAAACAACCGAACAATATCCCCAATCCGATCTTGGCATATTGGAAAAGCATGCAGGAGATGCAACATCTTGAAGAGACAGATGTCGCGCAGCTCCTGCAGTTTATATTCTGCGGCAAAAACCTGAAGACGAGCATGGGTGAGAAGTATTTCGGTATAATCGAAAATAGGATTATAGCTGCCTTGCAACCCCTCAGATGGCCGTGGCTGAATCCGCCGCACAAGGTAGTCCGCGTATTGTTCCACCGTCTCTGTGTCTCGAAAGAGGCTTCTTTCGAGAACGAGTACATCCGCCTGCTCCGCCTTATCTTGTCCACCAGAAGCCAGGCCAGGAGGTGGAGTGTCGCCGGGAAGTGTAATAGAGTAGTCTCCAGTGTACAAGTACTGACAGACGAAACTAAATATATGCCTATCCGTGTTCTTGATTATAATAGGGTCATCACCAGCAACACTACCGCTATCGCTGTTGAACCAGGGCGTCGAATGTGATTTAAGTATATTACTGTGAATGAAAACTTCTTCACAATCAGTGCCGACGGTGAATTTCAGAAGCTTAGACAGAAATACTCTGCGCCATTATCAGTTATATCTCATTCAGGAAATTAACCCATCCTTACCGGTTGCATGGAGTCATGATTGGAGCCGACCGTGGCAGAAATTCCCTCCGACGAGTAGTTACACTAGGTCCAACCGGCTTTATCATTTATTTTGTTCACAGAAAAATATCAGTTTCATAAACACTGAAGGCTGAAGGCTGAACGGGGATCGATTGGTCGGAGGTCTCAATCCGCTTCTCGCTGAACGAAGATGCATTGGACGCTTGAACGCCGAAACATTAGCGCCTTCAGCGCAGCGCTTACGAGTCTCTATTGGATGGCATCTGACGCCCCACTTCAGCGCTTCAGCACCCCGCCAGACAGACCTTCAGCCTCAGAAGGCCAACAATCAAGACTTGGAAATGAGATCTGGTGCAAAAGCAAAAAATATTGCTTCTGGGAAACTGCTTGACTAATCTCTTCCGCGGGCGCAACATCACTCGGAGCACCCATGTTTATCAACGACGCTTGTTATTCGTTGGAGGAGAATAATCACAACGAATGCAAAGCCACTTCGTGGATCAGGCCACCGAGTTCCTAGGTTGTCTGTCTTGCTTTCATTGGTCCGGCCCTTAACAGCTGTTGAGGTCGGAGACGGGCCAGGTAAAGAAATTCTTCACAACAAGGATCTGCTGAGGAGGCATGGCAGCATCCTTCCGCAGTACCTCACGCGCCAGTTCATCATTCAGCACTGCATACCCTTCCTCGTCAGCCGTCTTCGCCAAGCCCGAAGATCGCACCCTCTCCCCCTTTCCTCTCCTCAGGACTACTCAAGCACCACGACCCAGTGCTCTTCTTAATATTCGCCCGACCAAATCCAGCCTCTTCCGCCCAGACATGAATATACCGTCCAGGGTACGGATTCTCGCCTCTCGCCTTTCCCATCCGTTGAGTAATTTCGAACCAGCGGTCTCGCGATTTTCTGGATACCAAATCATAGCCGCGGATTCCCTTGTTGCGATAATTCCACCACATATCACGACACTCCTCATTTCGTATAGCGCTTTGGCAGGATCGGCAATATGTTACAGCACCTGATGTACTTGAACAATATCGAAGGTATTATCCGGGAACTCGAGAGAGTGAATATCACCCAGCCGAAAATCGATGTTAGTCACGCCTTGCGAGGTCACGTTTTCGATCCGTGTGACATGACCATGGTTTGCACGGCGGGCGAAATCTACAATAATTGAGCCGGGGCCACACCCCACACCCGATTTCCAGGATTTTGGATGTCGGAGTTATGTGAGATAGGAGGTAGCTGGCGGAATTGGACGCTGTGCGCCAACTGTGGGTTTTGAGGACAGAAGTGGAATGGTCGGTTATGTAGACAGTCATTCGCCTAACTTGGCTTTCGGTTGGTCTGGTAGAGCCTGATAATTGTGTGGTTTGGCGAAGTTTGAATTAAAAGTTGAGCTTAACTCTGTTAGCCGTACGCAGATGTCTGGTCAACGATGATCGGAGTTCCGTGCGGCACCAGTAAAAAGTCCTATCAGTGGAACTAGTACTAATTCAAATTAAGCTTAGCCAAGACCAACGAACTCCGACACCTTCGGAGTGCCGAGGAAAAGACGCCACGAGCAAATGATCACCGGTCCTCCTTTCCGACAAACCCCGTTTGTGTGGAAAGATCCGGTGATGAAAACACTCATAGAGTCTCCGAGGACAGTCTTTGCTAACCAGCAAATTGGATGTCAACATGACGTGTCATCATGACGTGTCGCATTCGCTTGACCACATATATTCCTACCTTGACTAGTATGTAATTGCTAATCTTCATCACTTTCAATGGCTTCCCGCTTCATACCCAAGCCAGGTACTGCTCCCAACGTCACTCGTGACGCTAAAGAGGCCTATAGGACTCTTAAATGTGGTGGAGTTGTCATCATCCCAACCGATGTCGGCTACGCACTCTTGACCAGCACACAGGCGGGAATTCAGCGGATTTTCTCAGCCAAAGATCGTCGAGAGGGGCACAATATTGGCATTATCGGGACATACAAACAGCACCGAGAGATCCATTTGCTTTCCGAGGCCAAGTTTGAGATGACAAGGGTCTTGACAGAAGATATGGCGATGATTGTCGGGATCATTGCCAAATACGATACCGAAACCCTTCACCCGCGCCTGGCAGTTCTCGATTCCGCTACGCTATCCCACGTCACGAAGGGCGATACGATCAGTATCGCAGTTCCCGAAGGTCCGTTTCTGAGGGGACTCGGTCGCCTTTGCGATGAGGACTCGGACGGCATGTTGACATTCGGAACTTCGGCCAATCTGACCGGCCAGGGGCAACAATTCCGGATTGAAGATATTGATCCGAGAGTGATTGACGCGGTGGACTTGGTGGTGGATTATGGTCTGCAGAAATGGCATGCGTACAGGCGCGGCGGTGTGAACTTCGATGCCGAGAACATGAAGGTGCTGCGAAAGGGAGCTGGATACGAAGTATTTCGCGACCGAATGCTTAGATGGTTTCCTCACTTACTAGCGGAGGCAGGTGTAAGCATTGAGGAAGACCCAGATTACAAGACTAGCGAGCCTGGAATGCCTGCTACCTAAATCAAAGTCTTTCGCACATTGACCTTGCGTGTAAAGATTCCTCCGCTCTTGTTTAAGTTCGTATAGCTATCGACAGCTTCTCAAGGTACTATCCGATTGCAGCGTAAAGCATGTTGTCTACTAGGCAAGCTGTAGCATGATATAACAGTACTGTTACCAACAATGGAGCTGGCAGTGGGATAAACAAATAACCAATAAGTTTATTAAAATCAATTATACAAAAAGAAACAAGCAAGTGATGGAGCTTTTGGGGGAATGTAAAATCTAAGGGATCGTGAACGCAAGACGGCTTCAGTATTGAAAGGGAAGACATCAAGCGCCGAGATCACCTTCAAGGAAGGCCGTGCCAACTTTGATTTACCACAGGTTGAAATGGTGGTATGTAGCACAGCGAAAGTGAGCCCATGGCATATAGGGCGGAGCCAATATGGAAGCAAGCCTTGAAATGTGTTTCTTAGTTCGCAAATGGGCTCCAAGAACGCAGCCTTTTGCCATACTATTTTATACAAGTTAGCAAATAACTATATATCGGATGCAGTCGTGGCGACACAACTCACCCGTTGCAAAATAAAAGGTAAGGGCACCATGGCAACAGAGATGAACCCAAGCGTGCTCGAGGCCCATCCAATTCCAAGCGAATTCAACATGCGTGGTGCAGCCAGCGGCAGTGCTCCTCCAAAAGAGCTTCGGAAGAAGGTGTTACCGGCAAATACACTTGCCGCATGGCGCGGATAGGATTCACCTAGGTAATTGAGGATGGATTGAAAGGTGAGGTAGAAGCCCGGTGCAAAGAACGCTGTCCCAATTATCGGAGCGATCCAGTGTACGCTGTGTTCAGGAGGTTAGAAATTTTCCTGCTGAAATCAAGTAACTCCAGTGGCTGGCCTACCTTTCTCGGGATGTCCATGCAAAGATAAAGAGACAAACCGGAATGCAAAGAGCTCCTATCTGTCCAGGTACCAGGCGAGCCTCTGGCTCAAGAACGATGCTTGCATCTGCCACTCGTGGCTGGTACCAATAGTATAACCACAGAATGTATGCAACGACTGAAATCAATGCTCCAACGAGGATACCAAAGAATGCAACTGGAGAGAAGAATTGTTAGCACAGTATTTGTGCAAAAAGTCAGCTGAGGGAAGCTCACGGCCTTGCTGGATTGCAGTAAAATGGTAGATGCCGTCAAAGACTATTGGGTCACTCCATCAGTATAACGTGGGCGAAATTAATCTAGCTGAGCATAACTTACCGAATGGGAAGAATTCAAACCAAAGGTACAGGACACCGTAAACTAGCATTGTGTGTATGTTAACAAATAGTATCACTGGGTCCAGACAGGCAAGTTTGAGATCGTTGCCCATGTCCTTGACAATGCGTACAGCGAGATTGTCGCTCGGTGAATGGATCTCTGCTTCACTCTGGTAGGCAGGATTGCCCGTCTGTGCGCGAAGGCGCCTTGCTCGTCGTAGAAGGATATTCGAGGATAGCGTCTCAGGTAAAAAGAAGAAAATAGATACGGTGGTGAAAGCTGTGATACCGGAAACGAGCCATAGCGTTGCTGTCCAGGTGCTCCAGCGCTTTCTGTACGATAATAATTAGTGTCAGATAATATTCAGCTGTTACAAAACGGATAACACACATCACAAGGGTTCCAAGGATCTGTTTTTGCAAAAGTTAGCAAAAGCCATGGATGTCTAGATGCATGTAGGCTGACATACCGGTCCTAGAATAGGCCCGCAAACTCCGCTAACTGCGTAAAACGCAATTGCATAGGGAAACTCATTTGGCTTAAAGATTTCCATTAGCGAGGCGCCACCGACGCTGATAGGTGTGCTTCCGATGAAGCCACCTAAAAAGCGCAGTACCAAGACGGTTTGTAGGTTTTTTGCCAAAGCCGTTCCGACATTAAACAAGCAGAAAGCAAGGCAGCCAAGGACATATACTGGTGAACGCCCGAGTGTCGACAGGCTTGACAGAGGAGAAAGCTGGAGATATATATATTTAGTGAGGTTATACCGGGGGTCTTCTGGAGGCGCAGACGTACGATCAGAGGCCCGATTCCGTATGCAATAACAAAGAGCGAAAGCCCCAGTGTGCCTTCCGCAGTGGTAGCTCCAAATTCCTGTTCGATACCTGAGATACTCGGTGTAAAGATTGCCGATGCTGCATAGAAGCTGAAGTTCAAGAGCATTATGTTGAAGCCGGCGACCATCCTTGCCAGCCTGGGCCAGTTATGAGGCATGTCTATATCATCAGGACCAGCGAAGCCTACTATAATATGCTCCTGGGAGTTTGGGCTTGGTAGTTCTTCGTCCTTGAGGGTCTGAGATACATTGTAGGAGAAAAATCGTCCCTTTGACACGCTGTTGAGCAAGCGACCGTAAATACTGCCACGTAGTAGAATGTCCAGGCTCTCCATATTCGAAGTTTGACAGGAGCAATGAATTTGCCTCTGGACCAGGTCGATGGCATTAAATACTCCTGGACAGCGCAATCAAGCCGGCCAGGGACTCCGAGGAGTTTGCCACTCCGGACCTAATTTCGGAATTCCGAGCTTGAACCACGAATAATAGGAGCCAGCATGACGTCTCTCCGCGGAGATCGGAGTCGGCGACCAGACGGACAGATAATAGGTTATGACTGCTTGAGCTTGCAATCCATGCATCAGCTCAATACTATATTCACTCTATACCGCGAGCCATGGCCACGCCAACCACACCTGGAAAGAAACCTCGTACTCCACGCAGAAAGGCTTGCGGCAATTGCGCTAGATCCAAAGCCCGGTGCAGTCTAGAAAAGCCTGCGTGCTCGAGGTGCAGATTAACAGACCGAAGCTGTGTATATGAGACAGCGGCTCTAGCATCGGAGCAGCGCAACTCTGGCCTAGCACAGGGAGGATTACAAGCAGAGCCCGAGCGCTTAAATTGTCCTAGGGCGTCGTTCCTTCTCGATTCAAACTCTGCGTCGACAACATTACAAACGCCGGTTTCTCTGTCAGATGCCAGTGCTCCTAGTTGGTTACCTGTTGGTGATACCATCTGCTATCCACCGAGCCAGCAGTTACATGGACAATGTATCGAGGGGACTGTCGGAAACAATGAGCTTGCTTTTGGAGACATTGACCTGACTCCCACCTCCGAGGCAGATAAAATTCGCTCTCGATGGTTAAGGCCTTACTTCATGACTACGCTCGATCGAATTGAGATCCCAAAAGTCGTTCTTCCTTATACTATACAGTTTATTAAGCGAATCTTGAGGACTTATCCGCGGAACATGCTGGAGGACGGGCATCTTCCCCCAATCATTCATCAAGCCCAAGTGAAGGGGAGCGAGGTTCCTCGCGCACTAGCAAACTGCTATAGCCTAGTACGTATGTGGGAACACGCCGTCCCCGGGAGCGAGGAGGTAGTTATGAGTACCCTTAGACGGGAGATGGATAGGCTGTCTAGTGAGGTATGTATGCACCTCTGTTCCTATTTGGACGTGACTGCTAATGGGATTAAAGAGCCCGGATCAACATGACTACCAGCTCCTGTGCTCCTTCCAAGCTTACCTTATTTACTCAATCCTGATGTACTTCTCTCCTCGAGGCAACTTTTCGGAAAACACCATGATAGCTCTCATGGATTTGGCCTTCCGTACCAGTCGAAATGGTCTCTCCTGTACCGCCGAGATAGAACGGACCAAACCAACATGGGAATCCTGGATTGTGGCTGCTGCGAAACGGCGTGCAGTCTTTATTCTTTACGTCTTCAGTAGCATCTATAATGCGGACCGGATGCTGCCTGATTTCATCGCCGACGAGTTAAGAACCGTCTATGTACCGGGTCATAAGGCATTGTGGGAAGCGGATAACCGAGAGACGTGGAATAAGGTGTACTATCGGTACTTATCTGATTGGGAAGATGGAAGCTTGGTTATCTCCGAGCTATGGGCATTCCCTGAGAAAAAAGAACCCAAGCGAAGGGAAAGGATCGAACGTTGGGTTGGGACAGTTGATGAATTCGGAATGATGATGTTTGCTCTTTGCGCTCATATCCATGGCTGCTGAGTTCAACTCGCTCTGGTGATTAATACTTGCTCTAAGCTTAGTCCTTATATATCTTTGAGCCTGGAGCTGCTAGTCAAACAGCATCTTCTCACAATTTACTATCCACACTCGCTCCCTTCGAAAGTGATGGCCCTGGTGACACAGATGAGTGGAATCTATTTGATAGGTATCTTAGGGTCACATCAGAGAGCCTGACGGATCCGCACAATCTCAGTACAATGGTCAAACAGTGGGAAACCGGTGTAGTAAGGTGCCTCCCCTCTTTATTATCCCTTTGCTAACATCGCCTCTAGAAACGTGCTACGAACGGAGACCCGAGCATGGACCCGAAAGCAACCAGGGCACTCAAACGCCTCAGTCATTATAATGCCTTAACAGCATTTGATCGGGCATTTTGTGACGGCGGCAGCAAAATGGTACTCTATCATGGCAAATCCATTCCACCAAACATGTGTACTATTACGGATCATAGTTGCGACATTCTCTCGCGATAATTACGAGATGTTACGGTCGACCATACTACCAGGTTGCCCAGCTAGCGCCTTCAACACAGCGCTTACTAGTCTCTATTGGATGACATCTGACGCCCCACTTCAGCGCTTCAGCAAGTGGATCCCAAGAACAAGTCCGTCCCAGGAACAAGGACATCCTAGAAACAAGTATACCCCAGGATCGGCATAGGGTATCTCCTACACCGCAAGCCACACGACCAATCTGGCCCAAAGCCTGTCAAGGAGATCTGACCGGGGTTCTAAGCCCAAATCAGACACAGGCTTGTGGTCTGGCCACCTACAAGGTCGGAGGGGGCGGACTAGAGGACCAAGGTGGTAGGCCCAGACACTGAAGACTTGGGTAGTAAGGCTTGGAGCATAGACCTATTGCCGGAGCACCCGAAACGCCAGACCCTGTGCCCCCGACCAGGCCGGTCGTCAGACGGCGGTCGTACGACCACCACGGACGGAGAACCGCCAACTGGTGTCTACGGCAGGTGCAAGACCCAGATAGTCGTCTGCGTACATTGTTGCGGCCTGTCTGGTCTGCCGACAACCCCAATATTACTGGAGTCTTCACAATTCCACTTCGCGTGCGATCGACCTTATTGTGTCTTCATCCATCCTAAGCTCTCCCCCGAAATTCATAAAGATTGTATTCGTGTCATCTTCAATTGCCGCCTCGAAACACTGTGCCGGAGTAAGTTTCTGCAGGTCCTTATCATAGAAAGTGGCCTGCCGGTCTCTCGCCTCCTTCCTTGCCAGTTGTTCCACCTGCAACTGGTTGGACCGATCATCAACGCAGACCTCATAAGCCATCCTCCAACATCTGTTCTCATCTCGGACCCGGAACACAATAGTAACAGGTTGAGAATCTGCCTCTGAGCGTGCCTGACTGGGCTGCACATCCTGCGGCGGTCGGGCGGCTATCCGTGGTGTTAGTTTTCTTCCACGTCGCTCTGCTTTCATCCGTTCGCGTTTGAACGGGACCAGCCGACGGGGCTCCGGTGTTTGCTTTTAACCGTTTCGCAGGATGATAAGGGTTGTGCCATTCGCTTCCAGTAGACTTAAATATCTCTGTAATAGACATGACAAGATGCCGAGTCACCATTAGATCCTTTCCAAAACTTATAAGGACAGTGAAACTACTATCGTCAATTGCGGCACGAATGCACTCATTAACTGCAACTTTGTGTAGTTAACCATCATAAAAGCGCGTATATTAGCTGGGATCTCGAGCATATTATTCAGTAATGATCTGCGCCTCAGCAAGTTGAGTAGGGCTCACAGTGACCATATCCATCTTTTTCCATGCCTGTCGCTCGTAGACATAGAATGTGACTGTGACCCTCCGCTCCGGTGGCACATCACTGGAAAGACCCGCAGGCATGCTTCCGGGGCGAAGAGGATCGGGAACTTCTAGGGTTAGTCTTCCCGGATCCTCTTCTACTGCCTGGTCTGTCAGTTCTTCCAGCACAGGAATATTAAATAGTAGATCCTCCCCCTCCTGCCTTTTAATTACCTGGCGCTGAGCCTGTTCTGGATTAGGTAGATCCGCTCTATGTCGTTCGGTCTCCTGTTGAGAAAGCCCTGGTTTAACAACACCCGCCGCGGTCTCACCCCCAACACCGTCCAGATTATCAACAGTGGCCGGCTTCAATTCAGGAAGTTCCTGCATTCCAATATTGTCGGGAATCACACTTTCATCACCCAGCTGGCTTCCCTCTTCCCGTAATCTTGTAATCAGGCTCGGCAAGTCAGCGGGGAGCTCAGTCACAGGCCGGGGATCCTCCCTGGCCCCAGGTGTTTGTAGCTGAGTAAGAGCATCTGCGCGCTCCCGAGCCACTTGATCTTCTTGGTGGACTTCTTCACCCACTTCCACGATGAGCTTAGTTCTATCCACTATTAGCTCTCCTGCTATTCCTTCCTGGCCCTCAGCTGGTAATGGTCTTCTAGAAATATGTTCAGGGTACTCCGGCTTGTTGACTAGACGGGTTATTTCCTGCTCCGCGTGCTCTGTAATTGGTTATAACAGACCTAGACCAGACTATTACTTAGCGCTTGGCTCCGAGTTTGTCATGCCGCCCTCGGCAATTGATTGGCCTTAAGCAGCAAGTAGTTTTATAGTTACTTTACAGTTGCCTTTCTATGTAGCATCATACGGTTTCTATGTTATATCCCTACTCTTTTTTCCCGAGGCTGGCGGCGTAGTGCTTGACTGGCGGGATAATGTAGTTGGTATTCCAAGGTAATCTTGCACTGATTGGTTCTGCGCTGATGAGTTCATGTCCTTGTCCATGTCCACCCCACCTGCTCCCTTATCCAGTATACTTGACATATCTGTATCGCGCGGTCCCCCTAAGGTCAAATGATTCACAGCAGCCGCGTCCTCCAATACAGGGCTCCCATCCGCTGCTCGGCGAAGTAGATCTTTTTCATCGATCTCTGTACATTCACGTTCCTCACTGTCAGAATCCATTCCTCTACTTGCTGCTGGCTGTTGTTCGACATTCTCCGGTCAGGGTTGATCTTCCGCGCCAGAGCTATCCCAATACATATCCATTACCTTAGAGATAGTAGATGTCTCTCCTATTGAATTTTGAATGGAAGTCTCTTAGACGAGAAGTAGGCCGTGCTCTACTGCGTGTTGTCTTTCTTGCCTCCAATATTATTCTTCGGGAATTTCCGACCGATCCCGCCGGCTATTAGATGACCCTTCATCAAAGCTACTTCTTGACATGTGGTCATGGGCCGATTCTGATTGTAATCTCGGCATATTAGTTGGGATAAACAAGGGTGAAAGAGGGTTGTTGGATAATAATTGCCCCAGTAGAACACTTTGGGAGGTTGTTGCGGAGGACTTGCTGAAAAAGGTGTAGTAAATACTTCATCTCACCTCCAGGAATGAGAGGTTTCTTTACAATACTATTACCAAGTATAGTGTGTCTAAGAAGATATGCAGGCAGTCTAGTTGCTAGATTTACTCCTAAGATATTCCACAGTAATCCTTTAGCTTAATTACTCGACTAGTGATATGTGCCACTGGCGCGGTCTTGTTCGGGATAGCAAGCGCAAAACAACCAGTAATCTGCTTGATAAGAGACTCGAAAGCTCCGCTGTCATAGTAGTAGTGATCCGGCTTCCGTGCTTTGAGCAGGGCAGCCCGGGCAATCTGGTGGTCAGGTGATTGTCTTATGATAGTCTTGACTGGTGGAGTATGAAATCCTAGCTTCTTGGCAAGCGCGGCCATTGCATGAATAACGCTCTCGTCCGCCTTCGCTCGCGCCTTTGCCCGCGTAGGGTTAGCCTTCGGGCCGCCCTGAACGTCCTTGGCCATCTCCGGGTAATGTCGCATGGCGTATATCCAGATTTGACGATATCCAGACGTTAGACCCTCGTTACTGGATCCAGGTTGGTGATGGAAAGTAGTGTCAGATATCTGGATCAGATAACCATGATCGGCACGGCGGGATCGAAAACCGTGGACCAGTACACTCTGAACCGTGGGGCGTTGCTTATCGAGAATAACCAACCGTTTCACGGCATTGGCGCAGAGTTCCAGATAGTTAATATCTCGGAAGAAGGTGTGAAGGGATGGTATAATGCCGTCACACGCTGCTTGCAACCGTAGGTTTTTCTAGATGGTGGCACGTTCGGTCTGACTGAAGTCGGAAAAAGCCTCACCGCTGAGGATTTTCCCCTTCACTGTCTTCCGATCAACTGTGGATGCCCGAGGGGTGTACAGCTGCAGCGTGTCCACTGTATGTAGGTCAATACGGGCCATCTGAGTGCGGTCATGGTTGACAAGCATTGCCCAGAAATTCTTTAAATGTGTTAGGTAGTGAATGAGTTCCTAGGACAATGAGTCAGGGATAGCCTTCAGAGAGCAAGGAGTGGAACTAACTTCATTATACTTTAATGCCATGACTGTGTTCAATGACCCAAGACTCAACCCATTCCAGAGCCCAGGGATTGTAAGTAAAGCATCAAACACTGCACAAAGATATATGTTATCTTTAGAAGTAAGCTGCCTTAACTGCTTAGTTTTATTCAGCGACAGTCGGCACCACCAATAGTTTTGAAAGAGTGTATTACTCTCATGCTGATACTAACGGATTTTCCGGTACACCTCCCTATTAGTTAGTGCTTTTTTGTTTGCATATTTATTGACGAGAGCAGTCTGTAAATCCGGGCTGATGTCTACAAGCAAGGGTTAGTACAGGTGAGGAAGTCTTGCGTTGGAAAGCAGACCATCCAGATATAGGTCAACCGTCCACCACCAGTTAGATAGGGCTAAGGTTTCCTCAGCAGCTGTGAGTCTATATTACCCATGGAGGCATTGCACTTGGTGCCTATGAAAAGAAAGATGAGGATATTCCTGTTGATAAGTTTTGAGTTCTTCAGGGGTCAGTCCGGCGCCACAGCATGCTCTTTCAAGGTGCCGCCTAGAAATGACAGTAGTCACATGATTTCGGATGTTGAATCTTTGGCAACCATCCTTGGTAAATATATTATGTAATCAATCTACATTTTTCTGGTCAATCTCACGGCTTATCAATGGCTGGAGAGAGATTTGGTCAAGGTCAATCTTGGCAGTACCTTGGTACTTGAATAGTTGTTCTGCGGTTAGTTACCATTTGGTATCCGTTAACAAGTCTATACCTAAGTCCATAAGTGACTTCGGCGTCTCTTCTAACAGTATTCTAAGATAGAGACGGAACTATTTATGTTTAGCTGAGCTCCAAGTTGACGCTATGTGGCGCTTGCTTGTATGGGCCTCGTGCGGTGGTTGCGGGTCGAAATGCTTCAGCGCTTCAGCGCCGTCTCCCCATACTTCAGCGCACCTATTTGAATGACTATAATTTTCTATAAAGGAGATCTTGATCCAGACCTGAGACTACCAGTAATATTTATCTTCTTGCCCTAAAAAGAAATCATATCTCGTGTCGAAGGTATTACATACTATGGATAACTGGTATCTTATATAACTTTATACCAAGTCTTTTAAGGCCTAATAACCACTTTCTCTAACACCTACTACAGTATCCGCGTACAAGGAGTTTCAAGGCCAAAGTAACTATATACTAACTAAGGGGAGAAAGTAATGAGAGAAGCCAGAAAAATCTAAAAATCCTCTCTTCGGCCCTGTATAAGATATTCACTAGAGTAGCTTCTAAAGTGAGTACTAGACAGCTCAAGTATCTATTATTCAGAGAGGGTCACCCTAGCATATATTAAAAGATCTTTTTACCTATGATCTTGCAGGCCCTGTCTCTATTGCAGTCTATAAAAAGGGCCCTTCTAAGGTAATCACAGTCTATGTATTCTCCAAGGAAAAGGCAGATATATAGCTGCAGGTCCTCCAGCAGACCTAACACTCTAATGTTATCTCTATAACTGAGATCTTCAAGGACCTCGGCATGATATACTTTATTGTTGATGACCTGTCTCTGATGTTGGAACACCTGGTCGCCTGTGATATCTTCCCGTCTGAGCTTCAGCTGGCTTCTATCCTTGTACAGGTATGGATCATCAGTCATAGCAAGCAAAAGGCACTGACCTAGAAAGGTACTTGATAGGCTATCACATTTACTGGAAAGGGGCTTTGAACATCAGTTCTTGATATGCTCTAATATCCTGCTGGGGCAAAATAGGATTATTTAAATTAGTACAGGTCATTCCGATCCCACTCTTCCCTTTACTGACAAACCTGGACAGCCGGTTTGGAGCACTGCGTCGGGCGCCAGCCAACCCAATCTCAGACCCAGACCCTCCGAGCCTTGACTAATGTCACAATATTTCTTATGCAGAAGTATCTGAAACCAGATAGTATGATTAGGATTAATGGTACTTATTAGCAGTTAGAACCCCTAGAGTTCCTGTCAGTAACCATATTGGTCATAACTATCCAAGAGTTAAGAAAGGTTAGCTCGCCATCTTATCTATATTCTTGATATCTTACAATAAACAGTATCCCCTACTTACTAAGCACCGCTGGTCTGCTGGCATGTTGGTCAGGCTTGCTCATCTCTGCCTCATCACCACACGCACTTTTATAACAAAACCATGGGTGCAGAATTGAACAAGATATAAGGACATGCATTATAAAGCCGAGATCTGATCACTTTTATACTTTAGATTACTTGATTCATGTATAATTTTTTAGTTAGGTTATCACGCTGAAAGCCAATAGTATTTCTATAGAATTCAGATTAGTTGAAGTATCGCACGTCATACCGAAAGAGAAACCGCTAAATCCAAACAGCGCGAATAACGAAGCAGTGGATCAAGGTTAGAAATCGCGGATAATATCAGGTATCTTCTTCTTTGTAATAGGTTCGGCATCCATTGCCTGCCATATGACCTCAGTCATCTGCCCCGTCCAAGCTTCCTGGTCCGCTGCAGAGGCCGAAGCTAGTTGAGCCTGTCGGACACTTGCATCAGTAATACCCTGAAAAACCCCGCGGAGGTCGGCTATAGACGCCCCAAGCATGATTGCCTCTACCACAGTATCTAAAGAACGCAATAAATGAACAGTACCCGGCCGGGTTCGCAAGACAAAAGTTATAAAAATATTGAGTTGGGGGACTCTGAAATTATAGTTGATACTACAGGTCTGAGTTAGTTAAGGAGAGCGGAGCCGCCGCTGGGGGATATATATAGTGTCTATAGTATCAGTACCATATAGCAAGACACCAGCTCCCAAGCATGCTACAAGCATCTAATATTACTTTCCTGGTCACTTATGACAGCCGGTGATATTATCATGCCGAGACTTTATTAGCTCTGGTGTATTGGGCTCCTCCGGGCAGGCATTGAGAATAAATATAGTAACAGTAGCCCCCAGCTGACCATGCTTCTCCAGCCAGGTATAGTTGAGATAAAATAAAATCTGTGCGATGCGCTTCGCGAGGGGACTAAGGAATAGTGTCTTTTTCTTGACAGCTTTAAGTAGTCTATAGTAATTTACGGCCCCTTCTTTACCCTTCTATTCAACAGGAAGTTCGAGCGCCTTTAATAAGGGCAATATACTACCTTTACTACATTCTAGTAAGGGTTGTAGCAGTCTAGAAAGGTCCTGTGCGAGGAGCCTATCTTCTGCTAAGAGGACCTCCTCAATTTTAATCTAATCAAGGAATTCTGTGCCATTCTTACCAGCCCTGCACAACTGCAGGCATCGGAACTTACTCTGACTCGGGATTCTGGGTTCCTGAAGAGTACGTGACTCTTCCGCCGGGGGAGATTCAACATATGAAGAGGGGGTTGGATAAGATGAAGGAGTGGCATTAGACCCAAAGGGCGTAGCAGGCCCCATGGGTGTCGTTGCCAGGGATGGATAGAGGCTGTCAGTTGACAGTTGTATATCAATGGGCTGGCGTTGCGTTATCCTGCCGCTAGAACTGGAGGGTGTCGGATAGGCTGTATCAGACTTGGGGGAAGTCACAGCTCCTACAGGTGTCGCTACATGCTCTGGGCTAGCGGAATCAGTCGTGCTTTGGTCTTCCGGCAACGCTATTAATTGGTCCTATATTAAATCAAACTCATTAACAGCATGGGGACGAAGGTTGTCAGAGATCAATAATATATGATCGCTGGTCAGCAAGGAAGGATTAATATAAGCGTGCGGTGCACAAAACGAAAGATCTGTGTTATAGTTTCCTATGGGACCAACGCATGTTAGACTGAATAAGAACGGAAAATTAGAGATAGACACAAACCAAATGATTCCAAGGCGTTCATCTCAGCGTTTGATTTGTCTATCTTGGCCTCCTGAAGAACATAGATTAACTGGTCCCAGCTCAGTTTCCGGATATCGTCGAAATCATAAAAAATGGCTAAGGTTATAACGGAGGTGATGCTGTTCGGTTGAAAAAGACTGGAAAGGAGAGGGGGGGATGGGTAGAGGCATCGTGGAAAGGAAGAGGGGGGCAGGGGGAGCAGCTTCTATTTATAGGCAGTAGGGGCCAAATTAGCCTTAGAAAAGTGAGTGTTGCAAAGATGGATAAAACGGTTAAAAGTGTTCAATAAAGAGAGCGTCCTGGAGCAGAATCGATGGTCATTATCAAGAAATCATGGCCTTGGCCACAAGTTCAACAGACTTACTTGCATCTGCTCCACTGACAGGGTGCCATCACTGATCAGTTCCTGCAGATCAGTCCAGGCTCTCAAAAATACAAGCAAACAAGTATATTTCTATATTAAAACAAAAATTACAGGTCCTTCCACCATATTCTTCTCTCTTTTTTCCACAAACTGCCGCTTGAGTCATACCTGGGAGGTTCCCCTCCAGCTCCTCTCCCAAGCTTTTTTCTCGCTCTTACACCTGCACTTGTTTTTTTTTCATTTTCCACTTTTTCTTTCCTTTTTTTTGTTTTTTTTGTTTTTTTTTTTTTTTTTTGTTTTTTTTTCCCCTTCTCTTTTTGCAGCAAAATAAAAACCTCAGGCATTTACTGTGCAAAAAGGCCTTCAGTTTCGGTCGACCCGCGAGTGCCCTCAACTTTCTCGGCCCAACTCGGCATTTGGCCTTAATCGGTGCTGGGCTGATACTCCAACTCTGAAAGCTGTACACCCTGGTGCAGACACGCTCGTACAACCTTCCGTATGTCATCCCGAAGGTCGTCTGTTGCAGAGACTAGCCAGGACGGTCAGCACGTATTTTGCATGGGAAATTTGGAACTTCACCCATCACTAATGTCCGACCTTGCTGATCCCAAGTGTTGGGCAGTCTCTTAACCTGGTTACCAGATACCTCGAGAGAAATAATGCTTTAATAATCAGGCACTTCCTGGTAAATATAAACTCGCTTATGGCGGCTAAATGGTAATCTATTCTGCTTAATGCTGTCATGGATGTAAATTGAGATATACAGTATCTAAAATAGTAGCCAGTATCAGCCATTAGTAGAATCTCCAGGCATTTATTAGATACTCACATAGCTGTTATCCATGATATCATCCTTCAGGAGGTTATTGATTAGAGATAACACAGGGGTCATCTTATCAACAGATTCTACCTGCCATACTAAGTGTAGCCAACGAACCTGGGAGGTGCATGTGTTATAACCGTAGATCATTTTCTTTAAGTATGGAATGGCTATAGCAATCCCAGATCCGCTAGCCAGCAGCAGAATACTCTTATAATTACTAACTTTCTCACTTACTCCATGAGGGCTAGTAAACAAAGCCAGGAAAGAGACTAAGCTTCCTGCAGCAGCAGGGGCATGGTAAAGTAGGCCTGCCGTGAAACTACTGCATGGCTTTACTAGAAGCTCTACTGTATCTTGCTTGTCTTTGGACCACGACATAACCATAAAAGGATGAGTCTGCATCCATGAATATAGGCTGACGGCGGGCATCCAGAGATTGATATACTGTCCAGCCTGTACTTTGACCCGCCGAGGCAATAGAACGCGAATATAGACCGCGTTGACCACCAGGCCTTCTTTAGATTCCATCGCGCTGAATGACATGATAGCCCTGAGGGTGCTATTACCTGCAAAGAGACCATTATTATATAGAAGAGTTATTAGCTCTAATAGGAAGGTCAGCACAAAAGTTCCCACAGTAATAAAGAGATATATTTTTGAAGAGGCGCTCTGCAATAGAAGATGCTGCCAGGTCCTATAGATAAAGAGTCCGGCAAGAATTTAGTATCCTTAAAGAAAGACCTTGTAGGACCATTAACGAAACCATGGAATTGAATGCAGAGCAAGGGCACCCAGTGAGATTGCAGCCTGTCACGGGTTAGCTAAAGCGGAGTGGCAGGAGTCTATGAGTGTACAAGCATAGTAAAAAGATTTTGCTGTTCGTGGAGTGGAAACGTAAAGCCCTGGCCCTGGACTGCCGTAATAATGTGGAATGATAGCAGGGCAATAGCCATCCAGCCAGTAGCCTGATGAATCTTCCGGCAAGTATTCCATTTGATACTAAGGAGGTCCGCCAGGTAGGCTAGGTGGATAGTTGATAAAGGGAAAATCAAGTTCACCAGAGCCAACTCACCAGCCCGGCGGCCAGCACTAGTCAACAACTTGATTCTGAAGAAGAGAAGAAAGATGTTGATTATAGTATATAATAAATGAAGAAACACACCGGCTCTGGTCCATGGACCTAAGAACCAATGCCTATAAATAACAAAGAGTAGCGTCAGATGTTGAGACATAATGAGGGAAAACAAATATCCATACCCAGCAAGGAGAGAGATGGTCCGGATTAATAAAAGAACAGTAAAAATACTACCAGCGGTAATAGCATAAATAACTAATGGGTCCATTCTATAAAAAGGAGAGATAGTTAGGGGAACAAGCCAGCATGAATAAGGATAGGAGGATATATAATACAGACACCCTTTATAGTCCATGAAGCTATGGATAAGGGGTTCCGCGCTGAAGTGTGCTGAAGAAAGACGCCCTTAGCAGACAAACAAGAGCTCCCTTATTTCTAGTTACCTGATAAGGACTTCAGCCCAAGATAAGAATACTTAAGAACTCTTAATCTCACGACTTCTGGGGCTCTTCGAAAATATTCTGCACGGTACAACATTTACAAAGCACAAAATGTCTAAGACAGAACAGAAATCTTCCTGGGTCAAGAAGTGTTGTTCAGAGAGTAGCCGAGTAAAGTCACAACAATATCAGTAACATAAGAGTGGGCTTTTCAAGAAAGCGGTAGAATTCAGCCTGGAGTATGAATCTGATATAGTTATTACAATTCAGATCCAGAGAACTGGTCAGACATATATCTTTGATTCATTGTCGCAGGAGGAGTGGTTAGAGGTACTTCCTAGATTGGTACTGTACCCACCGTGATATTGGGTTTCTACGATACTATCTAACTCTACTGCTTAGGCTGTTTCCTATCCCCCTCCAATCCATCAGACAATAGAGGATATCGTACCCCAGCTCGGGGAGTATTTACCATCATCTCCAGTTACCTGATCCAATATGACTAGGCATACAATCGCGAGGCCTAAGCATTATTATCACTTGCTCCTGACCTGCTTCTTCCTTCTCTTGGGAGGTATCTGTTCATAGACACAAGTTTCAATCCATGTGCTCAAGGACGAGGGCTTCAGAAAACGGAGCTAGTTTATATTTGGTTAGATTGTTTCGTTTTGTCTGCAGCACTTCAGCGGTTTTGCAGAAATGATCCGTCTGGACTGTGAGCGACAAGATGATTGGCCGAAATCTTTGTTCAGGTCGCTTGCCCAAACTTCAGTTCCTTCAAGTTATTAGTTGTTGAGAATACTGTAGATAGAACTCAGTAATTTTGTGTACGAATGCTTTCTTCTCACGTAATTGGTTACAGTAGAGTCATCTAAACTGAAGAGAAAATTATTTCTAAAGGCCGGTGCTATTCAACCATTCGATCGTTTTTGATGGATGAGATTGGATGAAGGAGAAGTCTCATGATCACGGTGGAGTGACAGCATTTGTGTCACGTGAGCCAACCGATTTGTTCATTGACTTTTCAGCCTCTCGCTCCATCCTATAGAGTTCCATCCATGTCGTCATGAGAGTTCTTATCCGTTCTTCGGGAGTATGTGCGTAAAGTTAAACGATGTATATACTATTGTACCCACAGGACTCTGAAAAACCGTTCAAATGAATTCTGTCTCCCACCGCAGTAGACTTGAGGTCTACTCCGCACCGATTCACTGAAGCTTAGATAACGACGCCTGAAGCACTCGCCCTTCAGCGCCCACTAGGTTAACACTAATCGGGTTGCGCTTAAAATCAATGCACCACTTCAGCGCTCCCGCACCACAGATTTGCCAGCTCTCGAGATGAGTCTCAGCCATGGACAACGACACAGGACACCATTTTTGAGCTTAGAATTACGCCGCCTAACACCTCCAACTAATCCGCGTCTAATATTCGCTCCACCCTCGACGAATTTAAAAGCCATTACAGAGGATCCCACCCGACTCCTTTGGTTTGGACAAATTATAATATCATGTCTTAAATCTTTGAAATACTGCTTCAAAAAAAGGGGAACAAACTATATAGCATTATTTTCTTAATTCTTTGAGAATCTGCTCCAAACAATCAATGCCCCTATTGACTTGTCTGCTTAAAACCTGAGTAGCATGTTTCCTTGTACAATTGCAAGCCCTTTTGGGCTGTCTCACGCCATTCTGGAGCTAATTTAAGCTTGCCTTGTCCTGGAAAACCTTCAAGCTCCTTCTCATCCCGAATCCACTCAAAATTCTGGTCCCTATCACTCAGCGGGATCTCGCTCCCTCTAACATTAAGTTCTACCCTATAGTTGGGCTGGTACCAGGATTGATTATTCTCTATCCCCTTATACTTGTTAAAATTAATCAATCTTAACCCATCCCTTAGACCTGTCTTTTTCTCTAGTACACGCTTGCTACTGTTGGAAGGTTTTTCACCAGTAAAGACCTCTCTACTGGGGATAACTAATTCTTCCTGGTTTTCTCCCTAAGATCTTTATATAAGAAGAAGCCCTAAATAAGATACTACTAGTAGAGAAGCTCTAATTAAGCTGGGTTCTCTATTAATAGTAATAATATCTTTTGACTGACTGATAGAGGGAGCAGGTATATTATATTTAAAAACTTCATCAGGGGTTATACTCTGTAGTATAGATGTAATAGCGCCTGCAGGATTGGCGGAATATCCAGAAAGATGTGCCTTGATATTGAAATAAGGAACGGGATAAGGTGCCCCAAAAATTGTGGTTGCATAATTCTGGCCGAGTTCTCCCAGCTTGTATTCCTTCCAGGTGATGCGTAATGTATCAGACTAGCGGATGAGCCGAGTGTAGAACTAAGTAAAAATAATACTTCTTCCACTTAACCTTATCATGATTTTGTCCTTATTACTATCAGCGGTTGAAGACGGTAACTAAATAAGGCATAACTTACTAGGAATATGAGTCCCTAGTCCCTTAGAACAAAGGCATGAGCAGCCTCAAGAAATTCTCCTTCCTTAACGCCATGTAGGGTGTATTGTTAAATCTGATCTCTGTCAATCGATTCGATCTGAGGTTTGTGCTGCTGGATAAACTCCCTGGCAATTTCCTTGAGATCATTGTCAATAATATTATCGGTAGGTGCATAGTAATCGCGAACATGGCTCGTTTGGTTCATATTATTGGTGATAGTAGTAATTTCATCAACCATATATAATAGACTGGTGGAAGTGAGTTGGAGCTCTTCTTCTGATTAGTTTGATATCAGACTGTAAGCAGCTTGACGAACAGCCTTTAGAAAGAGGCGGTAATATAAAACAAGCTTGCTTGAAATCGTCTTCTGTTTCGTGGCGTAACTTGAGAACACGGACGCAAGCGAAGAACTCACGCGGATGAAGCGTGAGTCTTCGATATCCAGCTCATCTTCTCCCCCAAATGCCTCAACACAGTAGGCCAATATTAATTCCTCTTCCCTTTCCAGTACAAGCAGCATGTCTTCCAGCATCGGCATCTGTTCTAATGTACTGTACACAGTGGGACCACCACTCGTCCATATGGAATAAAGGGCTGTTCTTGCTGCGCGTTTCATCTGTTCCTCGGGCATCTACATCTGTTAGCGGGGCAATACAAAGGTAGAAAGTACCACTGACCTCAAGCATTACTGGAAAGCATGTCATTGTCGTCTGGCCTAGGCCAAGGCCCCCTTGTTTTTCCAGCTTGCGGTATCTTCTCCTTTGCTCGGCACTGCAGTTTCGCCTCTGTTAAGCTTTACTAGAGGTAGACCAGATATCTACTCCAGTATCCCTAGGCGGGCTGTTAGCGAGAAAGAAGACCTAGCAATACAGAAGCTCATATTTCCAGAGATGTTCACTTAATCTGAAGATAATGAATAAATACCAAGCAACAAGTAATATAAATATAAAGAATGATCTATATCAGATTTAATCCCTTCCAGCAGTATAAGGTAGTAGTACTCTTATATATCAAAGCTCTAGAGGCCTTAGATAGGCAGTCCGGACTAATTTTCTATTAACTGTAGTAGAGACCCCTAATCCCTGTCCCCTCACCATGGCAGCAGCTATATAGACTACAGCATAAAGTAATTTCGCTTGTGGACCTTGCTGCTCTAGATTTGAGTTTACCCTAAACAAAGTACATGTGTGTCACACCCCTGTCATGGTCCACCCAGGCATTCCGGGAATATCTTATGACGACAAATATAAAGATCAGTACATGCAATAAAGAAATCATTAATATATACCACTTAAAAAAAAAGAAAAGGAAAAAAAGAAAAGGCTAAGTGGGAATCGATCCTTCACGAATAATAAAACTGCTTCAAAGATATAGCTCCGCCGGATACGCATTACACCTTGTTAAATGTGAGCTTTCGGGGAAAAGTACCATCAGCAGTAACAACAGTGAAAAGCCCCTCTTCCTGCTTAGGCTTCTTCTCGTAGGCGACAGATTCTATTCGAGTGATCTTCTGCAAGTCAGCTCCCCTGGCGTCGAACGTAGAGGGAACATGCTCACGGATGAAGGCAAGGTCGCCATGCTATCATACTCTACCCCGATGTGCTGGTTCTCTGCAGCCCCACCTTCAACAGTATTGACATAGCAGGAAGAGCGTTCCTGTCCGCCAGGGCTTGTCAGTTGGGCAACCCACAACCAGAGGATCTATGAATTACCTTCCAGGGGGCCATCTTGTCGTTGCGCTCAGAGCCTCTACTGGGCTTCATTTCCCGCGGAACTGCAGACAAGTTGTGGCCTCCTTGTTTCCTGGCGCCCCAACACGGGAAAACGTTGCGTAACCAAGATATAGCTGAAGGAAGCGTGCAGGAGACAACCTGAGAAGAATAAATTAATAATAATCAAGCTAGTCTGTACCAAATTGCGGTGTATACCCAGGGACAAGGCTGGCATCTTTATAGACGTCGTGAGCTATGCTTCACTTATCTCGGCACAGCGAGCAAAGTGGAGGGATCCTATGAGCCAGCCATTCTCGGTCCTAACTTTATTGAATCATAGTCGATGATCTTGCTGATAGGAAACCATGTTTATTAGGAACATGTTTGCAGGATTCATTTTTATGAGTTAAAACCATATCATAGCGACGAATCGAGAGCTTCATGGCGAGTCTTTGTTGTCCATATCCCTTGGCGTATGGTTTAACTCAGGGACTAGGGCTGACTTTTTGGCACAATGGAAACGGCCGACATTTTACGGAAAGTTTCAGAGTTCCGCGGAATTCCGCAGAACATAAACTTTGCTCAATTGACGTATCCAGTAGCTCGCAGCCTGCGCGTAAATCCGCGTATTATCACGGAATTCCGAGGATTACATATTTTATTTCATTCACTGCTCTACAAATTATGTGTTTATGTTGTATATAAAGGCTGTTTGGGATGATTTCCTAAGTCAATAATAAAGTATTCCCTTTACCTGGATTAAGTCTCCGAATTTTCGCTATGTCCTTGAATTCAATTCATAATCTTTCTTCTACCGTGAAGCGAGGCATCCTGGGCCTTATTGGTAAGGTGACTTTAGAGGATGTTAAAAGTCTCAACAGCTCGAAGGGAGACTAATAGGTTTCTTCCATTAAAAAGATACAGGATGATGTTGAAACTCAGGCAAGTTCTGCTCGCACTATCCTGAAGCCGCTTGGCTAACATAAGATAGTATCCTACTCTGACCGGATATGATATCTAGTAAGTTACGCTACATGACCAAATTTCCCGTTTAATGAATATTCTAGAGGAGCCAAAGCCCACAGGTCTTCTAAAGATCAGATAGATAATAAAGATGTCCTCACTATTAGTTTCTATAGCTAGAACGGCACACGCCTACTAAGCGGACATGTTTATGAGGATGGGACTTATAAGCTTACCAAGAGTCGTGCAGGGAAGGGGAAGGCGAAAGGACAGAAATAAGTATTCCAAGTATCTGGCCTGTCGAAATACGGGAGAATGCTGAACGCATTAAGATTATTGCTATATTTTACATACTTATTTTACTCTCTTGAAGTTCTTGATCCAGTCTCCATGTTTCTTCTTCCTAATTAGGTGTATATCGTCACAGCAGTTCCACAAATAAGGTTAAAACTCTTGCTCGGCTCTGTCTAGAAAGCCTTCTTTCACCCTGTGCCTTATAAACAGCAGATAAGCTGCCTAAATCAGCGAGCACTCTTTATATAAGGACCAGCAATATGATAAGCAGCAATAAAGAGTGTCTAAAAGGGCCTATAACATGAGTTTCACATAAAATCTTACTAGGTATGACAGAACACTGATTCGGAGATATTAAACCTAATATATAATTATTTGTTATCACCTGATCGCAGATTTTCCGCTCCAAACCCCACCAAGACTCAGGCTTTCGGATCACACTCACAGATAATCAGAGCAGACATCTCAGTCTTAGGTGCTATAACACACTAATACCTGATTTCTATGTAAAGTAAAGCACTCTTCTTATCACCTGATCAGCACAATAAATCAACAGCCCACGTTGAGAATTTATCATTCATCCGTCCCAGGAAGCAAGTTTTAAGGTGCAGTATTGATGAGCTGGAGGGGTCCTACTGTCTTCGCCGAATCCTTGTGAGTGCAGCTCAGCAACAATTTCCTGTAATTCTAACCAAAGACCGTTTAGATAGATCTGAGTCGCATAACTGTTGCACAGTAACGCATTCGTCCGATACTTCCGGGCGTTAATGGTCGGAATACGGCAATGGTGGAAGAGGAACTACGCGCAGAAGATGTTACAAGTATTGCCGAGAACGATGATAAACTCGGGGACAAGTATAAAGAAGTGGTTGGTTACATTCTCTCGTGTTCGATTCAACGCGCTAATACATGGTAGACTGGGAATGAGGGGATGGTCAAAGAAGTTTTAGCCAATCCAGTAACGGTTCGAGGTCTATTTGAGCATATCACCGCAATCATTATTTAGCTTAAAAGCGATGTCAGAACAGTCAAGATTTTCTCAGGGAAGTAGAATATTCACACCTGGCAAACTTCTCCAGGTTCTCGCCATCAAGTTATAATGGTGTTTCTAACCCCAGGGTACTATTGTTGGTGGATGAATAGTACAAGAGTTAAGTATATTAAAGTGGACGCAATGCCTTAGGTAGTTATTTTTCTGTCTGTATATTTTCGCATGATATTAGCGCATATCTGATATAGGATTAACATGAATGGTAGACTTTCATGCGGAGCTGGGAGCATTATATTCAGAGTATTTTTATCTTCTCTTGTTACTTTCAGAATAACTTCAGCACCTGCTTCCCCTAATGGCAGCAGAGCTGAAGTCGAGTGCCCTGTCGGAAGTGTAAAAGGCGTAGTTTGCGCAATTTAATATTGCGAGTCACTAGTGGTTTTTGCCACATTAGAGACATCGCTTCCTGGCCCTGCATTTCGTCAGCCAGTTGTAGTATTGAAGAAAAACTTCCTACCCTCATCCCAAGTTCGTTTCCCATGCAAGTGCGCCAGATGTGCTAATTGCGGTTCTTTTTGAAACTATTAGACATGGTTCTACATTGTCCAAAATTGCGAATTGTATAACTTACCATCAAAGGAAGGGATGTGGTTTTTTATTGCAAGGTTAATCAGTATATCAAGTTTAAGTTGTTGCCCTTTTCGTCTGAGACGATCTAAAAGGTCGAGTCGGTCGTCGTCATTCATGTTTACTATTTTATACTTTCCAAGACACCCAACGCAAGCGAGAAACAGCTCCCGGCTGTGGAGGCGGAGGATATCATAAACAAATCGCTGGTAGATTTCGGTCTTGCAGTCCATTGTAGATGTTTTTAATATGCGTGTGGCAGTACTAACATTATCTACTGCTTTATCATCAAGTCGTCCCGTTAAATCGACCTGCAAGACGAACCGTTGCAATAAATCGAAGTACGTGTCGACCTTTTTGGTCGAAATGGAATACGTCCGAATATTGCGCCTTGTCAACTCAGTCTCGAGGGAGGTAACCGAATGATGATATTACTGCAGAAGATACTCCAGGTCCGCTATTTTAAATCTGGAATAATCATTGTTCCAAGCAACAGCAGTGTTGTCTGCAAGATACAGCCTCATATATGGGTAACTCATCATGAACAGGAATCAGTAGTAGGGTGAGAAATGAGAGATAGAATTTCAAGCGGAAAATTTAAGAATCCCACAATTTACCGCGTAATTCCGCGGATTAGGCTGGGTTTATATTTCAAAGTCGTGCCCCACTAGCACCAAAAGAGGATTAAGCCATCTTACTTAACTGTAGTGGAAGCGTGGTAGAGACTCATTATAGTTGGTTGATACAGGTAACTGGCTCCCGCGGCCCCGACGCGCCTCTATCCTATTTACCACTTCAGTTACCATGGTACCAAGATACTTGTATCCTTAGCATATAGGTTTGCATGGTCGTAGCCTGATCTAACACAACTAACAAAGAATACTCCATTAGAGGTATTTTAGCTGGGGAGAGATCTCCTAACACTCCTTGCTAACCTTAACAATGAGAAAAACATAGAGGCTGACCTACTATAAACAGATTATTGCTATTCAAGCAGCTCTAACCATAAGAGCTGGCTGCTCTCTCTATAACCAATCTCTCTCTTCCCTATAAAGCAAAATGCTTCCGATGTCGAACGCGATTGCAACCTCACTAAAATTTTTCTTAACTCAAGAGACTGGGAACGTGGTAAATATCTTAGACAAGCCTTGAACTTTACCAACTATCAGTTTTCCACTTATTCAGACTAATCAACTCATTGAGGAAGAGGAGTTACCTAATTACAAATCTAATCAGTTCTACCCCGTTTAATTAGGGGAGATATTCCAAAAACGCTATCAAGCAATTGCAAAGCTTGGTTTTAGTACTTTATCAACAACCTGGCTTGCCCGGGACTTGAGGTGAGCATGATTTACATGATATTCCATTAATCTAACATTTACAGAGATTGTCAGTATATTATACTAAAAGTTTATGTCTATACATCCCTTATTCACTGTAAACTCCCTTTTTACCACCATATCAGACCATGATTGGAGAAATGCTCACCCAAGAAATAAGTAAATATCCGGAGACTATTAGATTCCTTCCAAATTGCAGGTCCACATGGGACACATACTATCCTTGTTTTTGAAGCTGCACAGATGAGCTTGCGAGATATGAAAATTGTCTTCCGACCGGCTGGCTTTGACGAAGACTTCGTCCGGGGTGCCATTTTTGAGCTCCTTCATATTCTAGACTTCTTGCATACTAATGGAGAGACGGTGCACACTGGTAATATTGTACCTCTATATATTGTAGCTTCTCTAACGTTTTGCAGACGTGCATCCAGGCAATATGCTCCTAGGGGCGCACGATAACACCATATTCCAAAAGCTCGAAGAAAAGGAATTCGCATCCCCTATACCTTGCAAACAGGACTTATCTGGGAGGACCGTTTATCTCTTATGATTGATGCATCCTAGGGAAGGCCCCATGTTACTCTCCGACTTCAGTGAAGCTAGAATTAGGCAAGGACCTCACGGTAGCGATATAATGTCTTTGGAATATCGGGCTCCTGAAATATTATTGTATGTGGGCTGGAGCTTTCCTGTTGATATTTAGAGTGTTGGTCTAACAGTATGTGTCGTATTCATTTACTCCGATTAATTGCTAACGGTGTTGTAAAAACAAAAAGGCTTGGGACCTCCTTGAGCCGAAGAAACTCTTCACTGCGCGGGACGATGACGGGGATCTTTATAATGCCGCGCATTTCGCGCAGCTCATTGCCGCACTAGGGCCACCACCGGCTGAGTTTCTAGCTAAAAACCGAGAGAGGAAAGCTGACTTTTAGAGTGAAAAAGGTACACTTCGAAAATGAAATGTAACTGAAATCATTGATATAGCTAATAAACGCTGTTTTAGGTGAATAGCTGGATCTTGTACTTATCCCATATGCTCGGACCATGGAAGCCCTCGAAACCCGACTAGAGGATAAATCAGGTTTTCTCTGATTTATTTGAAGAACCTTGACCTGGCTTCCTGAAAATAGGCTAACCGCTAGTGAGCTCTTGCAAGATCCTTGGCTGACGGGCGGAAAGGTGTGATCTGGGAATCACGTCTCCATAATAAGCAGCGACTTCATAACGACAGGAGCCACGAGATAAACACACTAGAGGTACTCTCGCAGACTACCTCATAGTAGCTAAGTTCAGGAGTTTCGCACGTATCTTGAGTTAGACACGAGGAATGCTGAGAGGATGCAAGTTCACTGGATCCTCGCAGAGCGACGTAGGATTCTTCATGAAAGCATAAGTAATTAAGTTGTTGAGCTGTCTGATTTTAGTATCTAAGCTCTTGATTTTAAGAGGGCAGTAGCTTATTTCTTTCGAGGAAATATTGGTCCTATATAGTCGAGTAATAGCCTTGTTATAGCTTGTGGATGTCAGTAGGATCAACGTTGAAGTTGCGTGGGAAGAAGCATGGCCATTTGATAGCTAGACCAACAACATTTTTTTTGCCTAATGGGTACAGCCTCCGTTTTCCGGACATCAGGGTTGAGAGCAGCGGACTAACGCCGGACGCCAAGGTGGAAAAATATGCTGGTTTGAGTTTCGAAACGGATCCAACGAGGAGAGTATTCCGGCGGACCCCGAGTACGTCCTCTGCCGCCGTATCATCCGTGCTTGCCAACTTTCCTCCGGATATTAGCACGAAAAGGGCTCGCAGTTTTTGATACACGGGAAACATGCAGGGGGTGGTGACATGATGTCAACAGGCCTCCCTTCTCGTTTGGAGCGCTGGCTGTGGCGCTAATCAGCACAAATCATATCGTCCTCTATTTTGGGGGAAGGACGGTTGTGTTGCTGTGCTGCAGAGAACTTCTGGTGTAGACAGAACTCAGGTCATTGGCCACGCAAGCAACTTACGAGCCTCCATCGTTCCTGTCCAGTCGCCAGTGAAAAGGAATGTCCTAGTGGAAGCCAGGGCAAAACAACCCCCCATTAATAGGGCAACCAATCCTTTTTACAGGTTCGCAGAGGTCCTGCAAGCTAAGGTAAAAGCTACTGTGATTTGTTCGCACTGCGGACCAAGTAAAGGACCGTGTAGCCTCGGTCCGCCAATCGCACATGGTGGGAATGCATTTAAGGGGCCTCTTGAATGCATCTTTGACCACATCAGAAAAGATCCCAACTGATGTACTTGGCCTTGATTATGGGCCCAGCGCCACTCATTCTCCCGTCACTGGCTTTTATCTGCTAGAACTGGCCCCCACCCCTGCCCAGCCCCTCCACATCCACTCTGGCGCCAAATCCAAGATATATGGTGAGCTATGCTTTAATCCAAATAATAACAAGCGATATACTTTCTTATTTCACTGCATGAGTGGGGTCATGTTTCAAGCTTTATTGAGCTACTACAGGACTAATTAGTAATCTAAAGCTATCTTAATAAGTTTGTCTATAGCAGGAAATAAGCCTAGACTATTTTATAGAAATATAATATTATATATAAAGATATTAAATAATATCTAAATAATAGTAATATAGACTTTATTCTATAATTATCTATCTTTTTAAGTAAGTATTTATTCTTATTTCTATTATAATACTAATAAGCTTCTCTAAATAATATATATCTAATATTTATTTAATATAGTACTTTTAATATTATATTTTTTAAGATCTAAAAGTTACTTAAGACTTTTATAACCTATATTAAATAGTTAAAAAGCTACTATACTATAATTTTATATAGATAAGATAAATCTAGTTACTAGACTATCCTAGTATATAAAAGTAATTATAATATAAGAATTAGAAGCTATATTAATATTAAAAAGATTATTAAAAAAGTTAATAAAAAATATTAATAATATAAATTTTAGCTTAATTTAAATATAAAAAACTTTACTCTTAAAAAAAAGATTACTTAGAATTTCTATAAGATTTATTTAATTATAGATATAGAAATTAAAAAAAGTAAAATCTAGAAAGAAAAAAAATAAATAATATAAAACTTTAAAAAAAAATATTAAAGAACTTAAAAAAATAGATATAATTATATTATTATAGTTTTAGTTAGATTTAACTTAATATTAGAGCTTCTAATTACTAGTAAAATATATTTTATCTAAAATCTTTTCCAGGATTCTTTCTTTTAATCTCTTATACTTAATAAAGTCTAAAGAATATAGAATATTTTATATTTATATAAATTAAGACTAGCTTACTAGTTTTATAAAAAATAATATTAGATTTAGCTAGTTTATTTAGCTATTTATCTTATCTAATCTAATTAGTAAAAGATATAACTATTAACTTTTTATATAGAGATTATTCTATCTAGAAAATTATTATATTAAGATCTAATTTATTAAATTCTATAGTAATTCCTAATATATTTAAAATAAAGCTATATCTAAAAGGCTCTAGTATTTTTTTATAGTTATATATTAGTTATATTAACTCTCTCTCTCTCTCTAGTAGACTCTAGCTATTACTTAATCTTTCTATATAATACTAGTATTATTATCTCTTAGTTTATATAATATAATAATATCTATATCTCTTAAATTAGTCTTATTTTTACTTTTTAAAGATTTTAATACTAATATTTAGATAATTAAGGGTTACCTGATTTTCTAGATAGTTTAGATAATTAAGATATTACTTATATTTTATAAGAAATATACTAATCCTTATCTATATATTCTTAGTACTATATTTAGAGTATAATATCAAGCATAAAACTACAGTACTACTTAATTTCTAAAGTTTTATAATTATCCTACTATTACTATTCCAGGAGTATAAATATAGGCTCTTTTTAAATAAGTAAGTATATTTATTAGAATAGAATTTAGTATATTACTTATATATATTAGACTAGAATTTAAATAATAAATTCTTTAAATTTATATATAACTACTTTATTATTAATAAAATAAAGAACCTTTAAAAGAAAGAGATTAGATTTAACTTAAATAGTCTTATAAGAGTTACTATAGACTTTATTAAAGCTAGCTAATATATTATTATTAAGAAGTACTCTAATAGTATATTTAATAAAGTATATCTTATATATATAGATAATAGCTAAGAAGTTATAGCTAAGATTTCTAATTTAAATACTAGTATTCTATACTTTACTACTACTAGTAAAATTACTATAATAAACTTTATAAGTTTATTTTAAGCTCTTAATACTAAGTCTTACTAATATATCTAATTTAGAAGACTAGAAAAATTCTTAATATACTAGTATTTTATATATATATATAGAACTTATAAGCTAAATTATACTCTATTAAAACTAAATTTATTATTATAGATAAAATTAAAGGTATTTTACTATTCTAAATCTAAAGTATAATAAAATTATTATAGAAGTTTTAAGTATTTCTTACTATAATATACCTCTAGAAATAATAGCTAAGTATTATATTTTTATATTATAGTAGTTTATATTATATAGAAGATATCCAGCTACTAGCAGGTAATTACTTTATTAAAAATAATAAAATTATAAAAAATTTAGAGTTTACTATTAACCTAGCTACAGGTAGGGATTAGTATAATATAGATTAATTAAATTTAGATATTAAGAAGAGGCTATATATATTATAATTTATATTATTATTATATAATTATTAATAAGTTTATAAGGTTTTCTCTAATATAGTATCTATAAATAGTTAGAATATAAGAAATAAAAATAATCTAGTCTCTAGTATCTCTAAAACTAATTATCTTATTCTATAGTCTAAAGCTATACTAATTAGATATAAAAAAAAAAATTACTATTTTAGTATAATACTAATAAGTTATTAGTACTTTTATTCTAAAAAATATAATTATTACTAGACCCTGTCTCTAGTATAATAATTTATATAATAATAATATCTTTATAGATCTGGATAATTCTATAAAGATTATAGATATTATTAACTAGTAGTTTTATTATATCTTATCTCTATTTAATTATAATCCTGATCTAGTCTTTCTTAGTTAAGATAGTTTTAAGTCTAAAATATTTAATCTAGTACTATAGCTAAAACTCTCTAGACTTTTATTTAAAGAATAGTCTATAGCTATATATAAATATATTCTTTAAAATATATTTATTAAATAATAGAAATTTATATATATATAAAACCTAGATTTATATAGAATAGTTAAATTTTAAAGAATAGTAGTATATAAACTAATATTTCTTACTTACTAAATATTTAAATATAATAAGATATACTTCTAATTACTTCTAGTTAATTTAAAAGATATATAAATAGATTTATCTACTATCTCTAATAATATTCTATTTCTATTTAACTTTTTAAAAGCAGATTTCAAGTATATTAAACTAGATAGTAATAATATAGTAGCAGGAACTAATCTTATTATAAAAATTAAGAAGAAAATAGATAATTTATAGCTAGATAAAGATTTTATTAAGTATAAATAATATAATAATTATAAAGCTGCTCTCTATAAAGTTAAAGATTTAATATTAGAGTAATTAACTAAAAATAACTAGAATAAGACTAAGTATAAATACTACTAGCTATTTAAATAATTCTCTATTATATTAAGAAAGTAAAGTAATTAGAAGAAAAAATAATCTTTTTAATACTTATTATAAGAACTAAGTATTCTATAAAAATTAGAGTTAGAGCTTACTATTTATTCTTAAATCTTATATTTAAGATAAGGTCTAAAATATAATTTATAGTATATATTACTCTTAAAGATTATTATCTAGAATATTTTTAAGTTTTTATTCTATCTTCTAATTTTCTAATTATTTTATTAACTCTTTTAGAGAACCAGGCTAATCCTGAAATATTTTATAAAAATTCTAGATTATATATAAAATATTCTTAAACCCTGTATTTAATACTAGATAAGATCAGGATTATATTCTTTCTATTAAACTAGATATTATAGCTTTTTTCTTAAAATTTATAGTACTAAGATTTACTAATTATCTAATATTTTAATTAGAATTCCTTACTAATTTTTATAGGATAAAATATATCTAGTAAGTACTATAATAGTATTTTTTCCTCAAGCTTTTAAATTAGATTAAAAAGAGAGAAGCTTGACTAGAAGAACTTATATATAGGTAATATAGAATATAGAAATAAAAAATACTAGAAAAAAATTTATCTAGAAATCTAAAATAATAAGTAAAAGATTAAGATCTTAGTAAAAAGCTTAGTAAGAAATATCTCTAGATAAAAAAAAATATAATCTTATATCTTATAGATACTAATATAATTACTATAGAAATAATTTAGTAAAACTAATATTTATATAATAGTATAGTTATATAATTCAGGTCTCTTATATTATCTAAAAATATACTATCTTATATATTTAATAAGATCTATTATATTATAGTACTTTACTAATGCCAGAGCCTTAATTATCCTGAGGAATATATTAATACTAGCTATAGGGCAAGTAATTAAAGTATATAGTATCTATAAGATTAGTTGGTTCAATAGCTGTAAGCACACCTGTTCCAGGCAGCTACTTTGAGGCCAATATTTCCAAGAGTAATAGTGGCTTATTTACTGCCAAGATAATTTATTATTATATAGAAAGGATTCAGAAAAGCATATACAGACCTTAGATATAGAGATTAATATAAATAGTATTTTTTTATATTAACTTCTAGTAGATATTCCTGGCTGAGTTCTTAATTAGTTTATTATAATAAAAACAGTAAAGATATCTATACTAAATATATAACCATACTACTAAAAGGAGATATATCTATATAATAAATTATTAGTAAAAATAGTTAACTACCAAGAACAGCTTAAAGATATAAGTAATTAAGAATAAGATTTAAACTAGTAATATAGATTATAAAGTAAATAGCTATAGCTAGAAAGAAGATTATTAACTTAATATATCTAGTATTTACTTAGCTAGATAAGCTAAAAACTTTAGCTTTCTTAACTACTATTCTTATAGGGACTTTAAATCTCTTCTAGTAAATATCTAACTAAACTCTTTTTTAATCTATTTTTATATAAGCTTTCTACTTACTAATTCCTAGAGAAATATATCTTTAATAACTAAGAATAAATAGCTTTAATAGTAAATAAAGAATAGATAAAATACTTTAACTCTAGTTCTTACTCTTATTTAAGAACTACCAGGTATAGTATCTTTAATATCTTTTAGAATAATATATACAGGTTTCTTCTAACTATAAAATATTAATTAAAGAATTTAAAATATACTATATATATTAATTATAGTTATATACTAGATATTTTTATTTCTAGATAGAGAAGATTATAATTCTTTAATTAATAGGCTAGAAATAATAAGAGTATCTAGTTCTAATATATTTAATAAGCTATTTTTATATTTATTAATAAGATACTTTATTTAGCTATTATTATACTAGCTAATATTATTAGTATTATAGTTATAACTTCTATAGAATAATAGACCTATTTTATAATCTTTAAAAGTAATAGTACTTATTTTATTAGGATATAACCTATTATCTATATATTAAGGACTATTTAAAGATATATAACTATTAGTAATAAAGCTCTATAATATATTTAAATAGAGAAAATTATTATTATTAATACTATTTATTATACTAGAATTATTATCTTCAAGCTTAAGAGATATATTTAAAATAATAAATATTACTAATAAGTAAATTAGAAATTAAAGATATAATAGATTCTTATAAATCTATATTAAAAAGATAGATAATACTCTTTATATTAAGACTACTAATTACTTTAATTAAAAATATAGTTATATAAAAAAGTAAAGAAAGCCTTTTTAATTTATTATTTATAAAGATAGTTTAGCTCTGGTTAATATATTATACTACTATCTTATAAATTAGAGTAACAGGCTTTAGAGTAGGAAGAGTATAGATATAGAAGTATATAGAAATAGATAGTTTTAAAAATAATAGATAATTAATTAAGAAAAAGAGAGTAATAGATAAAAAACTATTATAAAAAATCTAATATTCTATTCTAAAAATTAAGTAAGAGAGAATATAAAGTATATATAAAGAAAATTAAATATACTATCTATATTATTATTTAACTTAGGGTAGACCAGGATATTTATATCTTATAGATTAAATAATAAAAGAATTACTATTCTTAAAATTTTAATAAAGAGAAGTATTATATCTCTAAAAATAGAATTAGTATAAAATAGCCTAATTATATATTCTAAGTTATATACTTTAGATTTTAATATAGTATACTTTATTTAGCTAATATAATTAACTATTATAAAGATCTTAATAGGGCATTATCTATAAAGAGCAAGTTCCAGGCATATAGCATAGTAATCTTCCATTAAAATGACTATATTTATAGTGTCATGCTTTCTGTAATACTCTATATCGGGGCGCAGGAGATGGGAAGATTAAGAAATTAGTTAGTAATCAGCTAACAAGGTTCTACGAGAATATAATAGATAATAGTAATATTAATAAAGATAGTAGAGCTATAGTTAAGATACTTATATTATTAGATATATTTCTCTAAGACTCTTGTTACTATATAGGCAGTCTAATCATAATCTATAATAAGTAAGATTAGTATAACTAGAGTAAAAATAAAGATATAGGACAGGCAGCTAATATCTAGAGATAAAGAAAGAGATAGAGTATATATTATATATAATATATAATCAGGCTTAGTTAGAGTCTACTAGAGATTTAAAGAATTAGTCTCTTAAAAAAAAATAGTTAAAAATATAAATATTATAGAAGACTAGCAGGTAATATAATATTCTAGATAAATAAATATTCTAATAGTAGTAGCTAGTAGAATAAGAAAATATAAACTATTTTATTAGATAGAATAGAGTAGAAAAGATAAAAAATTTAAATAAATAACTAATCTAAGTTAATAAAATAGAAAACTTAAAAATAAAGAAGATAAAAAAAAATATAGCTATAATTTTTAATCTAAAAAAAAAAAAGACAGGTATAGATATTATTAAAATAAATAAAGATAAAAGATTTTAATTATATAAATATAAAATATAAAAGAAAAAAAAAGAAGAAAGAAGAAATTAAAAAGAATAAAAATTAAAAATAATAAAGATAGTCTTTATATACTTAATAGTACTAGCAGGCAGTAATAATAATATAGTATATAGGATAACTATCTCTAAAAGAGTAAAACTAACCTAAGGAAGGAATTCACAGGTCCTTACTTTACAATAAATATTAACAACAATGGCCTCGTAATCACTCAGATAGTGATATCCCAGACTAGTGTCTTTGACTCCACATTTGTCCGTGATGTTAGTTTACTGCAACATATCGGATAGAATAAAAGTGTGATGGTTGTTGAAAGGCCACCCGGACAAACCCCAAGTTTGAGTTTATACAAAGTCAGACCACCACTTGAACGGTTCCTGGCTTGAACTGAGTCTGGACATCGGTGGTCAGGCGCTGACTCACGGTGGCGACAGCTTGCTATGTAGAAGTTGGAGACGTCTGACACTATTTCAGTGTATTACTAGAGCAAAATCCAAAGCACAGTCCATTTGGTAAACTAATACAAAATGAGAATATAGAAGGGGCGCCTAGAAAAACGGCACCAGTACAATTAAAGACAAAACCTTTGAACACCCTGGCAGGACAACGACTGAGAGCTGTTTGTTGCAGACAAAAATATGAAAGAAGCTTATCGAAGCTAGTTTGGCCGGCGCATCTAGAGACTCGTTAGCAGACATATCTACAAAGGTCCATGAATATTCATACTAATTCCGGAACGTAGGTAAGTTCCCAGGTCTCCGGGTCCCAGCGATACCAATCCCATGCCATCAGGATCAGGGCAAGCTCGAGTGGCGGTGCTATCATTGCGCCGGTCCTGTCGCCCCTGAGCCTTCGTGGGTAGAAGGTTGGCTCGGGGTCTGGGTGCTCTGCTGGATGTTCAAGTCGCGGGTCGATAACCTCGACAGAGATGTCGTGCAGAAGGAAATATTCAGACACCATGATGACTATAAAATGCAGGGCGAGCTCAAGTGCCTTGGGCCGCGGGTTCACGTCGAGCCTCATTGTGATCAGGATTGTTGGAATCGGGCGCTCCATGAGGTGCAGGGCGCGTTTGCGGCCGCAGGGCTGGACATACCTCTCTTTGGGGAGACTGTATTGATCGAGGATTTCGTCCACCTTTTTGGTGAGTTCGTATCGGAAGAGGTTCATGCGCAGCCTGCGGTCGTCGCTGGCGGGCAGCTCTTGTGATACAACTGGCAGCGCGCGCAAGTTGATCCCGGCTCGGTAGGGCGTGTATGTGTAGCTGAAGTCGCCGGCGCCAACTTGGACCAAGCTCCGGTCTGATACAGCTGTTTCAGAACCACTGCCCCAGGTTAAGGCCAGGAGCTTTCTGAAGGCCGCGTCGGAGGACGACGGTTCGATAGGGGGTTGGTAGGAGCTGGCATGCTGGAGGGCTTTGACGTAGACGTCCGGGAAGTTGCTCCGATACAGACCATCTGCAAAGATGGCAGCTACGGCCCGGACAGGGTTGTCCACGGGGTCGTCTTTTCTGGGCTCCTCCTTCTTCTTATTCTTTTTACTTTCCTTATTAGCCTCGACCTGGGCAACAGTAACTGTGCGCAGATGGGCAGCTCTCCGAAGCATATTACCCCCAAAGGCCGTGGGTATGGACGGGGTGGTGTTGTTCACGTATTCGGATGCTCTACGGAGGACGTCTCTTGCAGGGAGAGTTCTCTTGTCCGCCGTAGAGCTGCGCATGTAGGGAGGAACGTACTCATCGGGGAGTGGCTGATTTCCCTCGAACTCTGCCCAGTTGTATGCGCCGTAAATGGGCTCAAATATGTAGGATTCGTAAGACGACATTCTGATATACAAACAGAATAGTTTACAGGCGGATGATGCTCGAGGGAGCTGAACGGGAAGACATAAAATGTTGCGTAGCGCAGCTGTGGGAGAACAGATGAACGAAAAGGGAGCAGGTAAAGATGAACGAGGAATAGGGAAGAAAATATAAGATGGTTCGCAGCAGGCCATGACGATATCATATTGCAACGGGGTGGTAAGAGCGCATACGCAGCCAATAGTAGACTTCTCGAAGACTGCTCCTGATCATTAAGAAGTATAATACATAAGTCATAGTTCGTCGTGACGGACATTTCCCCCAGCGTCATCATCCTCAAATATCCCGACGACCTTGACAAGAAACTCTCCAGCCTAGATTATGTTAGTGCACACTCTATTCCTGTTCGACAGGCACGTACCTCGTTCAACTCCCGAACTGTATCCCGCGTCTTGACTATCTGCTCAGGTGCCAGGAGGGCATCAGCTCCGAGCAGAATACGCAACGCATTCCCTGTTACATCAGGTGCCAGTTTAGCTTCCGTATCCACCACTCCCATCATCCTGCCTGTATCCACGGCACTGTCGTTCCCTGGGGCATCAAAACCCTTCGACCCAGGGGTAGCGTCGGCAATCAGCAGTCGCAACCCCTTCACCCGTTCTGGATCGAGCATCTCGGACGCAGTAACAAGAAGCTTTTGCAGAGTTGCAAGTGAAGAACCAGGGACCGACAAAACCTTATTCAGGATCTGGTTTAGATCAGTCCAGAACGCCCACGATAGGATGCGAGCGGCGCGTGTATCAACGTCTAAGAGCGGCCGCGTCAGCGACACAAGATCTCGCAGAATATCTTCCAGAATATCCACAACTGCAGTGACCTGGCCATACTGTTGGAAGAGCGTCGCCAGATCGTCCGCAATATACGGCGTCAGCGCACGCGCTCTCGTCTGCAGTATACCAGCGACATCGTCTACAGTTTGCCCCTGGAGTGGACCATCAAGCAAATCAAGCAACCGCTCAACCTCGGAAAAGCCCTGCTCAGTCCCGAAATAAAACTTAATCCTCTTGCCCATGACATGCCCATACCCCTGGTACTCCAGCTCCCCCTGATCAAAGATTCCCTGGTCTCTGCACAGGTCATGCAGCTGGTGCGCCCGGGCAGGCGTGAATGTCTTCCTGAACCGCGCCACAGAAGCCGTAAGCCGGCCCAAGGTTTCTTCGTCGGTTATGTATGCGACAAATTCAGCCATCTGCTCTGATGTGAGCGCCTTATGCCACAGCATAACTTCATTATTCAGCGCTTTGATGTATGCCGGGTCCAATGTATCCCTGGCCCACTGTATCACGCGCCATAGGTACCCAACAGTAGGGATAAGATTTACACCTGCGCGATCAAGACCCTCTTTTGCGATGCGGTAGTATTCCGCGAACTCGGGGCTGAATATCGAGGCGAGCGTATCCAGCACGCCTACCGCGACGCCACGATACTCGTCCGGGATCGCGGGGCTGGTGCTCAGGAATCCTTTGAAGACAGCCACGAGCTCAGGTGTGAATAGTTTTCCACCGGTTTCGAAGACGTAGCTGAATGTGGATGTGAATTCTGGGTCAGAGAAGAGGAGTTGTACGCGCTCGCTTATGGGTGTTGGATTTGTCCTGTCGCTGAGGACGGTGAGTTTCTTGACTAGGGCGTTTATGCGCTGGATGGCTTCAATGCGTGCTAGCATTGCTTGTGCTTCGGGGGTGGAATTGAGCTCTTCTTCTGGAATCGGCTCTTCTGGAACTGGCTCTTCTTCTGGAACTGGTTCTGGTTTTTCTGGTGCTGGTGGTGATGGCTCAACAACCTTTGCTTCATCGACCTTAGGCTTTGTTGGTGGAACTTGAACTTGCCCTTCCTCGTTGTCGGGGTCAAATATCGAATTGAGACCAGATGCGAGCGATGCGAGATTCTCGAAGGTGCCGAGCCTTTTCAGAATATCGGGGGTATCCTGCTCTGCATCTGCACCTGCATTGGCATTGGCAGCCTCCCCAGTATCAGAACCGCCGGCATTATCGCCCATGAGCGAGAACAAGGTCGATGCCACGGACGCGACATTCTTCATTTGTGAGATGTCGAAACCATCTAACACGTTGGATGCATCGTTGGACGCAGGCTCTTCTTCTTGGACTTGGCGCAGCTGCTGCTGCTGCTTTTCAGCAGGTGAGTCGCTTTCTTCATCATCTACTAAAGAGGATAGTGTCGATGCGATCGAGATGAATTTTTTTAAATTTGACAGCCCCTCGGCGTTGTTGAGAAGGTCTAAGGGGTTCTGTTGTGGGTCGGCGAGCACAGCGTGGGGGATCCCCAGGGACAGCAACACGAGAGAGAGACGCATCTCGTCTCGGCGGGTTTACAGGGCGATAAACTCTGAAAGTCAGCGGACCTGGAATGCCTGCTGTATATCACGGAGGAGAAAGAATGCGGGGAGGGAACTTGGAGGTCAATCTGTTCCTCAGGGGTCTGGACTGCTCGGCAAGTGGTGCGGGCCAATCAGAACAGCCAGATATATTAGTTAAGAATGTTTCCGCGGGCCGAAAACAACATGTGATTTTATGACATGCATGCATAACTTGATGACCGAACCCTAACTCCATGACTAACTAGGTAACTATCATATCCCGTGCAATTACATTAGGCCATGAATGAACACAATAAAGATACAGTGATGCAAAGTAACAATTTGATCAGCCCAAACTCAACCCGTCCAACTCCATATTCGGACTATGCTGCTGCTGCTGCGGCGACATCGCCTCGCCGAAATACTCCTGCACCCACGACGAAATCAACGGGTCGAACCCCTGCGCCAGCTGCTGGAACTGCAGCCGGTCGAACTCCGAGCCGTGGTCGATAATCTGCGGCCCGTCCGCCCCCGCACTCTCGGGCTCGATGTACAGGTAGTCGAGGTTTATCTGGCCATTGTTATTGTTGTTGTTGTCGGTCTGTAGCGGTACTGCGTTCTCGACTTCGCCGGAATCAGACATGCCCGGGAGTGTACTTGTTGCCTGGGGAGGAACAGAGAAGTCATTCTGCTGCTCGGCGAGGTTCGTCTGGACTGAGGTGTCGTCGGGGAGAGTGTGCACGTCATGGTTCGTTTGTTCCGTTGTAGCGCTCACGGGCGTTGTTGCGGTCTGGAGATATGGGAGACTATCCGCGCGCGTGAGGCGGCGACTTGCTGGAATTTGCACCGTGGGACTGTCGATCGTCCATGGGAGCCGGATGCTCATCCCGATAGGAGGAATGCTGCGTACCAGTTCCGGAAGAGCGTTGTCGTAGGGTAGTCTCCCGACGGCGAGGCTGTAGTCGACCGACGTCGAAATAAGGAGGTATGCCCGTGGGAACTTCAAGAATGCCTCGTGCCATGTATTTGCACGGCCTGCGGACGAGGACTCGACTAGTTCCTTGCCTGTTGAGCTGGACTGCTGGGGAGGGCTGGAGCCGCGTTTCCCGGATATCTGACCCTGTTGGTCCTGGTCCCATCGGAGGAAGAGGTGCTGGGAGGTCATATATGCGAGCCGTAGGATGTGGTTTGTTCCTGCTGTGACAAAGTCGGTGACATCGTAGACGCGTCCGGAATGGCGCACGATCTCGCCTAGAGAGTCGAGACGGCGTCGACGGCGGTCCATTTCTGATGCTGATGGGGAGAGTTTGAGATCGATGGCTGTGAGGACGAGGGGCATGGCAACGTAGGCGAGACTACTTCATTAGCTGGGAACAGTAGATGGATGCGAAAAGGTGTGGATATAGAACATACACACTGAGAGGGAGATTCTGGGCTCGGCCCTCTCGACCGAAATATTCCATAATACTAGTGAGACGGGCCATTGCATCGCGCAGCATATTCCCGGCATTCCAGATTTGGGTGATGTAGTTCTTGCCACTGAACATGAGGTGATTTTCAAGCAGGAGGGCCTCGTAGTGCGCCAGATCAATTCGTGCAGTTCTGCTAATTAGCACTGGTCAGACTACCAGACTCTCGAAAGAAAATACTCACTGGTAGTACATGTATGTGAAATTCGTCAACAGCGTGACAGCCTCTGGCGCCTTGCCCTCTGTCCACTGATATAGAGGCGAATGAGCCTCCCACCGCTGCATGGCCGTCTTGGTTCGCGCAATCTTCGCCAGCTCCTCCTGGAACTGCTCCAGGGTCAAGGACGGCGCTGCGATACCGTGCGAGGAAAAGACAAATGTAATCATCTCAGACAGCAGCACAGCCAGTCGGCATTGCTCTTGGAGAACCTTGAGCATCATCCGCTTGATCTCGGGGCTGTAGACAGGGGAGGTATGGATTTCATCTGAAAAGTCGTCTTCGTCCGGCAACTCAGCCACCATGCCCATATCAAACGAGGTAACTTGTGGCCGCCGGCGGAGACCAAGGCAGAGGCTCCGGTCGCGCAGGATAATTGACCACCAAAGGCGCTTCTTCAGACTCGGGTCGATATCCTCGATCGGGCCAGGCTGGCAGCCGATGATCATGGCATTTTGAATCGCGCGCGTCAGCCAGAGACTGCTGATCTGGGGCTCATTCGCAGAAGTATGGAGAGTCAAAAGTACTGAGCCCTGGGCCTGTGGGTGCGGACGGTCCTCTGCATGCAGGTCATAAAGAACCTTGACGCGTTTATAGAGGACATTGCGGGCGTTGCGTTTGTCGGTCCATCCACACTTGCGAATTGTGTCCGTGGAGATGTACTACACAATCAGCATACAGAACTATAGTTACCAACTACGGAGAAAAGGCGTACCGGAGAGCCGGCGAAGAGAATCGCCTGGAAGACGAAGAGCGAGATCTTTTTACCCGCGGCAGGGTTGCGGTATACGCGCCAGAACTCTGCCTCGTCGATTACGGGGGAGCTGGGGTGGACATGCAGGAAGTACTGGCGGATGAATTCGTCGAGGACGGACTCCTCGGGGATACTCAGGCAGCCTTTGGCAGATAGGAAGGCGAGGTCCTCCCCGTCCAGCGTCGTCAACCCCCGCAGCTCGAGGAAGTCGTAGCTGGCGAAGCTGACATGGCCTGGGAGAGAGGCAGCTGGAGAGAGAGTAGACCCAACTTCTCGCCCATCTGCTTCAAAGGCCAGGGCACGAATGCGCTCGAGGTGAGGGTTCGTTTGGTTGATCGTGCTGTCCTGGTTACCGTTTTGGGCACCTACGAAGCCCGTGAAACTGCACGCTGTTAACACGATCACGTTCATGCTTCGCAATCACAAGCTTGGGATGGAAATGCCGTCTTACTTCCGTGGCAGTTTGCCTCGCAGCACGCATTCGGGCCTGCCGTCCTGGCGACAGCGCGTGCAGGGACAGCCCCGGATAGAGGCATCGCAGCGCACTTTCCGGTGATGGCACCAGGAACAGGCCTTGGGCGCTCTTCTCGTGCGTCGCAGCATGGCTGGCAAACAAATACAAGGGCGACGCGGGATGGGCAAGCAAAAGCCGCGATGTAGATCGAGAGAACGTGGAGAGGGGAGGTGGAAGGAGCCAGCTGCGGGGGAGTGAGCGAGAGACAAGGAAAAAGCACGGCAGACGTGACAGCACTAGGATAGGCTGGATTTCAATCCATGACTTTTACACGCGGTGTCAGCGGCTCAGGTGTCTTCAGAACACGAATCTAGCGGATCGCAGGAACAGCGGGGCCAGTGCATGGACAGTTGGTCTGGGGTTGAAATGAAGGATGGTGAGGATGCGAGGACCAGAGCAGCAAAGACAGTTAGGGCTTGCCACTGACTCAGGGCCCCTGACTAGAACCCCCACAGCACCCCCAACGTCATCCAGGATTGCGCACCTGACATGCTTTCGACGGTGTACCAGCCAGCGAGATTGCGATTACGAATCTCGCTTGGCTGCCAGTGGCAATCTGGTTGACGGTCCAGCCGTTGAGTTTATACCCCGCGTTCTGTCTCGTTTAATTGAAGATGGCCTTCTCGACTCGGCTACAGTGACTCAGATACACCACGTTGGGAAAGCAATGCGATGATTAATAACAAGTAGACATTCTAATCGACATGACATGACAGGAAACCCGTAACTCTAATCATAAATACGAAACGAACCACCGCCTCAGATCTTGCGCTGCTGCTCCCCATACTTGGCCATCCGCTTGCGCATATCCTTCATGTAGAACTTGACCGGGAACGTGCGAACCGCCCTGGGCATAAACGGGTACGTCGCCTTGGTGATCGCCATCGTCGACTTGTAAAGCCTCTTCTTGCTCTTCGTACTCTTCAGCCCATACGCCTCCCTCAGCCTGGGCGGCAGCATCTCCGTCGTCATCATCCGCAGCGTCGGCATCAGCGCTTTGAAATAGAACGGCAGCTTGGGGTTATAAAGCAGGTCGTGGGCGACATTCTTGGCCTCGTCACAGATCTCAAACGTCGCTACCTGCTCGTCCCAGTATATCCAAAACGCCTCGCGGTTCTTGGGCCACATTTCGGGCGGAACGCGCAGAGACGCACCCAGGACGACATACTCGCGGTAGACCTCCTCCGCGCGCTCGTCGTCCATCGGCCCAAATATCTGCTCGTAGATATCGATCCCCACGCCATACAGAGTGGCCGCTACCCAGAGCTGTGCGTCTGGGTCGTCGGCCTGGTAGTCTGGCCCTTGCACAGAGGCGTGGGCGCGGTGCACCAGCTCGATGATCTTCTTCTTCTCAGCGGCGGTGCCAAAGAGCATGCTGTAGACGTAGGTCATTGTCGTGCGCAGTCTGTCGACGGGGCGCGTGGCGAAACTGCTGTGGTAGTTGACGCCTTTGGCGACGCCCGGGTGGGCGACTTGCAGCAGGATGGCGGCGGCCCCGCCGCCTAGGATGATGGCCTCGCTGACGACCTTTTGGATGTGCTGGGGGTTTTCCAGCGCGGCGACAATCAGGTCGGTGTCGGTGTCATGGTGTTGCTTCTCCGGCTCGGAGATTGTAGAAGTAGACATGGTGTTGTTGTTGTGGTTGTGTAGAAGTTAGGTTATGGTGTGGACAGACTAGAGATAGTGGAGTAAAACGATCTGAGCACGACGACGACCATGGTAGCATATAAAATCAGCAACCTCTGCGAGAGCATGCCACCAGACGAAGGCGTCCAGCGGCATCATATGTATATCGCCGCCAGAGGCGAGCCGCGGACCGGGCAGCCGTCCGTCGAGGGCCCCAGCGACCCTGATTGGCAATCCCGATGCAGGGAGGTCGCCTAGTTGCATTCGATTCATCCTTGCGAGTCATAATCTCGTCTACTATCGGGCCCCAAAAGCTTCGTGATCAGTCAGTGCTGGGGTGAATCACGGCGAGATGAACGATGGGCAGCGGGGGCGCGGTCGATCCTCCACATTCCGTCCCTTCATCCAATGCTGGCCCAGTATATGCGAACTGTAGATAGATGAATTCCCCCGAGTAGATTCAGTCAAGCGTTTCCCCAGATTAATAAATAAATCCCCCGTTCTGGTCGTCAAACGCAAGGGTCACCCCCTTTTACCCCACTGTGCCCGTCCCTGATTCCTGCTTCTCTGGAGCCAGGCCAGGCTGTCTTGTTTGAATTTCTCTCTGTAGCCTCTCCAGCCACCGACACCTACCATGGCGGTGGGAGACGCATACAAGGCCCGGATGGCCGAGAAGCGAGCCATCGGGGCCAATCGAGGCGACCTCGAGGCCTCCAAAGCCGCCGGTGCCGAGGGTGCAGAGGTCGAGCGCATCGAGGACGTCGCAGCCGGCGAGCAGAAGCCGAACAAGCGGCAGCGGTTCAAGCGGCATTTGGGGCGCTTCTGGTGCTGCTACTTGCTTGCTGGGATTGTATTCCTGGCCATCTTCCTGCCGCTCTTGTATGTGCCATGGCACTGCATATGCTTTGACATGATGCTAACGGTTATAGCTTCGTCTATGCAATACCTGCCATTGCCCAGCGGCTCGTCAATGATACAGACCTCCCCGTCTACGGAGCGGATATTACAGACCCTAAGCCGGACGCCGTCACCTTCAAGCTCAGCACCGGGCTGAAAATCCCCCTGCCTGGGGTCAGCGTCAAGCTGATAACCTTCGACCTGAATCTATTCAACAGAGACTCTGACCCGGAAGTTGACTACCTCACGGTCCCTGTCCCCGAGCAAGTCGTCAAGGGTGATACGGACATTAGCGTCACGAGCACAGACACGCCTGTTCTTGACGAGGACGAGTTCGTCAAGTCCTTAACCAAAGCTGTCTACTCGAAGCGGTTTAAACTTTCTGCTTATGGCAAGACGACGGCGTATATTGGCGCGTTGAAGGCGCCGATTACGCTTGATAAAGATGTGGAACTGGATGGTATGTTTGCCAATCTCTATATTGCTGCGCTGGTAATAACTTGACTAGGACTGGACCAGCTCAGCGGCTTCTCCATCGACGAGGCTGCCCTCCTCCTACCAGCCTTGGAAGATGGCTCGAATCTACGTGGCAAAGCAACCCTGCCGAACCACTCTGTCGTCACATTCGCATTGGTACTTCCCCCCTCTCTTAATTACTTAAATATCACTAACAGCTCAGGGCAACGTAACCCTAAACCTCAAATCGGAAGATATAATCCTCGGCACCGCCCTCCTCCCAAACGTAGTCCTACGCCCAGGAAACAACAGCGTCGCATTCACGGGGATAGCAGACATAAACGCGGCCATCTCCAACATCGGGCCTATTCTGTCCTCGCAGAAGGAGTCGCTGAGAAAGGGCGAGATCGCGCTCTCGGCGTCAGGGAACCAGACCCTCTACGCGGGGAAGCATATCCCGTATTTCGAGCGCGTGCTGAACGATCTCACCATCACAGCGAGTGTTCCGATACTGCAAATCGTGACGGATACGCTGGGTGATTTCCTGGGCGAGGGGTCTGAGGGTGTGATCGGTGCCGTGACGGATATCTTCAACAAGATGGATTTCGCGACGCTGTTTAAAGACGTGAATTTCGATTCGCTTTTCGATGACGTCGGCAATATCGTCAATAACCTGAACCTGGGCCAGTTGGTTAAAGCGGATGACCTGAATACGTTGCTTAAAGGGATTGACTGGGAAAAGGTTGCCGCTGGGATAGGGAGTATCCTGTCCCAGCTTGACCTGGGTGCCTTTTTGGAGAATATTGATTTCTCAGGGCTGTTGCAGAGTATTGACTGGAATAGTCTCCTGCAAGGTGTTGCGGGCCTGCTGCAGGATATCGACTGGAATGCGTTGTCGCAGACGCTGAATACGATTCTGGAGGATGTGGACTGGGGTGCGCTGTCGGAGCAGATCCAGCCGGTGCTGGATAAGTTGGATATCGGCAGTATCGTGTCGAATATTGACTTTGGCGCGATATTTGATAATCTGGGTCCGCTGCTGCAGAATGTTGATTTTGGGGCCATCTTTGAGAATCTGGACTGGGGGGCTGTTATTGGGGGGATCGGCAGTTTGCTCAAGAATGTCGATTTGAGTGGGCTGGTGGATGGGTTTGTGCAGGGGCTGGAGAGCCTGGATCTGGGGAGTATCCTGGATGAGATCAATATAGGGGGTGTGAATATTGGCGAAGTGCTGGGGGGTCTGTCGGACAATTCTGGGGGAAATGGGACGAGTCTGAGTGACGCCGTGGACAATTTCAGGGATGTGGTGGGCAATATCGCGAACAGGACGACTAGTGCTTAATGTGATAATATGAATAAGTATGAATCAGTATATCCGTATATCAATAAGTATATACATCTACAGTCTAGAACGACCCTCCTTCACGACCTCCTTAGCCGCCTCCTCTCTCAACACTCTCTTGAGTATCTTCCCACTGGCATTCTTCGGAATCGCCTCGACAAACTTCACACCCCCAGCCAGCGCCTTATACCTAGCCAACTTCGGCGCAAGATACCCCTTAACCTCCTCCTCAGTCAGCCCATCCCCACTCCCAGGCCTCCTGACAACATACGCCCTAGGCAACTCCCCATCACCCCCCGAATCCGCAACCCCAATCACCGCCGCATCAACAATCTGCGGATGCGACAGCAGCACGGCCTCCAGCTCGGGCGGAGCAACCTGGAACCCACGCACCTTGATCAGCTCCTTCTTGCGGTCGACGATGTACCATTTCCGCGTGCCCGCGGCGCAGTACGCGATGTCGCCCGTGTGGAACCACCCGTCTGCATCGAAGGACTCGGCGTTGGCTTTGGGGTTGTTGAAGTAGCCCGGTGTAACTGTGGGACCGCGCACGCAGAGTTCCCCGCGTGTGTCGAATGCCGAGATGTTCTCGCCTGCGTCGTTGACCAGCCTACTTTCATTAGCTTTATTACCTTTGGAACTGTATTGTGGAGACATACTTCGCCTCGACATTCGCAATCAACAACCCAACAGACCCCGTATCGTCATCCTCAGGATACGGGAAATTCATCGCAATGCAAGTCGTCTCGGTCATGCCCCAAACCTGGGTAAAAGGCGCGCCGTCAGAGAGTAATTTCTGGATGCGCGCCTGCACGCCTTTATCTAATGGCGCGGCACCGCACGTCGCCGTCTTGACGGACTTGAGGAACGGGCGCGTGTGCGTGAGCTGGTTCATGAGCACGGCGATGGCGATGGGCGGGACGAGACCCAGGTCTGTGATGTTGTATTTCTCGAATGTGGACAAGAAGACGGGCAGGTCGAAGCGGCGCATCATGTACGTCGTGTTGCCGGACTTGAGGATGCCGAAGTGTGTGCTTGGGGCGGCGGCGGCGTGGAAGAGTGGGATTGCGATGACGCGGTTGCCCTACAATTAATCAATTAATATATAATCCCCTTGAGTGTTAGGGTAGTGTGGGGAGGGCGTACTTCATACGGCCGAGGATTCACCTCGTAAACGAGTTCCTGCTGCGCGACGAAATTGTGGTGCGTGTTTGTGACGGCCTTGGGGAGGCCTGTTGTGCCGCTGCTGAAGAGTCTCGCGGCAGTCGTTGTCTTTGCCCGTTGCTCATCGTTGAAGGAGACCCAGTCCTCTTCGCCGTGGTTGAGCAGTTCCCTCCATGACAGTCGACCCCCGGAGAGACTCTGGCCCTGCGTGTCGAAAAAGCGCACATTCGCATCGGGAATCCCGACCTGCTTCGCGGCGTCGATGATCGGCTCGATGATCTCGGGCTCGGACACGACGAACCGAGTCTCGGACGCACGGAAGTGGTGTGCGATCTCGTGTGCTGTGTACGCAGGGTTGGTTCCCGTGAATATACCGCCAGCGCCCACGATGGCCAGGACGAGCATGGGATATGCGATCTATTCTTTTAGCGAGTGTATGTGAATGTAAATAGTTGAGTTGGGGACTTACATCATTGAAGGAGTGGATAGCGACACAGTCGCCCTCTTTGACGCCCCATTTGCGCAGGCCGGCGATGAGCTGGCGGACAATGGTGCGGGCCTGGTTCAGTGAGATCGAGCGTGAAGGATTGGCGACGTCGATGTAGACCTGTATAGTTAGTTGGTTGTGTTACTGGGGTTGTTACTGGGGGACGAACGGGCTTGTCAGGGTTGTACTTGGGATTCTCGAACAGATAGCTCAGGATGTCCACATACGGGACGGGAACTCGGGTTAGGGGCTCAAAGATCATGATGGCATTGATTGACTGAGAACGTGAAAGTTTCGAAGAGAGAGTCGAGCTGTTGATGAAGGATTGTTCCCCGCTTCGGCTCCTCGGTTCGGCCCAGCCACTAATTAATGCGGATATTACTTCTATGCGATGACAACTTTTATTGAATTCTATATATAATGACTCCGGGGGCCACTTATAACCGAATTTGAAACCGCGGATGCGTGCGGATCAACTCCCCATACTTCCAGAACAACAGCGGACAGGCACACATCGCCAGCGCAATAAACGCAAGGAGCGAATTCCCCCATCCCAGGCCCAACGCATCATACATCGCCGGTCCAGCAAGGGGAAGCACAGCGCCCGCCAGTGACCGCAATGCCGTGTTTGCCGCCGTCACGGACGCCGCGTGCAGCAGATACGAGTCTACAAGGTATGTATTGGCGGCCATGAATACAGTCATCAGCCCGATTGCGAACACGCCTGTCCCGATGATGGGAACGATCCAGTGCGTCTTTTCTTGAGCCGTCCAGCCGTACCAGAACAGGCCGATGGGGATTGTCCACGCACCGAACATCATGGGTGGGAGACGCGACTCGGGTCTGAAGATGCCCTTTGCGGTGTGTGATTCTGCGATTTTGTTGCCTACGACGCCGCTCACGACTAGGCCGAGCAGACTGCCTACGCCGAACCCCAGGTAGGCGAGCCCTGCGAGGGATTGTGAGAAGCCGTACTGGTTCTCGAAGATGCTGGTGATGGTTGTGAACATCAGGTATAGGTAGCCGTAGGAGACGGCCGCGAAGAGCGAGAAGAGGAAGACAATCGGTGACAGGAAGAGCAGCTTGACGGGCCGCGAGAAGGCGTCGATGAAGACTTGTTTAGGGGTCCGTCCAGTGTCGTGGACGGAACGCAAGGAGGCGTTTCCGGTCTCCTTGCGCAGTCTGGCGGCCTTGCGTCCGAGAAGCACCGGTGCGTATGACTCGCGGTAGGCCAGGAGGGCTCCGATACTGATCACGCCGGCCTGACTCGTTAGCTGACATCATTTAAGTAGTCAGAGGGGACATACTGTAATCGCGATCACCCAGAATACCCATCTCCAGCCTGCGCCCTCCGCCAGAAACCCTCCAGCTACAGGTCCAACGATCGGACCTAGGATAGGCCCCAGCGCCCAGACGGCCATGATTCCAGCGCGCTTCTCTTGTACGATCATATCGGCAATTGTCCCGGACCCGATCGTGATCGGACACACACCGGCCACACCAGCGAGCAGCCGGAAGACGATTAACTGCGGCATGTCCTGCGAGACGGCGCAGGCGACGGTAAACACCAGGAACAGCAAGTTGGAGCCGTGATAAACAGGCACGCGACCATAGAGCTCAGACAAGGGCGCAATAATAAACGGACCGACCACGTATCCCAGCACAAACACCGAAACGACAAACGAGGCCAGCATACTATCGGTGGAGTGGAAGTCTTTCATCACGCCTTGGATGCCGGGCGCGAACATGGACGAGGCAAGCGGGCTTTACTGAGTTAGTTCACCTCTCTAACAGCGAAGAGTCAAGGTTGCCTACGTGATGAAGGTATTCGCCGCCATCAGCACCAGCTGCGCGGCCTTCTTGCCTGTGGGCCAGTTCATCGGATTCGCAGGGTCGTCTGGTCCATCCCAGTCGACCTTTTCTTGCGCGACGCCGACACCATTCTCGCCATCCTGTCCTTTCTGGCCATCGATCTGTCCCTTTTCGACATCGACATCGTTCAAGGTCGACATTTCGAGCCAAACCAAGCCAACAAACCGATCCGATCGACTCCCGACAGCGGACGAAAAGCCGACCGACTCCTATTTATACGCGATCAGCCATGATCAAGCAATAATAATACGGAATACGACATCGTCTCCAACCAATTCGGATCTGGCCAGAATTGTGCAGGGCAGGGTCCAATGACAGCCCACAGGACCCTCCTTATGCGGAGATGGGTCCGTTGTGAAGCTTCGATTTGCGTCGTATTTCTTCGTATTGAGGCTAGTTTACGCTTTCTCGGCATAACTTTGTGTCCATCTGCCGTTGTGCACGGTCCAGCTGCATAAGTCGGCTGTCGGTCGGGTATCTGGATCTCACCCCGCAATTCCCTCTTATCTGGAGAAGCTTGGTTGGGTATTTGGGAAGTGTAATTCAGTGTGTTATATTGTACGGTAAAAGCCCAAGTATATGATCCTCGGTTCTCGCTGAAAATTTAGATTGTTTCGAGTTTGCTCTCTGTCTATTTATGGAAAGTCTTCATCTTATACTAACAACCCAGTGAAAGACCCAGTGCTACAAAACAAAACAAAGATGGTAAAGGAAAACAAGCTTAGTAGACAAAATCCACTTGATATATATATCTTGTAAACACCATCAACACTAACATCCAGATCAAACATCATGACCGACTACCGCCCCGCCAAAATCTTCCAAACCCCGGTAGACGAAGACAAAAACTCATTCTACTACGGCTCCCACTCACGATGCATCGGGAAATTCATGGACGGACTCGAAATCGACCCCTCGGGCCATCTACACGCCCGATTCGGCAAAATCACAGAAGTCGTAGCCCTAAAACGGTTTATTGGCGTCGTGCCCGTGCCGGACCCGCAGCGGCAGGGCAGCCAGAAGAAGAGCGGGTTTCGGCCACTGAGGTATAATGAACTTGTTAATATGCAGAGATATTTGAATGGGTGTGATTCGAGTGCGCTGCCTACCCCGGAGGTGGGTGAGCGCTATGAAGGTATTTGGGCGACGCCTGGTGGCGGTGTTATGATTGGACAGGGGGTTGTTATGGAGGTGCTTGTATCTCCGGATATCACGGTTATGTACATTGTTGAGCCTGTATCGGAGCACAAGGTGATGAAGGAGTTGAGGAGGCGGGATCAGGCACGGCTGAGGATGATGGCTGGCAAGAATCCTCGGGGGAATGTCGCGCGGAGAGTAGTGAAGGAAATATTCTCTATCTAGCTTTGAGTGTTTTACTTCGTTGGCATACCATTGCCTTCTCTTCCATATAGGGTATAATAACTTGAGCGGTTAGCCCAATTATAGAAATAGACATGGTACTTGCGAGTAAGGTCCACACCGATAAGGTTGAACGGCTAGACTCCGGCCATTGCCCGAATCCCCGATGCCCAGTAGAGACCCACGCTGAAGGTATACAATGGCACTGTCCTGAACGAATCAGGGCATGGAATCGCTCATCACACAGTTATACGCTGTGACTGTGCTTACAGCTACTAATATGAGAACTTTGTTAAAATGGCAGTGTTTAGTTTGCCCTGTATTGACATGCATAGTCTTACTTAATATAGCAACCCTAGCAAGGGACCTAACAAAGGAGATAGATATACCATCGAACAATGAGTACCAAACATTATATAATTTAAGGACGAGACAAAGAAGCAGCTCAAACAGGGACAGTGCAGCATATATAGAATACCAAGAAAAACAAGCGTACAAAGCACGCTGGGCCAATAAAATATAAATCCACCACCTCATGCCGTCCATGACCCTATCTAACTTGAACTTACCACATTACCAACCCTATTAAACATCCAGATTACTCAGAGACATAAAGTATAGATATAGCTACCATGAAACACCCAGACAAACAAAGAATCCCCCTCCTAAACCCACGCCCCTACTACGGCACCGACTGCATCGGCCGACGCACCCACGGCCTCGCCGTCTCAGAAGAAGGCCACCTATACCAATCCTACGGCACAATCACAGAGATAATGGAGCTCCCGCTCTTCGTATTCGTCGAGCCTGAAAGTGCCGCGGCCGTGGCCGAATTCAAGCCATTCACATATAATGCGCTAGTCGAGAAGTGCTGTCGGCTTAATATTGCGCGGAATACGGGGAGGCTGGACTATTGTCCTGTTAGAAGCGAGGTTTGTCATGGGGGTGTTTGGTTGGCGCCTGCTGGGGATTTGATGGTTGGGTTTGGGAGGATTGTGCAGGTTAATAGGCTTCCGAGGGTTTCGTTTGTTTATATTGTTGAGCCGGTGGGGGAGGAGGACGACTTTTGCTTTTAAATATGACCGGGAGAGGGTTTCTGGGTAGACGTGGCTGTCGTAAGGGGTATCAATGGATTAACTATTAGATCTAATAACAAAAAGAAAAGAGGACTAGCAGTATATATTATCGTAGCATTCCGACTTCACTCCCCAGACATCATTATACTTGTTGTGCCCTTGCATGTCCCCGGCACCCATCCCTCCTACCATGCAAGCGTATTGCCGCACAATGCGGGTGAAATTCTTCTGTTATATATTAGTACCGCCGTAGGAACTTCCGGAGTGTAGTATAACATACCTGAAATGATGAATTAAATGTCCTTGTTGCAACCTCGTGCGCCCGCAGAATAGTCCCACAGCCCTGCCCTGCCAAATCACTCGCGCCAACCCGGGACATTTGGTCGGCGACGGAGAGGAAGTTCAGACTGCCATGGGACAGATATATCCCGAATATAAATGGCATGAATGAGAGATTGCTGTCCAGCTCGAGGATGTGGGCGATTGACTCTGCGGCTGTTATACAGTTGGCAGTGGTGGTGAAAATCTCTGGCGGAAGAGCACAGGTGGAGGAAGCATCCGGGACGGAGGTAGTGTTATTTTCTCCGTAGAGGAGCATGTGCAATACACGAAGTATGTACCGACTATATGCAATCACGACATCTGTGTTTATCCAGGCGAGGCATATCGGCTTTTCGTCCGTGCCATTGAGAGATAGAGGAGAAGTCGGGAACGCAAACTGTGGTGTCCTCACGGCCCGGAGGACTTCGAGGCTATATTCGCAGTCAGACAGCATGGTCTGGATGGTGCCTATCAGGTAAGTCTCGTTGAGGCTTCCCAGGCGAGGATGCTGAGACCGTGAACGCAGCTCGAGAATATCTCCAAGCATGACCATGAGAGGGAGAAAGTAATCGAAGAATCCAGTGCCTGATATTCGGGTCGGAGGTTCACAGACCCTGGGAGGAATATCTTCCAGGGGGATACTGTCGAGGTCTGTCCAGATCCACTCTGGCAATGGATACAGGACTTGACATTCGGAATCCTGGATGTGGAGGGGCTCGTCGAAGGATAACGCAAAGTGTCGATCTAGTGTATAGACCAGCCAAAACGCTCGGCGACACTCCTCGTGTTGTTCTCGCGAGGCAAGAGACATCTGCTGGGATGATGGTGTATCCTGAGCTATTCGTGCTTCAGAGTTGAAACCCAGTCTTTTGACTAGGTGTACGGCTTTATTCCACCACTGGATGTATTCATGTTTGAACTCCGATCCGGATATCACACATGCAATCAGGATGTAACTAATCACATCGTCGACATTCTGCTCGGGATTATTCTCCGATACTGGACAGCAATCGGTCTCGGTAGGTGTTGTACACGGGAGCAGGTCAGATTCAGCAACCCAGCCATCTACAAATAAATTGTCAGTTAATTGATAGCCCTTGAAAGCCAATGGTCTTACTAGTTGTGCGGTGCCATTTATCTGAGTCCCTAGCTCGCAGCAGTTTCATCGATAGGGAGTACAGGCTCTGAATGACCCTGGAACGTGTAGTGGTATCCTGGAGAATGTCCAGGTTTGCTGTATGTGATACACACCAAAGGATAGTGACCAGCAAAGCAGGCGACACCAGCCGTGGGGCCTTTTCCCGGAGTAAAGACTTCTTGCGGATTACTGGAGTCAGGATATAAGGGCAGCGGGCGTCCAAGCCCGCGGTGTCTGGGTCCGCGAAGAAGATATCAAGTAGACTGCAAGCATCTTCTGGACTTACGATGCCTTGCAGGACCGGGAGAACCGGATTCAGACACGGATATCGACATGTCAATGTATCGTTGAAGAAGCCACTGCCGGTGGGAAGTGAGGATAGGTCGAGTGAGAGGGTGCCATAGCTGAGAATGGTTGCCTCACATTCTGTTGAATGCATTGGCCGGTCAGGCCCTTCAGAAGTGAAGGATGTGTCTGGCGTACTACCATGGCTTTGAGTGTCCGTCCCATTGCCATCCCAGTCCGAGGATGAGGAAAATGATGCCTTGCTGCACCGCGGACTATCGCCGGCGCCGCTTGGTCTCGCGATATACGATTGTCCCTTGGTTGATGTGTCTGAGCTGTGAGTTTTGGAATGGGATTTTCTCTGGGTAGCCCGGGGCTTGGGGCCTCGCTTTTTCACAGCACGCTGATACTGGCAGGGATAGTTAAGTTCTGTTTGTGTCAGCAATACACAGATGATTCAAAGTGAATAGGGCAGGCATACTAGCACAACGTCGACTATTGGAAAACAATGAGGTTAGTTCCTGCTGTCAATATTATGGGAGGATGCCATACCAGGGAATTTCACCGCTGCACCGAGTCCGAGAATTGTTACATCGATCGCAGGCCCGCTGGACCCTGTCCGGTCTATCGAGGCCTTGGCCCATGTCGATTATCTGAGGTGAGTTGGCCATCACGAGATGCAAGATTAGGATGGTCAAACAAGCTCTTCAGTTGTGAAAAGAAGGCCCTGAAGAGAATGAATGCCGTATTATAATCCACAAAAGACACTTCTCTGTGCTTCAGGGCAAACTCTGATCTGGCGAGTCAGAGTTGACCTCATACAGTGGTGAGCAACCCTGGCCAACAGATATTAATGGAACGCGTCTAAATCCTGCAAAAGTCAATGGTGCATGCAAGTGCACGTTGATATGCATACCCACTCCCCGATTTGGCCCTCTTCCGTAGCCCCAGATTAATCTGTTTCTGTATCCGGCACTTGTATGACGCCAGCAGCTTAAAATCTGGGGAACTGCGCCGGAGACGCCGCGTGCCATCCGGAATTAGGGCAGCCTTGGTTGAGGGTGGAGCGTTTCACTCAGGGCAGGGCACGAGCCCTGGAGGAGAAAACGACTTCTTTTTCATCGCTCGCACAGGGACGCGTAAGACCTGCGACTGATCTGGCGGATCTCGCAGCGTAATCGTTTGTTCTCCGACCTCCGAGCCCAACCATCCGATCCATCATCCGCGGGGCTGCCCTTTGGACCGGCCCTGAGTAGCGCGAGTTTATTGATTGATAGTGCCCGTTATGGAAGGACTCTGGAAGATGGCACACGTGGGATGCGATCAAAGCCATCACGGCAATCAAAGCCATCCTTGCTGATTCGGTGGGAGTCACCCCGAGACCGGCCCCGGCGTCCTAGACTTGACTGGCATTTACGAGTTTGCATCCCCTCGATGGCGATGATCGTCGTGATCCAACAGCCGCTGTTTCGACTGGGCAGGAGACTGCTCTTGCAGCGTGCGACATCTCCTTCCGTACACAAATCCCCCGACAGCAATCCACCGATAGATCAGCGGGCGCCCCATCGGCCGTGCTCTGGCAAGAAATCGAAGCTCCATCGTGTCTCAGATACTGGCTCTCTGGCCGCGTCAACTCGTATCCAAGGTTTTCCCTTTTAATATGGATTGTGGGCTGTGAATGGTGGAAAATATGATCCACTTCGGTCTGTCCTTCCACGAGGACGATCCCTGCCTCCCCCGTTTCTTCTCGCACGCAAATGCCGAAAGAAATCCGTTGAGCGAACTGCTTCACTCCGGCTTATGTTGAGCGTCTTTGTGATAGGACTGCAGCGAAGCTGTACCTGTATCAACTGACGCCGGCGTGCGGAGAACCCTGCACCCCATCACCCTGATCGCTCCTCTCAACCTTCGGGAGAAAGGAACATGGGCCTATCCTTCGTCGCAGACGCTAAGGTTCAATAGTTCGGCATGTTCCCTGGCGAGCTGAGAAGGGTCCTCCAAGATCTCTCGGCCCTCCGCCTCCCGGTGGCCGCCGTCGGGCTGGCTTTAGGCCGATGGTCTCGCATCAGAGTGATTTTCTCGAGGTTGTGTGTGAGCGTTATTCCTGCAGACTACCCTGTAATCTCACCCCCCTGTCGCCGGTTATTGACAGAGGGGAAGGCAGGGGGATTGTGCCTTGGAGAAGTTCAATATCCACCAGTGGTGGGTTATTGATTCCGATCGATTGACCGAAAAAGGTCACCGTTAGACCTAATCGACCTGGTGTTCGTGCGTGGTCCACTTCGTGTTGACTTGTGGGTATACCGACAGTGCCCCAGGCTCCGCACATTGGAGACAGGATGGTTTGTGCGAACTTTATCGGAGCACATTCCTGCTCAGGAAGCAGTCCCAGGCTGTGCGATGAGATCCGGTTCCATGATGAGACGACACTCAGACCCGCTCTCGTGTTTGCTGTCGTTGACGTCGATGGTGGAGGCGCTGTAGGGCTTCGACACAAGCAGCGACCACTTTTCTCCTGGAATTAACTTTGATAATTGTGGTCCTGGCAGGGCAGAATGGTCGACTATTCGCTGGATCTTCAACTTCTGAAACTGCTGTCAAGCTTAAACTGCTAAATGGTATAAATCCAGGTTCTGAAGTCACCAAGACGACTATCAGCACAAAGACTGCGTCTGAACAATGAGGGCCCACGATGATCCTGTCGAAAACTCTGTCGGCTACACCTACCAGGACCATGCCACGCTTAGCATTGCTGCCCCATCTTGTGAGTGTATTTTGCTAGGGAAATTCTTCTGAACACCCTTCTAACCATATATACAAGTCATAGATTCCTGCGCAGCAACTAGCACTTGGGACCCAGGGTGTGTAACTATTGGCCGGGAGGTATAGAGGGGGCATTCTGCTTCCTCATCTCTGAATCCCCCAGTACCTGGGGGTTCGACGTGCTTCAGGAAATGGCCAATGTTTTTCGACCTCAGTGCTTCGTCCGGCCGAAGGACCTGTGGGTTTGAGCCATCAATCGGGTCAGGCTGGTATGGATCGGATCACATCCATTTTGACCATGTTTCGATGGCTGAGGCTGCCTCTGAAGAGGACACCTCAAACCACTCCTTATGCAGCATTAGACAGCCAGTGCAGTAGATCCAAGTATTCCGGTGCTTCAACTCTGCGTGGCATAGCTTCTCCACACGAGCTGCATTTGGGACGGCAGCCTTTTTATTTAAGACGCAAGAGTAGACGGGCTTCCAAAGCCTGTTACACTCGAATGACCATTCGTCATGGCGCTCTTCAACTGTGCGAGAGGTATATCCGATCTTAACGAACCCTTTGTTCCCCTCAACCTCATATGCGTATAGGAAGCCTTCGCAAACAGCACTGGGGTGAGAAAAAGATCGAGTTTTGCCACGAGCTTCTTCTCTTTCGCCATGTCCATGGCTGTTCCATTGGACAGGCCTTCTACTGGGGTCTCAGTTTTAATTTCCTTGTGTCCTGAATTAGGCATCATAGGCCCCCGGGTGGCGCAACATTCGCCATAGGGAAATACTATGTAGTGCTGGCGTTCAAAAGCAGGAATAGGCAATGTAAGCTCGTGGTATCGCGGATATAGGGGTTGCGGACAGGCGCTGGGCATCCAACCTCCGATGATCCAGAGAAGGACACCCAGGCGTGGACCAAAAGGTTTGGTGCAGGAGGTCTGCCAAGGGATGCTCTGCAGGTTCGGAATTGTATATGATCACCATAGAAACTGTGGTAATTTATAAATAAATAGATAATAACATATATGCTTCTTCTAAGTTTAACTACCGTAGTTTGTTAGACCTACCCATACTATAGTTTGTTTAATTTAAATTATTTTATAGTACCTCAAGTATTTTTAAATCTATTATTGAATTTTGCGAGGATACCATGCGGATACCGGAGGCATATGCTGGGTCGATGCCGCCGCATTCAAAAGGGATCCGGAGAAGGGTGCCTCGTTCACGGCATTCAGCTTGTCAAAGAAGGTGTATTTGACGAGCAGGGCCTGGCGGAGGTTATGATTAGGAAACCGGTAACGTACCCTGGACGCACCACAGAACAAAGTCGGATAATTTCAGCGAATTGCAGGCGCAGGTGGCTGTGAATCTAAAGGGGACCAGGTTGATCTAGGCGTCTATATGGAAGTATGGGTTTCTCACGCTCCAAGTCTGTTTTAACCTTTTATCCACGGTTGACCGAGTGCTAAATCCCATCCAATAATACAGGAAGGGAATTAAAAAAAAAAAAAAAAAAAAAAAAAATCGAAAAGGTGGTTTGCGATCTCAGAAAGGTCCATGATCAGGCCACCGGCCTCCCACTGCAAGCAGTAAATGACATGACTCAGTGATGCGTTCAGGGTATGCCTGCACATTGAGATCAACCGAGAAGACGGCTTGGCCACTTTAGACTTCGCGGGGATCGCCCGGGAGGTATACGGGGACCTCAATTCCCCCGATGTCATCACATTCAGTGCCATAATATACGTGCTGCGTTCGCTAGTAATAGTGACATTCCCCTAACCGGTGTTGTCTTGCTCCGATTGAGGTGAACCTGTCGTAAGGCTATCAATGGCGTCGCGCAGCCGCGATTTGGCTGTAATGAAGTCAGACAGCCATGACCGTTTCCCATGCACCCAATACTCGGGTCTGGCACAAATTAGACAGCTCTGGCGGGACCGGAGCTGGCCCAACGTGGGACAGTCAGTCAGGAGTCCATGCCCACATGACAAACACACGAATAACGGATCCAGGCTCGCTCGAACGATGATACTCGCGCGTCCTACGCGAGCTCTCGGTCCGTCGGGGTTCCGGTGGTGCTGGTCTAGCGCAATGTGGTGAGAATATCTGCGTTGGTCAAGACCAACAAGGTGGAGTCAGGGAGATAGCCCTTGCGGGAAAGAATACCTATCATATGAAGAGAGGGGATCGGATCATAATTCGTGGGTTTCGTCGTTTGCCCTTTCGTTATTTGGGTTCAACACAGCTACGGGAAGCTTCAATGAGTGCACTGTCTATTGCTGGGCGCCGTTAATTTGTTGTAGTTGATCGACACGTGCGTACTTGATATTCAATGGTGGATTGTCAGGCTAGTTATTTACCTTTCCCAGTTGAGATTGAAACCGGGGAGAATGGATTGTAGTTTGAAAAAGCTTTAACACGGTTGACGGGTTCTAAAACTCTGGGCCTTCACAGCGCAGTCGGTGCCTGGTTGATTTAATGTGGGACATGGCCGCGACTAATATCAGACAAAGCCATAGTTGTATCTTGGAGTGTTATAGCGTGTGCAGGAGAAGCCTGGGCGCTTAAAGATGGTGTAAAATAAATACATTTGCGGGCATGGTAGATTGAAACAGCCACTAACGGCTCAAAGGTCTATATCTTGCTCCGATAGCAAGTAGACAGAGCAAGAGGCCAATGTATTGTTTAGCAGGTCCATCTATTCGGATGAAGTCCACGAAATTCTGGAGCATCCAGGTCTAATCCCTGTAGTCTGGCCTGTGACTGCAACATCACATCGACGACTTGTCTTGTACGACCATGGATCACCAACATGAGCAGTAAGACCGCGGTTCCAGATCGCTGATCAACTTCCAGCTCCAACCTTCCATTATTTCGCAGTTCAATGCCCTCTCGGAGTTCGCTCCTGAACATTCGCGCAAAGTGTGGACAAGCAAGGGACAGATGCTTGGAGGAGACGCGAAGCCGAAGATGCCGCGCAGCCGAGTCCGCATTTTCTGTAGTTTTTGAATCCTTCTCTTTCGCTGTGGTTGATTCTTGTGGCTTTGTATTGCCAGCGAGAAGGTCTAACGGTATGTCCTTCAAGCCTGCGGGGAGACCCCGAGGGATGTCGTGGACCACCAAGGTAACGTCGCCATCTGGGTCTATCTCGTAAGAGGGATTCACATTGCCTGGCTCAACTGCTATTGTCTTGGTGTCTGTCATCCTGATTCAAACGGCTTACGGGGAGAGAAACGATGTTGTGTGGGTAACACAGTTGAGTGAAGATGGGATTCTACGGCCGTTGTTTACCTGCTCAAGTATGCACGTGACTGTTTACTGCTGCAAACCAAGCGAATACTCGCCATGAACATCGAATTTCGATATATGATTCAAATGAGAATATTACGCGGAAATCAAGAGTCCATGATCAGATTTCCTGGTAGGTTCCTAGGACAACCCCTCGAACTGAAGCTGCCCGTTGCTTTCACCTTGCAACACGGCATAGAGCTGACACTTACGGTAGAATGAAATCAAGGCAACCGATTTCGATCAATTCAGTCCGCATAGAACTCTCGCCATATTCTGCTGCTAAGACTGGGCGGGTAAAAATCACTGACCTATCGGCCAAGGTTCAATGTTTGGTTGTCTTGCGGTGGCCCCTTGTCTGATCAGATATCGGAGAAACATCAAAATGAACACGTTCTCTATTCTATATATAAGCTCTCTTGCATAAGTGAGGGCAAAAAATAACAATTTACGGGGAAATAGGCATCTTGCTGCTGCGGTGCTGGATATGGGTGGCATGTTCAGCCGGGCATACATTCCACCCAAAGTTTTTCGTTTGAGTTGCAGATGATGAATAGTAAGGTTACTTTAGTAAAGGAATGAAAGATCTGTTTTTTGGAATTCTAAAGAATCTTCACGTCTACAGACACCACCGATCAAGTCAAAGTCGCCCACAAACAGGAATAGTACTAATTAGAGTACTAGAAATTATTCAGACCCGGCCGAGATTTCGGGACGGAATGCCCAGGGAGTCCTCGACTACACGCCCGCCACGGGTAATTCAAAGGGGTGATATTACACCAAGAGACGAGTCATCCTCATCATCCCATCTCACCAATACCGCACCAGCGTAGCGAAGCCCGGCCTCGGACTATTCCCACGCCTCGATGGCAGAATATCAATTGTATACTTCAGATTTGTATCATTAGAACATTGGGTAGAGGGCTAGAAAAACGGAATGTTAAGTATTGACTGACTGTCGCGCGAGTGATTATGCAAAATTATGTACCTGGTACAACCCAAAAGTACGGAACTGGAATTGCAAACAATGTGAGGAAATGATAAGTGCAGATGAAACAAATCCTAAGGCTGCTATCTCAGGATACCGTGTAATAGGCTATTGTACTCCCAATCATACACCAAAGGTTGTGGTTCCCGAGAAAGATGAGCCTCTTGACAATGTATTTGATTGTTTCGACAAGAATTGATTCCATTCCAGATGCCGGAGAGCACTCTTGGGTTATGCTTAGAGAGCGCAGCTGGAGAGTGTCGATGCTCAGACTGGCTGGGATGTCGAGGAGCTTGTCAAATGTATATAGACAGAGGCGGTAGTGGAGCAAATATATGACTTCAATAAATATAATGTACTGAGTTCGTCACGTATTGCGATGCCTCGGGAAGTCCGGGTCGTCAATATCAAAACCAAGTGGGTCGGAGTAGCCATCAAGCATGGTAGTAATACGAGAGGATAGTTGACAGCGTTCATGATAACCATTGCGGTTTGGGGATTTGAATGTGTCACGGAAGAGAGTCTTCATCTTATTTATCCCAAACCCTAGAAATGGACTCTGCGGTGCTGGTGCTTGTACCAGTTTCATTTCCATCATCCGTTTCGTCAGTGCTCCGAGGACAAGGTACGTACATTCCTGTTTACTAGAGCTGTCGTAGTAGGTGGAGTTATTAATGCAGCCCTCTGCCACCTTGGAATGTAACTTGTTCAGATCGTCAATCAGCATTTGTATATAGGTAGTTCGCTTGTTGTTCAATTTGCCTATTCCAATATGACGCATTAGCTGGTAAGACTCGACGTATGTATACAGTCGTTTTTGGAGGGAGGAAAACCTATAATTGCCGCTGGGATTGGAAGGCCATTAGTTATGATCTGGCTTACACTGTGATCTTGAAGATATTGGGTCATTTTTTGAAATATATCTTTCTTATAAAAGACCCAGGATATCAAGACCCAGTTTAGAGCATTGCGAATAGAATTCTCTTGGTCGTTTCGAGACCGGTCGTAGTAAGAGGCTGGGCGTGTAAGCTCTGGGGCCGTTGGGAGTTGGTTCTCCAATGCGCGAATCCAGAGATCCGCAAAAACACCGACGGCGTCGTAGCATTCATAGTAGTCGACGAGAGCGGCCATGTCCGACAGTGTTGATAGCGGTACCACGGTTGGAACATGCTGCATCCGGCAGTGAACAATGCACATGAGGAGTACGAAGGACGGTACCCTTGGCTCGTGGATGTTAATCTCAACATTACCCTGGGATTGAAGCTGCGCGCCCTCGCTGAACTTGCTGCGAAGCATCCGGCTAAAATAAGGGCACGCTAAAGCCAGATGCTTGGAAGAGGCCTGAATCCGGAGTATTTTGAAGGTTGTGCCAGAACTGAAGTACGACGATCCGCCTGGGCTGAGTCGCAGATCATCCAAGCGAGCAGGAAGGCCATTGGGGGCGTTGTCCAGCACCAGCGTGACGTCCCCTTGTGGATCGAATGTATAAATCAAGGTTTCCTTGGGTTTAGCTCCCGTTGGCGAAGGAGTCCCATTAGGTGTCGGTAAGTCGAACATGATGCAGACGTCGGCAGCGGCAACGGGGAAGATGAATCACGGATGTTGTTGTAAAGATCGCAAGAAGTCGTTCGTTGATTTTGTTTTACCCACGGTGTGTCCACGTGACCGCACACACAACTATCACTTCAGACTTTTCTGTCCCTCTTCCGTTTTGTAAGGAGAAAAAACGTCGAGCGCATGGGTTTATGCTTGTAGTATTTTTCAGGTGATGGAGTGGGTTTAGCCCTCTCAGTACATTGCGTTGGTGTTGTAAGCCAACTTTAGCAATAGTAGATAGTGTAGCGGTGGAGACAGGCTGAAGCAGGAAGATAAGCCTATTGAAATCCATTCGACTATAGAAAGCGATTGTCGGTATTGGCTGTTTTTCTACATTGCATGAAAGATAATAATTTATTGACCGTGGCCAACAAGCAATATTTATAACAGGGGATAAGTACACAACTGAGTGCAAAGGGCTCCAGTGTGACCTCCCGTTGATGGTTGGTGTTTCGGTTAATGTACAGTGAATATCGACATGATGGGAAATGGATATTCGATGCCATTTTGGTGAGACATCCAGGCAACGCCAATTTATCTTGTATAAATTCTAAGCGGAAAAAGCGAATTACATAACTTCATTAACTAGAATTCCATGTGCTACATAACCAGGGAGAAAATATACTCCAACAAGAACAAGATCCTTCCCAATGCCTCGGCCGGGCGAAAAACCGTTAAGACAACAAAACTAACCCTAAGAAGGGTAAACAAAACCATTTCATATCTGAAATAACCAACACAAGAAAAGACCCCATCTCAGACAAGATTAAGGGGCAAATAAATCTCCAACTCCTGCTCCTTCATATCAAGTCCCGCAGGCATCTGGAAGCGCTCAAGCAGCACAGCAACACGCCACCAAAGCGAACACTCACGGTGCTCATCCGCCCATCCATACTCAGCCGGACCATCGGTAACTCTCACCTTCTGGCACTGCATGAGGATATTCTGGATCGATAGGCCGCTGAAGTCGGGGTCGGTGGGGGGCGGGTTGATTCCCATACGGCTCATCTCGGAATGGCATATGAGGCTGGCGGACTCGGTGCACACGTCCCCGGCGAAGGTCCCAATTGCGCAGCCGTATTTTTCGTACTCTTTGAGGCAGCCCTGGGCGATTGTTGCGGGGAGGGTGTTGAGTAGCTGAATTAGGACGCCGAGGTGGTATTCGCGCGCGTTGTTGAGTTTGTCTAGAGAGGGCGGATTAGCGATTGTCAATACCTAGATGGGCTAGGGCTGCGTACCTAGGACAATGTGTGGGATTGGGAGCATGGAGGTCGTGCCAATCTTGTCGGTGCTCATTGTTATGACATCGCGGGTCAAGTTTGTGAAGAGGTCGGCGCGGCGAAAGACCCATGCGATCATCACCCAGCGCAGCTGGAGGTGTGCAGGTGCGTTTGGGATCACGGAGTTAATCAAATTGTTGATCCAAATGTCGCCAATGGATTTGACAGCCTCGAAGATGCCGTAGTAGTTCACGAGGATGGCCATATCGCTGAGTATATGGTAGGGGACGGCATTGGGGACGAGGTGGTTACGGCAGTGGAGAAGAGCAAGCATGTAAACGAATGCAACGCCGTTGCTCCTGGTACGATGCACGAATCTGTGCTGTTGTATGTGACTGCCGTACTCTCGATCCATGCTTCGCAGGAGAGCTGCGAAGTACGAGCTTCCTAGGATGAGGTGTCTAGATGACAAGAGGAAGAGCACGGAGCGGCCCTGGGGGTCGGGGTCCTCGCTAGAATCCCCGACGAGGATGGGTAGATCTCTCATTTTGGTGACAGTGAGATGCTCAGAAAGGAGGAGATCAATGAGCTTCCGGTGCAGACCGTATATTTCGAGCGTCACATCGCCGTGGCGATCGAGGCAGAAGACATTCTCCGTGGGCGTGGGAGGAGGTGCCACAATGGGAGGCAATGTGGTAGGAGACCTCTCGCACATATCAAGAACGCCCGACATCGTGATGAAGCGATGAAGATGGTAGAGAAGAGAGAAAGAGTGTATTGTGTTGTGTTGTTGTTGTTGTTGAGAAATCCGCGCATTCATACCAACCACGTGATGAGTGAATGGTAGGGCAGTTTCATATCTCATTCATTCATAATTGTGCCGTGCCTTCTTTGGTGTGCGATATGCCTATACTTAAATTTAACGGCGGCTCTGGATGGCGTGAAAAACGAGTACGAATAGACAGGTGAACTAACAATACCATTATTCACCCGGCTCAAGATATTCTTACTGACTCAACAGCATGAACCAGATTTTGAGGACGAGGGATCGTAGCGAAGAGATGGCGAGTTCACTTGAGGATTACCATAAAGTCCTCGTTTAGAAAAGTAACTTACCGATTGGGGCTGCGCTAGTTGGGACATGCTCCGGACATCGTGATCAAAAGGGAAAAATAGGTATGAGGCCCGGCATAGACATTGGCTTCTGCAAGCCCAGAGACATGTGAAATACCATCTCTCACGGCTTGAGATGGAACTGGGAAAGCTCGTAGGCGAAGGACAAGTTGTCGCCAATCTGAAGACATTTGTGGCTCTTCCAAGGGAACTTGACGAGAGAAGAATATAAATAGCGATGATCCACAACTGATGAATATGCGCAGGATTAGACTATGGGGTGGGGGGCTTGTCTCTGGTCAGACTAGAGAATAAGGCCCGGTACCTGCAGCGGTAGCATGGACATTCACTGGACCCGGGGATTTAGTGCCAGGAACACGGCATTCACTGTGTTAGCATCGCTGAGATACGTCCATTGCATCCATTCTGGAACGTGAAAGTGCTGGATAGACTGAAGCAGGGAGTAGGGCTGCTCTTATTTATTATTAATCAAGTGCACCACTTGTAGTATATAGAGTAAGCATATTGGCTGAATTATTAGGCTAGGTATCATCCACATCCAAAGGACCACTCTCATAGCGATCCCACGACGGTTCCCTCCCAGGAACAAAAGGCAACGTCTCATCAAGAAGATGATCAAGCCCCGCCAGCAAAGACAGCCGACTAGGTTCAATCAAATTGTGAAATATTTCCCATTCTTTCTTCCCAACCTCCTCTACCCGCAGCGGAAACCTCGATACCAACACCTGTTTCGCCAGAAAATTATTATGGTGCAGTGTATCCACATTGGATCCGTGTATTATGAATGGGGCTAGGCGTAATTTTCTTAAACGACCGGAGGGTTGGTGGCTGGTTATAAGAGAGAACACCTGCAGCGCGAGTTTGGTGTCCACGGTGGCATTGATGAATCCGTCTTTCATAAGTTGGATTTGGGCGGCGGTGCTTTCAGGTGGTGGGTGGTAGACGTTGCAGTCGAGTTCAATGAGTAGCTTGCGTAGGTTCTGAAAGTGGCCTAGGGCTCCATAGAAGTCGCATTCTGCTTTATTTCCTTTTGAGCGGAGGCATTGGATCTGGAGGTCCTCTAGATATGGAGCGAGAGATGCTAGTTGAATGACCTCGGAGGAAGTGAACTTTGGATATGAATATTCCATCTGACCAGGATATTCCGGCACCGTCTCAAGAATTAGTCCCTTTAGAGACGGGCCGTGTCGTTGAAGAATGTTTAAGACGCTGGATGCCTGCCGGAGGCCACGGAGAGTAAGGAATTTGAGAGGTGGAAACAGCTTTAGACCCGATATGCCCTGTTGGTTGTCAACGTTCGTGGTAGGCCAGTGGTATGAATGCATGTTGATCGACAGCCGTTGTAGACCTGGAAAGGCCTTGGAAATATCTCCCAGAAGCTCCACTCGCCCGAGCCCGTGGAGGTTTAAAGTACGGAGGCAGGATAGATCGACGGCTTCTGATAGTCTCAGCAGGAGCATTTCATGTTCGCTAGCCAGGGTAAGTGTCTCTAGGCGAGATACAGGGGCATGCTCGAATCGGGCCGCAAGCTCTCGCCACCGCCTATCGAATATTTCCCATTGCCGATATGGTTCATACGCGTACATATGTTCCCCGGAGCCGCAAAGGACAAGGTTCTTTAGCTTCGGAGCAACAAAGATAAAGGGAAGTTGGTCGGTAAGGTTGACCCAGCCTGGTAGCGTACTGTTTCTCCAGGTTGTATGGATGGCCAATGTGTGGAGATTGGAACATCGTAGTAGACGGCATATGGAATAAGGATCTCTCTCGCCGGCCATTTCACTATACCCCACGCTGTGCTCTGCCCACAGATTGAGTTGACAACTAGGATGATGGCTCAAGGCCTCCTGAACGGTAGCTGGAAATGGAGCAATTCCGCAGAAGTCTAGGCGTTTGAGACAATGGAAGCGAGCAATAAGAGAAGCAAGTGGCTCCCAACTGCCGCGGAAGGTCTTGATGGAATTTATATCAGGAACTCGACTTTTCGTGAGACGTGCATCCAGAAACCCGCCCTCTGTCGTCGGCGACGGGCGGTAATTAATGTTTGCCCCCCATTGATGGATCCCCCTTTCGGTTATTGATGAACGAGCCCAAGGCTTGCCTTTGGACCTCACGAAAAGGTGCCGTGTGTGTTGAAGATACGGATGTCCCAGTCCGCCGACTTGCAGCTGGTCAATATCATCTTGAGCCGTGTTAAGATGTAGTGAACGGTACAAATGCGGTGTTGCTATCTGACAGTACAGATGGTTTACCAGTCTCAAGGAGGCAAGATCCTGTCGTGAACCATCTTCGGCGAGCTGCAATCGTTAGCTTTCATTTGACGGCGGCAGTAGAGAGGCATACTTCATTTCCTATTAGGTCCCATATTTCCAAGGGGAGGATATCCATTTCGTCGAACGAAACGAACCTGGAGGGGCTCGAGAAGAGGAGTGGAGAAGTGGGGAAGAAATCAAATGCTTAGCAGTGCATTTAAACTGCCGGATTTGGATTTGGGTCCGAGCTCGAACGACCTGGTGGCGCAAGTCTGCCATCCGTGGTTCTTCACTCTCATCATCCTGCACTTACAAGTAAGTTTGTCTGCCCACCAGGTTCAGCTAAGCCCTAAACAAGGATCCCGCTCCATACCACTCCAATGGATTGATATGCGGGTATATATTTTTTTTTTTTTTTATTTTCTGACGATAGACCCACTACCTGACTAGCAATAAACAGCTACCTACGGCCTAGCCGCCCAACTCCGCCGCCCTATAAATACAACCACCGAGGCTGTGCAAACGTCATAATTATCCTTCTGCCTGGATCACAACTACTTAAAACACAGGTCCGCCCACCACAAACCTCCAAACCAATAAAGCCAATAATAAACAATATTCGCAATGTCCAACTTCACAAACACCAAAGCCTGGACCACAGGCAAAAAACACTTCGACAAGGCCTGGTCCGCCCTCGACAAACTCGGCACGCCCGTGAACCGTCTCAGCAATAAACTCGGTGCTGAAGCTTTCTGGCCGATGGAGCTGGATAAAGAAAGTGAGAAGTGCGCGCGCATTGTGCGCAGTTTCTGTAAGGACGGTGTTTATGTTGAAGAGAAGGATGCCTCTACCTCTACTACACCACCGCAAGGGGCGACTGCGACCACGGACGGCAAGAAGAAAGAATTCACAAATAAACCCACCGGAAAAGCAAAGGTGCTTCAGAAGATCCCCGCGAAGGTAATCAAACAAGCGAAAGGAATCGCGATCTTCACAGCCATGCGGACAGGACTATGGTTCAGCGGGTCCGGAGGCAGCGGCGTCCTTATCGCCAAGAACCAAGAGACAGGGCAGTGGAGTGCGCCTTCAGGCTTGATGCTGCATACAGCCGGATTGGGGTTCCTTGCTGGCGCAGATATCTACGACTGCGTGATGGTGATTAATACCTGGGAGGCGCTGGAGGCGGTTACGAAGGTGCGGGTTACGCTGGGGAGCGAGATCTCTGTTGTTGCGGGCCCGGTGGGTGTGGGAGGAGTGTTGGAGAGTGAAATCCATAAGCGACAGGCGCCGATCTGGACGTATATGAAGAGTAGGGGGTTGTATGCGGGTGCGCAGATTGATGGGACGATTGTGATTGAGCGGAATGACGAGAATGAGCGGTTCTATGGGCGGAAAGTACCAGTCAAGGAGATATTGAGTGGAGGGGTTACTACGGGGAGCAGAGAAGTGGCTGGGCTGGTGCAGACGTTATACGCTGCTCAAGGGGATAAGTCCTTTGAGCAGGCTACCAATGTCCCTGGAGGGCCCAGTCCGAGTGATGTCCCGCCAGGGGCTTTGGCGAATTCTTACCAGGGACATACAGCGCCGCCTCCGTACCAGCCGCCACCAGGTGCTGCACAGCAGTATTACTCGGGGGAGCCTTTGGAGAGCCATGGACAGCATCCAGGGACAGGGCCGAATATGGGAAATCCAGGACATCAGACAGGTCCTGGCCAGGGCTTCGGAGAGCCATACCCTGGTAAACAAGGCAATCCTCCATTTCCAGGGCCTGCTGGGCCTTAGTTTGTTTCTGCTATGCACATATTGTAAATATTATTCATTTAAATACCACGCTATAATGATCACCACTGGACTCTACATAAATATTCTTCTAACAGTCCTGGACATTGGGCCTTGTGCAAGAATGTCTGACCGTCGGAAGAACACGGGAGATATTTCCGGGCCCTTGCGTGAAGTGAATGCCGTGAAGCGGGGCAGACGACACCCTCGATTGACTTCAATCCGCTTTCTTGGAATCCCATTCTCCCTTATTTCCATCCGAAGACAAAGCTTCAGCCATGACTTGCCAAGGTGGTTCTCGCTCTTCTGCTTGCTGCGGTGGAGAATCCAAAGATATCAAGCCCCGGGATGAATGTGTTCCTCAGGCTCCTGGCCAAGGCCAAGTGAGCTGCTGCACCACAGAGAAGCCGCAGGAAGAGGACCCCAACGAACCCAGTTGCTGCAAAGATAAGCCATCTCCGTGTTGTGATATGTCTTGCGTGGACCGCATCGCCCTGCGCGAGTGCGATAAAAGACAGATTCCATCACCTACCAGTGCGTCTTCAAGTAAGTTCCAACCAGCTTAACTGATTTCCATCCCGATCATCTGTATTAACGCGGACTGTAGGTCTTCCTAGTTCAGGGTGCAGAAGCGCCGACGGCAACCCATGCGACCAACATCGCCGTTCTGCGCGTGCAAAATACGCAGCGAAACTCGATGCTCTGGGCTGTATCTGCCGCGCTTTGATAGCCCTTGGGCAAGAATCCTGCTGTGTCCCGCCGAGACTGAATTCCCTTCGTCAACAGCGTCGCTCGGGAGAATCTTCCCGGGGAATTCTGCAGTCTGCTCGTGATTCTTGCTGCGAAGGGGGCTCTTCGGGCGCAGAGAAACGCTGTAGCGGAAGTCCGGAGGGAAAAAGGAAGTCAATTTCCACCAGCTGTCTCAGCGCTCCTGAGGTGCCTGTTGCTTCTAAACAGTGCTCTAGTGGCTGTTGCAGTATGCCTGAGACGTCCGCAACCCACCTTCAAGATTGCGGTACATCAAATGTCACTCAGTCCTTGACAACCTCGCAACGCTTGTCTTCTGGAAAGGAGACTTCTGAGGCCAGTGCCTCCCCAGATGGTTGCTGCAGTAAATCCTTGCGGCCTACCGGCGCGTTTCCTCCCGAGAAACCTTGCTCCTCCGGTTGCTGCAGCACGCCTAGGGCGCCCACTGGTGACTGCCCTGGAAAAAGCCCAAAGAGCACCGATACATGCCCAGGCGGCTGTTGCAGTAAACCCGCGCTTCCAGCCTGTGGTATTACCGAAGAAAAATCTAGCGACTCCATAGAGGTCATTCCCACTGCTATCCCTGACCTCGAAAAGGGTATCATGAGCCAAGAGCATATCGTTTTGAGTATATCTGGAATGACCTGCACTGGATGCGAAACCAAGCTTAAGCGAAACCTGGGGGCTCTCAATTCAGTCCAGAATCTTAAAACCAGCTTGGTGCTGTCGCGGGCAGAATTCGACCTTAATGTCGGCATCCAGTCCCTCGAGGAAGTGTTCAAGCACCTGGAGAAGACGACCGAGTTCAAGTATGAAAGAGTCACGGACCGAGGATCGCGAGTGGACATCGTCGTCCCTAATGCCTCTGAATTTATGAAACAAGACTGGCCTCGTGGTGTGACTGAGATGGCTCTTATTGATGAACGAACCGTGAATGTTGCTTTTGATGCTACCAAAATCGGAGCGAGAGATCTGGTGCAGCAGGGCTGGGATAGACCGCTTTCGTTGGCTGCTCCGCGTCATGATCCAGCTCTCGCGGCTGGAAACAAACATGTGCGGCACGTGGGATATATGACTATTCTGTCCATCATCTTGACAGTGCCTGTCCTCGTCCTTGCCTGGGCTCCTCTTCCGGAGAGGGAGATTGCTTATGGCTCTGCATCGCTGGCCCTGGCAACAGTCGTCCAGGTCATTATTGCCGGCCCGTTCTATCCAAAGGCATTGAAAGCGTTGATCTTCTCTAGAATCATTGAGATGGACCTGCTTATTGTGCTGAGTACAAGCGCTGCCTATATTTTTTCTGTGGTTTCTTTTGGATACCTTGTTGCGGGCCGGCCACTGGCCACTGGTGGATTCTTCGAGACGAGTACTTTGCTTGTCACTTTGATCATGGTCGGTCGGTATGTCGCTGCACTTGCTCGTCAGAAAGCCGTTGAATCTGTCTCGCTCCGGACACTACAGACGCCTACTGCTATCCTCGTAAATGATTCTGAGAATGTGCAAAATGTTGATGTCCGACTCCTGCAGTATGGAGACCTCTTCAAGGTCATTCCAGACTCCAAGATTCCCACCGACGGGACAGTTTTTGAAGGATCATCCGAGGTCGACGAATCAATGATCACTGGGGAATCAATTCCAGTAGACAAGTTTCCTGGATCTCCCGTTCTCGCAGGATCCATGAATGGTTCCGGGACGCTGACCGTCAAGTTGACACGGCTCCCTGCTGATAATACGATCTCCATCATTGCGGACATGGTCGATCAAGCCAAGCTGTCCAAGCCAAAGATACAAGATATGGCGGACCGAGTGGCGAGCTACTTTGTCCCTGTTGTGGTCACTCTAACGATCATCACGTTTGTTATCTGGATTGCTATAGGTGTTGCCGTGCGAAATCAGTCCGGGTCCCGAGCCACTACGGAAGCAATAACCTATGCTATTACAGTACTTATTGTCTCATGCCCTTGCGCTATCGGCCTGGCAGTGCCCATGGTTATTGTTATAGCTAGTGGTGTTGCTGCTGAACGCGGCGTTATCTTCAAGACTGCTGACAGTATCGAGGTCGCCTACAAGACTTCGCATGTTGTATTCGACAAGACCGGAACTCTCACCCGAGGCAAGCTCACGGTTGCAGCTGAGCATATAGACAGCACTAACGATTCCATGTCCCTACTCCTCGGTCTAATCGGGAGTAACAAGCACCCAATCTCGGCTGCGGTGGCCGCGCACCTTAAAGACAAAGGCATATCAGCATCTACCATCACTAATACAAAAGTACTAACCGGCCGGGGCGTAGAAGGATCTGCACCAGGCCTTACAGTTCGAGCAGGAAACTCACGGTGGCTCGACCTCTCGTCTAACCCGCAAGTCCAATCAGTTCTTGAACAAGGTTATACAGCATTCTGCTTCACAGTCAACGACGCCCTAGCCGCCGTCTTTGGCTTAGAAGACTCCCTTCGCCCCGATGCCCTTGAAACCATCACTAAACTACAGCAGCGTGGCATATCCGTTCACCTCCTCTCAGGCGATGATGACAGCCCCGTCCGCTCCATTGCAAGGCAGCTCAGCATTCCAGATCAAAACATCCGCTCTCGCTGCACCCCAGCTGACAAGCAGGCCTACATCCAAGCCCTCGCAACCTCATCTCATCAACAGCCACGCAGGACCAAGGCCACAATAATTTTCATCGGCGACGGAACAAACGATGCCATCGCCCTGGCATCTTCCACAATCGGCGTGCACATGAACCAAGAAACAGGAAGCGACGTCGCGAAATCTGCCGCGGATGTGGTGCTCATGCGGCCCAGTCTACTCAGCGTTCTGACAATGATAACCATCAGTGAAAAAGCGGTAAGGAGGATCAAGTTTAATTTTTGCTGGAGCTTTGTCTATAACCTATTCGCGGTGCTGCTTGGTGCTGGGGCTTTTGTCAATGCTAGGATTCCGCCCGAGTTTGCCGGATTGGGGGAGTTGGTTAGCGTTTTGCCGGTTGTGGTTGCGGCTGTGCTTTTGAGGTGGTTGAGGGTTTAATTATATGAGTGTAAGACATGGGAAGGGGATCGGGATGGCGATGGCTTCATTGTCTTCGCCCTCAGTCGCCCGCTCTCCCTTGTGGTTTGAGCCACTGGTATCGGTGGTGAATCTATCTTCTTAGTGATTTATTGCTCTATTGGTCTACCCAGATCGCGCGACTTCAGGCGGCACTGCCCACCTAGAACAAGATTGGCAATAGCCTTGACGGCCGTAGTCTTTTGGTTGGCAGGGTTTTATCATGCCTGATACGTGATTGAGCTGAGTAGTGGACCATCCGTCCTTTGACGGTCAAACCAAACAAATGGCTGCAAGATCAGCCCCTTCTACAAGGCGTAGACCAACTTCCATTTCGATTCGTCCGCTAACAACGCCATGGACCGGTCCGTGCTGTAGCTGGGAGACTGGTCTGACGGCGGTATCTCGATGCGTTGGTCGGGGATGGCATCGCAAATGACGTGTTTCAGCCCGTAAATTGCCCCGAATGCCGATGAAGGAATACTCCGAGCGGAGTTTATATCCTGCTGGAGAATGGCTTATCCTGCTGGAGAATGGCTTATCCTCCAGCTGCAGCTGAATTGAGGCTGAGTTACAGCTGGCCCACTTAGAGTCACGCTTATATCAGACCGTTGTCAGATACGACTGGTCTTGTAAGTTACTGGCCAATTGAAGGACTGATTAGAAAATAAAAAACTTTCATTTTAACTCATTCCGCTCATTAAAAACAGGTCTTGATCTCTATCAAACAAAGGAAATAGCCAAGCTGAAATACCAACGCTGAATCAAAACATAATAACCAATGTAATCTATACCATTCCACACCCTGCCTAAACAGCATTGCTCTCACGCTGGTACCAGGCATGCGGGGGAGTCTGCGTAAGGGAGATCTCCGAATCACCAGCGACAGCCTTCTGGTACTCAGGACCCTTGCCACGGGTCGACCAGACCGCCTGGTGCCACTGGGCCTTCCACACAAGACCAGGGTGGAAGATGGTCAAGCAGACAACCGAAATGGCAATCATGGCAGCCTCAAGGATCATAAAAGTGACCTCGTCATTGGCAAGCTCTCCGTCGAATCCCTCAGAAAGTTCAGCGCAGCGGAAGATCGATCGCACGATGATGACCACTGTTGCGATGCCGAGACCGTACAGGGATGCCTTGAAGTAGGGCTTTGCGCGGAGAGAGTCGAATTCGACGTTGAAGCTTGAGCCCGGTGCCTTTCGGACGCGCAGGAAGAAGTACGTGGACATGGCGCTGAAGATGAATAGACTGACGACCTGCCATGCCAGACCGGCGATCATGATGTTCACTCCGAGATCGCTCTGGTCCTGGTCGCCCTCGTCTGCAGAAGAGGCGATTCCACCGCCGAGAGCCTGCAGGACGAGCGCGATGATGTCGAAGGTGATGAATGTGATGGTGTAGGTGCGGGGCTTGAAGTAGGAGATCTTTTCTCCGTAGGCGACCACGACGCGCGAGAGGGTGAGGTAGATTGCGGCCGTGAGGAAGGCTGGGGCGATGGTCAGGGCGACGAGGTACTGTAGGAATGCGTCGCCGTTGAAGGGGTCGTCGTGCAGGCTGATGCGGCCGGCGTAGCCAACTGCTTCTCCGATGAGGCCGAAGAACATGGCGATGCTGAAGGTCCATGTCTTGTAGCGGATTCCCAGGCCGATGTGGACGATGAGGGCTGCCCCGAAGATGGCGATGAACAGGATCTGGCCCCAGAGGACGGGGAGATAGCCCACTGAGGCCATCTCCATGGGACATGTATCAATGGTACACAGCTCCTGCTCGTTCAGGAGCGTTGCGTTGGGGTACATTTTGTCGGTCATTGTGAATCGTATGCGAATTGAAAGAGAATGATGGAATGTAGATGCTGAAGCTGTTGCTCTGGATGAGGATAAGATGCTGATGAATATGAAGATGATGACGGGAATTCAGGGTCCTTAAATACATCCCATCTATACCAGAATGCAGGATCAGATTGATGTTGGCAGTGCTGGCTATCAACACCGGAAATACATCTACCTAGCATGCTGACACGCTGGATGCAGCGTTTGTCGGGGCGATATTCCCAGACTAGTCAATTAAGCTCGTCAGCCGCAATCTGATTGGGCGCATCGTAAAATGCGCTCGCTCTTAGCACGGAGTATCATAATTGAGTCGGAGGAACAGCTGCCCGCTGCTGCCTGAACAACAGGGCTGTGCTAGCTGGCCCTCGCGCAAGGACTCACCTCTATTTTTACTTTTACGCCCGTGCCTATCAGAGACGCTTATTTCGCCGATCGCACCCTCTGCGCTAACTCGTTCTCTGACAAAACTCCTGCCAGGGGCTCAGCTATCACCGAGCCGGGGTCGGATTCGTCCGTTCTCTCCATCTCCGGCCCCAGGCTGCGACATTCGGCCCCCATATTCCAACAGTCGGTCGGCGTTGACTCAATCCAGACCCGCCGTCATAATTTACGAAGTCGATCTAGACAAGCACTGGTAGTCGACCCTGGTAGAAGCTCCCACGTGGTGCACGTTTCGTTTCGAGTATTCATCTGCCTGCCCAACTCGTTAATTTGCACCTCATCCAAATAGAAATCATCACAAAGTTGAGCTTTTGTCATTTACATTTATCAGAAGGATGTCCTGGACTCAGCTAACTGTTTGGTCATACTCATGTTGGACATTAACATATCACCGCCGTGTAACTCCCCTATCTCCGAATACTCCGTTATATAGTCAACACCAACCGTAAAATCATCCATCACAACTCTTAGAATACAATAAAAGAAAATGTCCTTCTCCACCTGCTGCCTCAAAACATTCAAATGGAACGGCACACCAACTGGCCAGATTGGCACCCTCGCCAATAACCAGGCCTACATCGCCAGCCCTCCCACAACCAACCCTGCTTCTACCAAATCCACAACTGCAATCCTAATCGTCCACGACCTGCTCGGCTGGACATTCCCCAACGCCCGCCTCCTCGCAGACCACTACGCCGCCGAAGCAAACGCAACCGTCTACATACCCGACTTCTTCGGCGGCGAGGTCCTCCCCTTCGAGCCCTTACTAGCCGGCCGGTTCCACGAGGTCGATCTACCGGGCTTCAAGGAGAGGAATGCACGGGAGGTCCGCGAGCCGGAGATTTTCAAGTGCGCTGAGGCATTGCGCGAGAAATACGATGTTGTTGTCGCCGTTGGGTTCTGTTATGGCGGCTGGGCGGTTTTCAGACTTGGTGCGCAGGATATCAACCAGGATGGAAGGGAAGAGAGGCAGAGACCGCTTGTCGATGCCATCACTGCTGCGCACCCGAGTCTTCTAACCAAGGAGGATATTGATGGTGTTGCGGTGCCGGTGCAGATTCTGGCGCCGGAGCTGGATCCGATCTTCACGCCGGAGTTGAAGGGGTATACCTTTGAGTCGTTGCAGAGGAGAGGGGTGCCTTTTGACTGGCAGCATTTTCCGGGCGTTGAGCATGCTTGTATGACGCGGGGGGATGAGAGTAAGCCTGGGGAGAGGAGGGCGTTGGAGAGGGGGAAGAATGCGGTTGTTGCGTGGGTGAAGCAGGTTGAGCAGGATTATCAGTAGGAAAGTCATATAAACTACTATATAAACATTGAGTGTAAACATTGAATATAAATGTTCATTCCCCGACTTTGTTCACGATGCGGGGTTCAGTCGCCGAGTTGCCGAATCACGAATCACGACACACACAAATCAACTGACAATCTTCATCTTCATCTTCCACATCTTCCACATCATCACATTACTTGACCACCATGTCCGACACCTTCTCCGCAATCCCCATCATCGACTGGCGCCGCCTGCAGGATCCCGCGACGAAGCAGGCGGCCCTGGACGATCTGCGCCAGGCCATCTTCGTCGTGGGATTCCTGTACCTGACGAACCATGGACTCGAGGTACTCACTTTGCATTTTATTTAATGGAACCAGCTAACAGGTTCAGGATCTCATCGCGGAAGCACACGCGAAGCTCCCCGAGCTGTTTGATCTCCCTACCGAGGTCAAGGAGAGGTGCGACATGATCAACTCGCCCTCCTTCTTGGGGTATACGCGTCTCGGCGCTGAGACTACAGCCACCAAGACGGATCTGCGAGAGGTACATCCCTGTCTATCTCAGTCTATTATAGGCTAATATGACAAGCAATACGACTTTGGTACCCCCGGGATGAAAACCTGGACAGAGGACGATAATATCTGGGACCGGCTAGAGGGGAACAGTCAGTACCCCGACGCCCCTGGCGTAAAAGAATTAGTCGAAGACTACATCGCAAAATCCGCCACCCTATCCCAACAATTCATGCGCTTCGTCTCGGAATGTCTGTCCCTCCCACCAGACACATTCGTCGACTTCAAGGGAACCATGGACCGGCTCAAGTTCATCAAATACCCGCAGTCCCCGCCGGACTCGCAGGGCGTTGGTCCTCACAAGGACTCTACTGGATTATTCACTTTCCTATCGCAGGACGATACAGGCGGGTTGCAGGTTCTGAATAAAAATGGACAGTGGATTGACGCGCCCCCGATCGAGGGGAGTCTTGTCGTTAATGTCCAGCAAGGCCTCGAAGCCATCACGGGCGGGATCTGTGCGGCGACGACGCATCGGGTTATTGTGCGTCCTCGTCCTTATACCAGCCTTAATTGAATGGCAGATGTACTAATTGGATAGGCCCCGACAACCAAAACCCGCTATAGCATCCCCTTCTTCCTCGGCGTGCGGATGGACTTAACGCTAGATCAACTCCGCGACTCGGCCGCGCATATCGTCGCGCGTATCCCGGCGTCTGACGATAGGAAGAAGGCTGTTGATATTCCGAGCGAGTTCCTGTCGCCTTTGTATTCTTGTGTACGTTCTCTTTCTTGGTACCGGCCGTACGTGGTTTGCTAATGGGTGCTTTAGTTTGGAGAGGCGTATCTGCGGAACCGCATTCTCAGCCATCCGGATGTTGGGAGGAAGTGGTATCCGGAGTTGTATGAGAAGTACTCGAGGCAGGTTCTTGCTTAAGAACAGCGGCCCGGGTGCAAGTTTTATGCTTGACGTCCAATGCATGTTAAGGATAAGTGCTTGTATTTTGCTGTCTGGAATAGAAAACGGCAATTTATTCAACAACGCTATATACCTCGCTAGTGAAAGACTAGAAATTCAAAATCAGAATATATATTTACCAAACCAAAGCCTCTGCCGTCTTTCCACAAGCCAATGCCGCACAGATCTCCTCATCCTTATCACTCTTCTCGACATCCTTGGTCGTAAGCCGATGTTTAGCCGGCCAAATCTCCTTGCCCGCATTCTTTTCTCTCTCAAAGTGCTCGATAACAACATCCCGCACCGTACTCTGGAAGAACAGCGGCGCCTTCTCGAACTTCGGGTGTAGTTGGCCCGAGGTAAATACGCCGCGCTCGAGGTTGCGCTGTGCGTTGACGCAGAGGACTTTGTCTTCGCGCATCACCCGTGCGTACATGTCGCTGATTAGCTTGAAGTCGGATTCAGATGAATGGCGGTTCCGATATATTTCGTAGGCCATCTTGCTGCTACCAGGGCCGTGGGGGAGGAACTTCTGGACCATTATGAAATGGGGTCTGTATTCTGTGTTAATTACTTTGCGGGGGCAGAGATTCAGGGTGAGAATGCTTACGAGATAACCATAGCAGACATGGGGAAATAGTACGTGCTAGCGGTGAAGAGACCTTTCCTGATCTGCTCTTCATTTGGGTCACAGTGGTGCTGGATGTGCCCGTCTTTCGTATCACTGTCGAAGGAGTCCAAGTTGAGAAAGTTAGGGATATCAGAATGCGTAGTTGGGCAGTGGTAGCACTCGTTGAAATTATCCGCAAGAATCTTCCAGTTGTAGTGTCCTTCAAGTTCATAGGAATGGTCCAGGTCGTAGTCGTTGAAATTCAAGCCCAGAGTCCGGTATCGCTCTTGTGTGTCAACGCCCTCAAAGTGCTCTTCCCAGGGAACCTCTGGGATCTCCTTTGCGTCGAGGTTCACCCATACGAATCCGTTAACGTCGACCTTGGTATGAATCGGCAGGAGGCCATTACTCTCCTTATCAAAGTCAAGGCCCTGGTAGCCCGTTGCCTTGGCGAGCTTGCCGTTGAGTCCATACGACCAGCCGTGGTATCGGCAGGCCAGGATCTTTGCATTTCCGGAACCCTCGTTCTCGACGACGGGATAGGCGCGGTGGCGGCATATGTTGTGGAAGGCGTTGATACTACCTTGTCGGTCTCGAATAATAATGATGTCAAACCCTGCCAGTTCACATCGGAGCCAGTCGCCCACCTCCTTGAGACGCGAACTATGGGTCATGAAGAGCCAGCGTCTGCTGAAGATAGCGCGGCGCTCTAGCTCGTACATCTCTGGGGATGTGTACCAGGACGCTGGGAGGGCACGGATGGGCTGTTGTTTGACCTCTGGCTTTGGGGCGTCGCTGCCAAAGCCGAAATAGTGTAAGACCGCAGATGACATGATGAATTCTTCTTTTTTCTCTAAACAATCAAGTTCGTTTGCAAAGATTGGAATGCCTGGGCGAAGTCATGGCCACGTTCAGATCTATATCATGACCCCTCTCGGCTTCCGTTCCCGACGCCGATGCACGGTCCAGTGGTGTCGTCACTTAGGGCTATTTCTCCAAACAATTCTAGCCTACCGATTCTTGGATTCTCGGATTCTCTATATCGGAAGGAACATGGTCCTAGGTTTGAAGGTGCATGATGTTGGCACATAAGACCCTGATTAAGTATGGTGGCGATCCCTCGGGTGGACCGAAGAACAGGTATCCACTTGCTGCTATATCGACATTGGCACTGCATTCAGTCCAACACTTCTGCATTCTGTGGCAACACCAGCTGATGTCGGCTTCTACAGCCGACACAACGGCGCGGAGATCGGATCGGCTGGGGTAACAAATGACCCATCCCTGGAAACAATGCCTCAAATTGGACACCAGGCCACAATGAGCCCCTCTCCTGACTGCAGACTCGCAAGCTCCGAGGGACTTCTATTGCGTAAGTATCATAACATTGTCCTGTTGCTGTCAGGTCTCGGGTTTCTGACAACGGATGCAGCGTCGGAAAGTTGTGCCGCGGCCGCCACAGCAAGGTCATGTGCTCTGATCAGCGGAACAAGGTTCCTGGATGCTAGAAGCTTGGAACATCCCCAGATTATATATAGGATAACCTAGCTACTCCATGGTAGCTCTAGACCGTGGTCGGATCCCATATTTCAGATGTATGTGGTGCAAGCTGCAGCGCTTGTTTTTTATGGGGGTCCAGAAGGGTCCAGTGCGGGCCGAGCATTAGCGGGTGATCCCCCAGACCAGATTAATCAGGCCACTTCGCCGTAGGGCCGAAATGTCAGATTTCCCCACGTCGGCTCATCGTTCCGAATAGTATCAGGTGAGTAGTGTCACGGGTCCTGCTTCTTTTTTTGGGAAGCGCATTTCTATAGTCCCACTAGCAAGGGTAAATCCTGAAAAAGGACCCCAATTTCCCAACAACTTGGATGCATGGGTATAGGTATATCATGGAAGATTCAAATGGTGTATTTAGTATTTCATGAATACAGCGCCTTTGCTCCTGATTTGGAGTGGCCGCAGGTGGCTCTGTGCAATCTAGACTGTGGGGTAGTGGACTAGTAGTGTCATTGAAGAGGCATCGGGTCATCGTGGAGGGACCCCGCATCGGTCGAGTCTGTTTTCTTCCGAGTCTTCTTGTCCCCGTAATGAAACGTTCCGAGACAAGGATATAGTGTTTCAGTCCTGGGGGTGGAAATCCGAGTTGTGACGTGGACACCAGCCGGCTCTAGATTTGGCAAAGGGACCCGAGCGAGGCACTCCTGGCTGCTGATGTCCAGGCTCATGTATTACACTGTTATACGTGCCTGGCCTTCTTGTTTTCATTGCACTTTCAACGCCCGGTCATGTACTGTGACGAACTTTGACCAAACTTTGTGACGAAGTATTCCTAACTGGCCTGGTTCTCCGCAGCAGTTCCAGTAGTTTTGTGGGTAATATTTCCTCAAAAGGTTGCTGTCTCCAGGCTGACTCCTCTTCAGATTAGCTCAGGTGGTCTCGGAAGAGCTCACGAGAATGGCGGCATTGAAGCCGAAATATGTGGTCCTCATATGTTGGCACAGAGACGGATTTTCATTGGTTTTTAAGCTGTTTTGAATCCGAAACTGGTTGGCCTTTCGGACCTGCCGTCGAGTGAAGTTCCCAAGTGGCATTCGGGCCTGCTAGTCTGCCAATCTTATATATTATATACCGCGTCGTGCGTGGTTGTAGTGATAACTATATTGGTGTAATAACTATCCTGTGTCCTGTTTCTGGAGTACTAAAATAGAAAGGGAGGGCCATCGACCCTCGTAGAAAACAAGTTCATATAAATGAGTGGCAGTTCAAGCGCTCGCAGCGGTACACACTCCAGAATCTAGCAGAGTACAGTACAGACAGGGAGCATAATTACACAAGCAGACAAGATATTGAATGTTGAATATCCATCAAACGACATCCTTAACCTCATCCTTCCGCACATCTCCAATCTCCACAACCTCATTCTCAAACGCCTGGTCGCCAAACAAGGCCGCAATCTCTTCAAGCGAGTGGTTCGCCGTCTCCACGTAGTAAAAGTAAACTAACCCAGCCGAGAACAAACAAAACGCGGCGATAATCACGTAAAAGTATCCATGGATACCGGCAAATGCATCCGGGGAGACCATGCCGATGATGAAATTAAACACCCAGTTGCTTGTTGTTGCTAGCGCCATGCCCTTGCTGCGTCCGCGGAGTGGGAATATCTCGGCCGGCAGGAGCCATGGCATAGGGCCCCAGGTGAATCCGTAGACGATATTGTATAACATCACGAAGGCGTACTGGCCGTTGGCTTTGGTTTGGATGTCGAGGTTGGCTTGCGTGAAGGCGCAGACGACTGCGAGGAGGATGGCCATTCCGAGACCTGGTTGGAGACCATGGTTAGGTTTTGCCTCGAAGGAGTTATTTTGGACTGGAACTCACCTCCTAGAATAAGTAGTGGCTTTCTTCCCCATTTGTCTGCTAACCACCAGGTAACGACGGTGGCGGCGGTATAGGGAATGGCGTTGGCAGCGGTGAACAGCAGTGACTTTCTATTGTCGAAGCCAGCAGAAGCGAGAGTACTAGGGAGGTAGAAGGAGACGATGTTGATTCCGTTGAGCTGAGCGAACATTTGAACGGTGATGCCGACGATTGTCCGTTTGCGATAGCGGGTAAACATTTCCTGCCAAGTCTGTCAGTTGCCATAGTCTGTGCTTCATTGACATGCTTACCGTCCAGCTAGACTTGCCGAGGTTGGTTTCGTAGATGACGGCTTCTTGGATTTCAAGAAAAACGTGCTGTACGTGCTCAGCATCGGTATCCCCATTGGAATGCAAGTCTGCGACTGTCTGAAGACTCTCCTCCATAAAGCCATTCTTCGCTAGCCAACGGGGAGTCTCTGGGAGGAAGAAGGACATGGCCAAGAGGATGAAGGACAGCGCAATCTGCACAATAAACGGCCCTCTCCATGACATCTCACTTGGTAATAAGAAGTTGAACCCATAGTCGACCCAACACGAAAGCATATAACCTGCTATGGAAAATGTATACTCAATTCCCACCATCAGCCCACGGCGGTGCGGTGCTGCGATTTCGGTTTGGATGATAGGCACGGTCATGGACAGAAACCCAACACCCAGTCCTTGGATGGTACGGCCGGCCACGAAGGTTCCAAATCCGGGAGCGAACATCTGAATAAAGGCACTAAAGAAGTAAATAAATCCGCCTAGACGAACACACTTCTTTCGCCCGATGATGTCACCGAGGCGTCCAGCAATGAGGGCACCGACGGCAGCTGATGCTTGTAGGCAGGCAACCGATATTCCGGTGATAGACGAATTGACCCCGGTTGTCGTTCCGTCGGCACCACCGTAGTCTTTGAAGAAGCGGGCCACGAATGCCTCGTTAACCAGCAGGCCGGACATAATTCCTACACAGTCAGCATCATTAAACCTCATAGATGGATGACGAGATCGTACCGGAGTTGTATCCAAACAAGCCATCTCCCAGACTGCCAAAGGCACAGGTTGCATAGAGCAATGGGGTGCCTTTGAAGGGGTATCTGGCGGAAACGGTCTTCGGCTTCAGTTTCTTCTCCAGCCAGCCTTGCTGCTCAGCAACCTGGTCGGCTATTGCATGTGAGCGCCGCTGGATAGCGGCATTTGAGGCCGGTTCTCGTGCAGAGACTTCACTGACACTCATGGTGTGAACAACTGGAATAAGGCACTGCAATTGTCCTATCTTTGTCAACCGGGACGGGCCCTTGGGCTCTATTTCTACCCCAGAACGGCATCCCGTGGGGAAACTCCGGCTTCTCCAAGTTCTCCTGGTGTCTCCGAATAACGGCACGCTCTGGTCGTGAAACCCTCCACATTGTGTGTTCTGGTGATGGGATGGGGTTTTCTATACTAGGATCCGCCAATAGTTGCACGTTTGGGCCCAGGGTCGAAATGCAGACCAATCGCTGTGCCGGCTGTCGACCCCAGACGAGGCATTTTATGGGCTCACTCTCTCGGTTCCGTGGGGAGAAACCCACCCGGTTCCGAGTAGGCAGTGGGCCTCTGCTCGCCGAGTCATCCGCCGGAACCGTGAGGATCTAGACGGAACCGCCGCAACCCCGGAGTATACGATCAATCCGCAGAGAAGCGAAACTCGAACATTTTTAAGATCCCAACCACCGTGATTCTGTTATTTTGTCAAAGACACAAACCGCAATCATGACTATCGCAAAAAACGACCCGGTTGGTTATACGAAGCGATTCTGTTGTTCAACGTGCTTACTTTGCCAACTAGGCTGTCAATCAAGCCTTTCTACTCTATCCCGGAGGTTCATTCGGATATGAGGAACGGGATGTGCCTGCTCTGCGCTCAGAACGAGATGTTATTGTTCGAGTGATCGCAACGGGTCTTTGCGGATCAGATGTGCGCAGTCATTTGGCTACAGTTAACATGAATGGTGGACGCTAACAATGCTTGTTTCAGGTACACTACTGGCAACACGGCCGCATAGGAAGATATGTCGTCGAAGGCCCCATCGTCCTTGGCCACGAATCATCCGGAATAGTGGTCAAAAGTGGAAGCCGATCAGGCCTGACTGTGGGCGATCGCGTCGCACTCGAGCCCGGTATTGCATGCAACACCTGCTGCAATTGTCGCGCTGGTCGGTACAATCTCTGCCCGGAGATGCGTTTCGCCGCGACACCTCCATACGACGGAACGTTGGCCACATACTATCGTCTTCCCGCGGAGTGCTGTTATAAGCTGCCGGACCATGTATCACTGCGAGACGGTGCGCTGATTGAGCCCCTTAGTGTTGCCGTTCACGCCTGTCGGTTGGCGGGGGATATGCAAGAAAAGTCGGTTATTGTCTTTGGCGCAGGGCCCGTCGGCTTACTCTGCGCCGGGGTCGCACGTGCATTTGGCGCCTCAACAGTCGTTGTGGTGGATGTTGTGTCCGCTCGGTTGCAATCTGCCCACAAGTATGGCGCAACGCACACGCATCAGACTGTGGCAGAGTCTGCCGAACAGAACGCACATGATATATTAGATACAGCAGGTTTAGATCTAGGAGCTGATGTTGTCCTTGATGCAACCGGTGCCGAGCCGTGCATGAACTGCGGTGTCCATGCCCTCGCCGGTGGGGGTACATATGTTCAGGTGGGCCTGGGACGACCAAATCCATCCATCCCGGTCGGTCAAATATGTGACAAGGAAATTGTGTTCAAGGGAAGCTTCCGATATGGACCAGGTGATTATGAGACGGCTGTTGGACTCCTTAACTCCCAGCGCATTCGACTGGGTAGTTTAGTTACGCACGAGTTCTCTTTCTCGCGGGCAGAAGAGGCATTCCAGAACGTCGCCAGTCGACAAGGCATCAAGAGTGTCATCTACGGGCCTGGCGTAGACGAACAAATAGCCAACTCCACGTTACCACTGTCTAATTAATGTCACATCTCAAGCCATCAGACATACTTGATACCCACAAAAACCAAGTGCCATGCCAATGGTCTCTGTAACATCTCTATGGTTCTAGAATTCTGGTCCATTCCAGGACATGTCCCACAACCAATATAGTCCACGTTCACCGTTAGGGTCTGTGCCAGATTGGAAGGGTTCCGCGGGGATATTCGAACCATTCCAGTCAAGTTGCGCAGACGGTGGCCACGAATGACCCGCGGGTTCCTGGGCCGAACCCTCCATTTGGTGAGTATCGGTACCGCCGTACCATCCAAAAGACCGTTCGTCATTGCCAGACGGTACAACTAAAATATAACCCAAAAATCAATAATGGTGCCCAAATACGGGCAAGAACAGGAGACTTACCGTATTGTACCGAGGCCAAGCTTTCATTCAGACGGAGGGCATTGGAAACGTCCGGCCACGCCTGCCGTCGCAGGGCAGTGTCGGATGCTTCCAACGTGACGTCAAGAGGGAGCCGCAGGGTGTCTTCCACTGACATGAGCCCAGTGTTTGACAGGGGGTACCCCTCTTCCTGATTCCCCCCTGCGATTGGCGCCAGGATGGCCTCAGACTCACGACGAAGGAGCAGTGTGACCACATTTTTTAGAACAGTGGTGCTTTGCTTTGACAACGCAGAGCGCTGACCTAGAAGGTCTTGAAGTCGCAAGATGCGGGTGATCGTACGTTTCACGATCTGCGCGGTGTCCGACAGCGGATCTGAGAGGGCCATGACCGCTAACACAATTGCTGCGTTGAATACATTAATAGCCAAGAAGGCAACCAAATGACTATCGGTCGCAAATTGAGCAAGGACGGGCAACTCAGTCACCCGCGATGTCCTCAATGCAGCGTTCCACCAATGTACGGAGCTCGCCACAGATGCATTGGGTGATAGAGCTTCAAATGGTGAGTCCGGTTGGTTTGGTGTGGCCGCGTTAGGTTGGCGGTTGCTAGTCGCGAGTCCACTGCGTTGGCCAGACTTGGAAGGATCCGTCGATAGATGATCAACTTGTCGCGCCAGAAGAGGACGGTGGAGGACGATTAGAATGTTGTCGTATGTCAAATGAAGTGATAGCGATTGCAGTGCATGTGCCTTTGCTTCTAGCCCACTGCCGGCCTGAAAGTCTTCATCAAGGTTCAAAACCAAGGTGCCAGGCAGCTCGTCCCGCCACTGCTGCAGATTTTGGGTGGCTTCTTTAACCAGTCCAAGGAACGCGTCGCCGGCCAATGCCTTGGATGAGCCCGAGGTGCGCGAGCCAAAGATAGCCTCCAAGGCGGTAGATGCCATGAGATAAAGGCGGTTGAGCTCTCTTTGATACGTAGAATAGCAGACTGTATAACCCTGTTCTGATGCTGGTGCAACAAAATGGGGATTCTCAAGGATATCCGCTGGCATGCTGATATTGCAGTCCCGGTCGTTGATCCCGAGTGGGCGGCCGTACGTGATTGATGCAAACCGATCCCAAGTGTATATTGTCCACCAAACACGTTTCCGTTCTTCTTTTTCTTCGAAGCTCCCTCTGGATGGGTCACGATGCAAACCTGCAGCTTGAGATATCCGAATTGTGGCACCCAGGAGGGAGAATGATAGATTAGGCCGCCCATGATAAACGCAGTAAGACCCAAATAGAATGCAAATCTGAGCCGCCGTGACGGAAGGCTGGTCCATCAACTCGACAATATACGACTCGACTAGTTTTAGAAGTCCGGCACTCATTTGTCTCCAGTCACTCTCGGCAGCGGCAGCGGCCTTCCGCTGTGATCGGTACCATGCACCCATCCCCAGAACGACGGCCAAAAGAATTAAAAAGGGCTTCTGGGAGGAATATGCCAAGCCGTCTGCGACAGAGAGGAGATTCTTGCGGAAGGTGGGCTCATAAATGACGAGCGAGAACCAATGGACAGCATCAAAGTAGTCGTCGAGTAAGGAATGCATGACATCCGTGGGTGGTAATGGCTGGCCCAATATCGAGGCAATTGGAACCCGTTGCCCGACAGTCGTTACGTGCCGGTCGGCCACACTGGTACTGGCTTGATAGCCTGGGATGGCGGACGTAGCTTGCTCATCGATGAGTTGCCGGCCGAGTCCATAGATTTTCTGAGCAATTCCCAATGTCGATTCCGCTTCCCCATACTCAACTGGCCTGGGCTGGCCATGGACATTTGTATGACTCTCATTCGCAGCAATGTTTGCTTGCTGGGCCCGAGTCCCAGTGTCACCGGGACTTTCCACACCTACACTAGCAGATCCGGGTGATTCCGTCTCTCGTCGACGACTTCTCGCAACTGTTTTGGAACTGCTTCACGTCAGCCCTGCCAAGAGACTAAAGGCACAGGCTCACTTACCGTCGCGTGCTCTCTCGGCGAGGCCTGTTGATAGGGAGCGGTCTACAGTTCACTTGGGCTCTGACGCACAGAGAACAAGGTCGGAATGGGTCGCACTACATAGCCAATGCCACGGCGCGAGAGAAGTTAGCAAAAGCCGCCAAAATCGGAGCAATGTGTAGTGCCTACCCTTGTCTTGTGGCGCCGACATCTTTCGCAGGCATTGCTTACTCGCGTTGGTAGTGGCGATCGCATATAGCTTGCATTCCCCGCCAGCTCCGGTAAATGATCCGATGCATGGCTTGACATGATCTTAGATGACGATCGTGGGGATGCACTGGGGAAGAATCACTGCAGGATCCGGCGGGATCTGGAAAAGGCCGGGGGAGCACGTGCCGGGAGTTATGTAGACGTATTACTAAGGCCAATGTTTGCACAACTAGAACAAACGCCGTGGATAGACAGACCACACACATATTTTCTTTATCTAGTTAACTTATTCCAACGTGTTATTTGCCATGTTTATGGTGAGATACTCGAAAGCACCATTAACAAGTGAATAGCTATCTCCCGGAATCAAGGCAGGTAGCCGACATTGAATCACGCTCCATTATATATTTATCTTTCTTGGCATATGCAAGAATATATAACAATGTTACATGGTCGAATAGTTACATGCCCCAGTTTCAACGGGTTTATCCCGACTATAAGCAGTCTGACCGGGGAAAGCGGATTAGCACATTCAGACGCCGCCGATGTCCATCCATCCCAACGGCCCAGTATGGATCAGGATTCAGCCTTCCCCGTGTGGCAGGGTGGTTGATCCCGAGCATGTTGAAATATTGACGCCATCATATTCTTTTATCAGACAATAATCATATATATCTTTTTATATCATATAGGTTGCAGCCAACCGAAGGGCCTTCCTTTCCTCTTCTCCTGTATCTATCCCCCCCCACTAGAATTAACCTGGCGGCATCCAGGCTTTTATGCAGGCTTCGGCACTGACTGGAAGATCCTTCTCGTCGCCAACGTATGCTGTGCGAATGTATAGAAGCTCCGTGGTGCCGTTTACCAGAGGAAGGGTGTTGGTGGCATTGTAAACATGGGTAGCGACGGGTTTCTTCCAGGGGATATATTATATTAATAATATTATATTTTCCTCCCAGCAGTAAGTATTCCTATACCGCGGACAGAGACGGTGATGTACACAAAGAATGGTATAGAGATATATACATGAAGTCTATGTATAACCTTATATATTAGATAAAAAGTGCACCAAAACCCTCCGTACACAATTAAGATAAAATATTGAATAGTATCTTGACTTCCTCCCAATCATTATAGACAATAACCGTCTATCATCTCGTAGGACTCGGTATAATAAACTGTTGAAGATAGCTCATCTTGATAAGGTCAGCTTGAGTCGATGATAATGAGGGAAGGGGAGGGCTACATTTACAGGTTGGTTCCAACGGTGGCAAGAACAGTACCGACGGGAACACCAACAGTAGGGAGTCCAAGGCCGGAGACAAGAGCAGCAACCTCAGGAGAAAGCTGGATCAAGAGAGCACCAACACCCTGGGCAACAACGGTAACGAGACCCTCGACCTGAGGGCCAAGGGCAGTGACGAGGTCACCAACGGAAGAGGCAGAGGCAACGACGCCACCGAGAGGAACACCGAGACCAGGGAGGCCGAGGCCGGAGACAAGGGCAGTAACTTCAGGAGAGAGCTGGAGAAGGAGGCTCTTTGCGTTGGGGCCGGTGATAACGAGGATATCGTTAAGCTCGGGGGCGAGGTCCTGGAGGAGCTTGCCGCCACCGACGGAGGGAGCAGGAGTGGAAGGAGTGGAAGCTCCAGAGCCTGTCAAACCACCGAGAAGCCCATCCAGAGGCAGGCTGCTGTCGCTGCCGAGGTCGCCAAGCTTGCCACCGAGAGCGTTGTTGAGGTCACCAGCGTTGCTGACGACGGGCAGGCCGCTGAGAAGCTCGCCCAGGTTGGAGAGGATGGGGAGCTTGTCCAGAAGGGGGAGGCTGAGAGGATCAAGGACTGCTTTATATACATCCAGACCTGACGACCGTCCTCGCCGTGAAATTTCCAGAGTTTCTCTGCTCCTGCGGGTGGATGTGACCCAAAGATCGAGCAATTCCATAGAGTGGGCTCTCGCCAGACCCGAGTGGATATGATGCCCCATGTTGTTGATGACAGGAAGACGATTGGATCACTGCCGATGTCTTCCAGCCAGCCCTTTGCGGCTTTGGGCGGCTGTCTCCCGGCGTGTTGGTCGGGGAGACACCCACGTTATCCGTCATTATTGGACAATGAACGAACCCAACGAAGATCGGATACCGATCTCTTTGTTGTGATGGATTTATCCTGGTCCATACTGGGCGTGGTATCGGTATTTTTGTTCTCAGTGGGTGATGCTGAGAGCGAGTAAAGCCCACTGGGTTTCTGTCGTCCAGCTTATCCCCATAGCTTTCCCGCTGTGGCGTGACTAGCAGGTACCAATTGGTCGTTAAGAATTCCAAATTCTGGTGTTCAGCTGTCCACAGCGTGAATGACTCGGTATACGAGCTCCGTTGGTTGTGTTGGAGAAGAGCTGGGCCAACACACAGCGCTCCCCTGGATATTAGCGCCGGACGATCTCGGCCCATCACCCGAGGCAGTGACTGGATAGTTCACATCAGTTTGGCCAAGCTAGGAGATCTCGAGTGCGCTGGCCCAAGGGATTGGCAAGCGGGCCCTGGGACGCGAGATGAAAGGGTTCATTCGATGGGGTCCCCGCCGATCATCATATTAGGGCCAGATACCAAGATAGAGTAGGCTCCACTCGACGCACTGAATGGCAGCGGTCAACCATGGCTTCACCTTATTTGCCGTGATACGAACCGCGTTTCAGTTTGTTGTTCCATATTCGGAATATGAGCTGAATGAGATGGGTCCATCAGAAATTCTCCGCGGCGGAGATCTCTTTCCCACGCCCGTCGTGCAGCATGTTAATTTCTATCCATGTAAACTTCAAGGGACACAAGTTTATAGAAAAGATTTCCATTCAGCCGTCTTGATAAACACAACTCGTCTCATTAAATAGAAGCGCCTGGCTGTTTGTAAGACTGGTAGCTCGCCTAGCACAACCAGACATCGGTTTACGAAAGTGATATATCATGGTGATCCGGATATCGCGGATACCACGAACCAGGACAAGGGAATTCCCGGGCCTCTGTTGCGGATCCCCTAGCCAAGTCTTCATTACTCACCGACGTAGTTGGAACCGAGTAAAGCCGCTCACCGATTGCACGAAAGAATATGATATGGGGAAGAGGCCTCAAATACGTGGAGATTGGAGAATGGGAAATTCTGACATCCTCAACAACCAGTAAGTTCTAAATTTCCTCCCACCACGCTCTTCCGAGAATTATTGGCCCAGTCGATTACCAACAGCCGAGCCGGAAAGCCCGGTCCCAACACTTTCAGACTTGCGGCTACTGAGAGGTTCATCAGTTCGACCCAATCTGCGAGATGCCTGTGGTCCCGCTAGAAAGTGGCGTGTAGATCAGGTCTTCTTCCAGCCACTACTCGAGAGAGCCCTACTAGATGTCATCTCATTCTGCGCCACCAATTCTGCGTTCCATTCTGCGGGCAAATGAGGTCCACCCAGTATAGTTTCAAGCGGGCCAGGCCGGTGGGCGAGAGGTTCGAGCACGCGGCATATTCATCTCTGTCAGCAGAAGTGAGGCCAGCCTCCTCATTCCTGATTTAACTAGTCCTCCTACCGCAGGCCATGAAGATTCCCATGGACGAGATTACTGCCTGGTATCCGCACGACATCTTTAATCTCATAAACTTCCCGACATAACTTGTCTCCGGGACTAATTCTCCTCTTCCAGAACATCCAGCTTCACCGTAACAGCAAGATGGTTGTAATCGGCATGATTAGTTTGAGTACCCTGTGGGTATATCTTTCTTTAATTATAAATATGGGGCTGCGTCGAAACCCTAATAGTGTGGCCATTACTAATATGGCTACCCTCAACGCGCGTGAGCGTGTAGCCATCGAGGTGTGCGTACAGCGGGTCCCTAAGCATAATTACTGAGACGAAATTGGCTCGGGAAGTGATTATAGTAAGAGGTCTGTAGGTCACCAGCTTATCCAGAAAACGGGCTGTAGAAGGGGTAATGACAAGAAGTCCGCCGGGTTGTTACTCAATACAGTGAGGTGCATCGGAGTGGAAGAGGTGACCTGTGTACACGGCCATGAGTTAGATAGTTAAGAAGAAGTTAAGAAGAATACTTCGTGAATACTCCTCTAAGTACGCTTATTAAAGCAGCCTTATCTAAATAGGGCAAGGCGCGTCAATTCTAGAAAGTCAAATCTGTATAGTGAGATATTTAGTGGACATTGTTGTGAAGCCAAATCGTAAGCTACCAGAACAGCTATCTTTGCTAACTGCTCAAAAACTCCTCCCATCCCTCTTTGTGCCACTCAAAGGGTTTACTGGTCCACTCGTTTGGATACAAAATCCAGATCGACCTGGTTCAGGCTGACGAGTGCTTCTTTGCAACTGGCTGATATGTGAGCAAGTCGGCATCGGTTGAATCTCTCCGCTACGGCCGAATCTACGGTTCTTTCGCCCTTGAGAATTGGCGATTCATTCTTTTTCGAGCTTTTGTTCCTTGAGAAATCGGAGTAAAGGGAGGGAATATTATAGCTGGTTCTGCTAGATACTAAAGCTCTTTAGTTTCCGCTGTTTATTTCCGAGCTAGATCGGCAACGACTTTAAAGGCCACCATGAAAATTATAGTAGTCCACCGATTCCAGACGCATTACTGCTCATTTCCTCCTGAGAGCCACTTGCTTATCACATTATTACTCCTTCTCAGGGGGATACACAACAATGCGATCCAAATCAGCGCCCTTAGAGTCCCACCCATTAAACAGCCCTCCAACGGTAATCGTATTGCGTCTTCCCTTCTCAAGTGTCAACTGCAGAGGCGTCGAGAGAATAATCCCCTTGTGTGTGTCGCGCTGGTACAGGGTCTCGACGTTCTGCGTGTCCCCGTTGACGACCACGCTGCTGATCCGGCGCAGCTGCCACTCGCCGCCGATGCGGTCCGGTGTGCCGCCGGCTGTTTGAAGATTTGTTAGAATTGCTGTGAATTAACTAGGTTGGTACTTACGTTGATCTCCGAAGCCCATATCGTCGGTGTCTGGTGCCGGGTTAGTGGTTAATATAGTAGGTGGTGGAAGGAGACGCACTCTGGTAGTAGAACGAAACCCACTGCGGCTTGCCGGTTCCTTCGATGTTGTGGAATGTCACTGTGCTGTCGTTGCCGTAGATTCCAGTCAGGATGGCTCCGTCGGTGGCGAAGTTCTGTTCCTGTTAGATGGGTCGTTGAGGTGGAGGGTTGAACGTACAGCTTCTTGCAGGTGTGCGTTGCCGCTTGTCGTTGCGTGCTTGGATGTGTATGTTTTGCCTCGGACGGGGTGCCATTCTCCGGTTTTTCTATACATATTAGTTGCCGCTGATTATGTGACTTGCAGACTTACACGTTGAGATCGTAGATATCGTGCCATTGCACCTCGAGGGTCTTCTTGCGCTCGTCGATATCGACAGGAAGCCAGATATATCGACTCTCCCATAGCGAGTTGGAGTCCCACTGGTCTCCGATATACAGGTACGTAGTCTTCTTGGAGCCCTCAATGCGGATCGAGAATCCAGACTGCGAGTTGAAAGTGCGCGTGTTGAGCGGCGATACAATAAACGGCTGAGACCACGGACCACTCAGCTTGTCGGCGCGAAAGGCGACCACGTCTACTCATGTCAGTACGTTCTTTGACTATAGTGGCAGACATACTGTTAGGTCGGTATCCCGTCTTATGGCTCATCAGCGCCCAGTAGCTATGTTCGGACTGGATGATAGTCGGCGCTTCAAGGTCGAACTTGGGGAATCGATGCACCACTTCATCCAGGGCGGTAATGTTGGAGTTGAAGCTGGTTAGATAGACGTCACGGCCGTCGACGCTGTCCCCGTTGGAGTATAGAGCGTACGACCTGCCGTCTTCGCGGTCCGTGAAGAGGCCAAAGTCTTGCGACCAGTTTCCGAGAGGCGCGACAGCATCGACGAACTCGTATGGACCGGCGACGTTATCGGCTGTTGCTAGACCCTGGAGAAGCCAGCCGTATGTGGAATTGTCGGCGTGCCACCACATCTGCTTAATTAGCTTCGTCTTGTTGTATCAGGGGCAGGCATACGTGGTACTGTCCTGTTCCCTCGCTGTAGACGACCTTGGGGCGCTGGATGATGTGCTCGGGGGAGATGTACGGGTGGTCCTCTATAGGTTCTACTCTCAATTAGCTATGTAACGAGTACGTATTATCGAGTAGGGCACATACCAAGTGCGAGACCGTGCGATTCCCATGTCCCCAGATCATCAGAGCTGTACACCGAAACACCGCCGCCCTCTTCCTGCCCTTCGATTTTGTATTCGCCGAAAAGCCAGAATTTGGAACTTTCCTTGTCGAAGTAAATATTTCCGGCGTGGGCGTTGACCAGGTTTCCCTCTGTATCCTGCCATCGCCCACCAGGCACGATATACTTTGCCTGAGCGGCGGTGGCCAGAATCGCAGAAAGCGCAGTACCGAGCTTCATTTTGGCGCAAACTGAGTCAAATTATTGTCATGGGTCGCATTCGGGGATTATAAGCACTTATACAAATTACAGGAGATCGGCGGCAGCTACCCCGAGCGTGCGGGGAGCGAAATGAAGCTCTCCACAAATTCTCCGTTCGCTTCCTTTGCAGCCGATCGCTGCCTGTTTCTTGTCTGTTTCTTGCCTGTTCGATGCCTATTTGCTGCTGGAATTTCTCCGTGCTAAGCCCGGTGGTTGTGTCCAAGCCCCTTGATATACAGCGAATTGGCCCACGCGAACATTGGAAGGTTTGTGCTCCTCTTGGCTCGGGCAATTGTCTCTCTCCATTTCTGTCAATTGTCATGGACGAGTCCGAGCTGATCAGTCCGAGCTGATCATGTTGACACTACTCTCGGAACTATGACTTTAATTATGAATGTCCAATGCAAGGTTACCATCGCATTAATGCTACACATGCTCTATCAATCAAGCCTCCACCTTCTCCTGCAAGTCAACAACACGCACATCTCGATCATTCTCCCCCCTCCTCTCCTCCCGCACAGTCAAAGCCGTAATCCCCGCCGTCCACAGCGCCAGCGCAATCGAGCACGCAATCATCGCCCACATGCCCCTCGTGAACCGCGGCGCAAAGTCCGCCGAGTAGAAGAGGATAATCCACCACGCATTGACCGCATTACTGCCCATGTTCATGCTCGCAATGACTACAGACCGCAGCCGCTCGTCCTTGTAGCGCATTGCGTCGTTGCACCATGCGAAGAATGTCGCTTGGCATGCGTATACGGCTCCCGCCCAGTAGTATGCGGCGAAGACGGTGATTGTTGAGGAGAAGCAGGTTAGGATTAGTGTTGATGTGACGATGCCGGTTATGGCGATGAAGTACCCGACAAGATATCGCTTTCCGCCCATGAAATCTGTGAGCGTTGCCCAGAATAGGGTTGATATGATCCCAACTGCTGGAACGCCAGTTGGGTAGTTGTTTAGCTGGGGGACGCTGTATGAGTTGCTTGGATGGGACTGCATGTATAGTGCCAGCAGGGCGTTTGTGGAGAACGATTCGGTTTCGCCCGCGATGATCCACAGCATCACGAAGGCGTACCAGTACCATGTTGTGAAGATGCTCTTGAGGAAGGCCCAGTTTAGGGGCACTTTGACGGCCCCGGACTCGGGGATGCGTGCGACGGCGAGGGCTTTCTCTGCGGCTGTCAGGTAGCGTGCTTTAGTGGTTGTTGGGGTGTCGGGGAAGACGATGAAGCCGTATATTGCGATTGGGATGGTGATTAGGCCGTCAATCTGTTTATTAAATACTGCTCTGGATGGATATATGGGAGGAACGTACGATGAATAGCCACCGCCAGCCGGAAAGGCCTTGTATTCCGTCCATGGATGAATGGATCCCTGTCTGGATGAAGCCGCCGAACATTGTTCCGGCGAGGCCACTGGCTGTGAAGATGCCACTGCGCTTTCCCAGCTCTCGTTCTGTGTACCAGGAGCCTAGGATATAGTGTGTTCCGGCAAAGGTACTCGACTCTGCCAGCCCGAGGAAGAAGCGGATTGCCATGATTCCCTGGGGATTTGACACGGCCGCCGTGATCATGGTCAAACCACCCCAGATAACCATCATCGCAGGGAAGAACAGGCGCGGACGGAAGAAGGTCAAGGCCAGGTTCGACGGAACTTGGCCGACAATGTATCCCACCGTGAAGACGGTGTTGATCTGGTTGAGCTCGTTCCCCTGGAAGTGCAGCTCCTCGCGCATTCCCGACACGTAGGCATTGTTGATATTCGTGCGGTCGAGGTAATTGGCAAAGTAGCATAAACAGCAGAACGACAGAATGAAGCAGTCGAGCTTGCGCAGGAGTTTGGCCGCGCCGGGCACAGTCTCCGGGCCCTTGATATAGGCGGCGAATTTGGCGAACATTGTGGGGAGCAGTCTGGGGTAGACATGACTAACAGGCCAGCGCCTCTTTATACCCCCACTCCTCTTTTCTTTCTTTATCTTCTCCAATGCGACCTTGTGACTGCTTATCTCGTATCGAGTCTTGTGCTGTTGGAGACCCCCAATGGCGGAGATCTGGCCGAGGTATCTTGATACAACTGATAACCTCGGCGACGTGAACCAATCCATGCCTGATAAATACTGAGATTGGAGTTTGCTGCAGTGGGGATGTGATTCTCCAACATCCTGTAGATCGACCATATCCGGGTATCCGGCATCCCCGCATATAAGGGAAGGATTCCATCTCTATCTCTGCAATCATCAGCTATTCCATTATCAACTACAGAACTGCACCATGACGTGGGAATCGATCGCCGCCAAAAAGCGCCAGGCGCTGAAGGACTCCATTCCAGCGGACTGGGTGATCCCTGCTGCGCTTGTTCCTCCTGCTGATCAGCTCGACGTCACAAGCTTTCCCAGGGACTCGGGCTTCTTTACCGGTCGCGAGCTGGAAATCACTTCAACCCCAGCTCAAACAATTCTATCGCATATTTCATCCGGGTCATGGACCGCCGAGGAAGTCATCAAGGCGTTCTGCAAAGCTGCCGCTGCTGCGCAACAGCTGGTATGTCTACGATCAGTTTTTCGGGTCTATACTAATAATGTAGACCAACTGCCTGTCGGAGATCCTGTTCGACAGAGCAATCGCCCAGGCAAAAGAACTAGACGCCTACTTCCAACAAACTGGCAAGACAAAAGGCCCCTTCCACGGTCTCCCCATTTCCATCAAGGACAACTTCAACCTCGTCGGCTATGACTCGACCATCGGGTTCGCCTCGCTGGTCAACGACCCCGCCACGTACAACAGCACCCTCGTCGACCTGCTCCTCAACGCAGGCGCCGTCCTCTACTGCAAGACCAACGTGCCCACGGCCATGATGATCGCGGAATCCGTGAACAATGTCTTCGGTCGAACAGTTAACCCGCGCAACCGCAATCTGACCTCGGGCGGCTCTTCTGGTGGCGAATCTGCCCTGATTGCCTTCGGAGGCAGCCGCATCGGCGTGGGAACAGATATTGGTACGCAACAAATATATCCCTTCGCAGTTTGTATGCTAATAATGAATAGGCGGCTCCCTACGCATCCCAGCATCGTGCACAGGAATATTCACCATCAGACCCTCCTTCGGCCGCTTCCCCAACTTCCAAACCCGCTCCGGCCTCGCCGGCCAAGAAGCAGTCAACAGCGTCAACGGCCCTATGGCAAAAACCCTCGACGAGATCATCTTCTGGGCCCGCACAGTCGTCAGCCAACAACCCTGGCTCCGCGATCCGAAATGCCTCCCCATTCCCTGGCGAGACGTTGAAGTCAAGAAGGCGCTCAAAATCGGCGTCCTCTGGCACGATGGCCTAGTCACGCCTACGCCCCCTGTGTCGCGCGCTCTGAACGAAACAGTCGCGAAATTAAAAGCGGCCGGTCATGAGGTCGTTACTTGGGCGCCTACTGAGCATACGGGTGTACTTGAGATTTTACGCACCATGTTCGTCGCAGACGGCGGGAAATCCGTGCGCAAACTCCTCGAACCAACAGGGGAGCCGTTCCGGCCTGAGATGAAGATGTATGAGACGGCCCCTGAACTGGGGGTACATGAGATGTGGCAGGTGCAGGTAGCACGCAATACGCTGTGCAAGACTTATCTGGATCGATGGAACAATGCGGGCATTGATGCTGTGCTTTGTATGTTGGCCACTTTATACTCTTCGTTTCAGGTACTAACGAGGTATAGGTCCGACGTCTCCGTATAGTAGTGTCGAGAACGGCAAGTTCGCGTATGTCGGATATACGGGAGTTTTCAATGTCCTTGACTATCCTGGCGTTTCATTCCCGTGTGGGGTTACGGCTGATAAGGGTCTTGATGGGTCGTATGTCGACCATAAGCCGCTTAGCGATATTGATGCGCAGATTCAGAGTGATTGTATGTTGCCCTAATTCTCGGTGTGAGTGTGTACTGATATTGGCAGATTCCGCCGACGATGTCCATGGCATGCCGGTTAGTTTGCAGCTTGTTGGGAGGAAGCTTGAGGATGAGAGTGTGTTGGCTATGACTGGTGCCATTTTGAAGGCCGTTTCTGGGTCTGCGAATGGGACCAAGTAGGTCCTGGTAGCGAGTGATGTATACTGATATAGATGAGCTCAATACATTTAGTAAACACCTTCCACTCTCTTGCTCTACCACAAGTATGGTTAACCGCCATCGGGAATGGAATTAACCGGTTAAGATCATTATTAACCGACACGTTACACAGGTCCTACATGCACTATTGAGCTTCTGCCAGCCAAGATGTCAGATAAGCTGCATTGACTGTTTAAATAAAATAATTGTCGACATAGATTAAGCTTTCTGGCGTAATGTTGCGTGACCGTGGCTGTGTAACTGGATTATCTTTAAAACCGTGCTGATGTTTGATGTAGATTGGAGACGCGGGCCAGGCCTGCGCAGTGTAACCACGGGTCGTGTGTAACCTCGATCAAGTGTAACAGGAGTTAATGCAAAACAGGAGCATTGTCAGAAAGATATCTTGTCTTCGTAGGTGGTTACTTTGTTTATATGCAAGTAGTATATGGTTAGTAATAGCTATCGTTAACTGGACGGCCTTCCCGATTAGGAAGTTGTACGCATTCAAGGTAGGTTACTGTTCAACCCGAAGATTACCCGGAGAACAGCTGGCGTTACTTTGACTATTTATGTATCATTGGATATATTAAGTTACTGACATGCGAGGGCCGACAGGCGAGGCCAACAGGCGAGCCAACAAGCGGACCACCGCATTGGGTACGGACAACGGACCGACCACTCGCCTGTTTCGGGCAACCCGGCCCTATCTCCCTCTGTCTCGACAGCCACCGCGGCTGATGCGGCCATCGCAGGTAACTTTTCCTCTGCAGGGCTGGCTGCCTTGATTCCGAGCAGCTCGCGGCGAGACTATAATTCTCGTGCGTCCGACCCCTCTTTTAGACTTTCCGTCCGACTCTCCGGCACGCACCACTCAAGATCTGGGCACCATGGGCTTGCTGGATACCAGTGATTACTCATGGACGCAGGTCAGGCCAGGGCGCTGGGAGCGCAATATTGATGAGTCGGAGCAGTTCTATACGACGCTGGCGAAGACGTACGAAGCGAGTGGGCGCTGCTGCTTCGCGATCACCGCGTACGTTTCTTTCTCGGTGCAGGGTGCTGAACATGAAGTGGAACTAGCCCTGCGAAAGGCGTGGCTGCGCTTGCGATATGAGAGTCCGACGGTTGCGTCGTGGGTTGAGTACAGCGAGCAGAGGCAGCGGTGCAGGAAGATCTATGACACGGCGCCGACCCCGGAGGCCCAGAATGCCTGGCTGGAGAGTACATTCCAGGTCGTTCGCACGAGGATGTCCGGTCTGCAGTGGTGCAATTCCGATCCGCCTGTTCCGGACATTCCGACTTTGTTCATGATAAAGCGCGCGGGCCGCTCGAGTCCGACGGTCTCGGCGGATGTGGTCCTTCGCTGTCGCCATGATGTGATGGACGGGGCTGGGGCGTTGATGCTGCTGAATAGTCTGTTTGTGCATGCTGCACAGGCTCTGGATCAAGGTGATGGATATCGACTTCCGGACTTTGGCGATGAGTACGCCCGATTGAGTCCACCGTTTCGCATTGCTGCTGGAGTTCCACCGGGCTTGAGTAAGAAGCAGCACAGCCGTTTGAACAAGACCATTTCCATGAACGCGGCATTGAAGGAGGTTGAAATTGCTGGGTTCCCTCGCCGGAAAGGTGCGACACAACCAGGGAAGCACCAACGCGTGGCCATTACGCTGTCGACGGAATCGACGTATCGTCTGGTGAAGGCATGCAAAGCGTTGGGATTGAGCGTTACTCATGCCTATCACACTGCTATTGGCATCGTACTGCGGGATTTACAGAGGAGACAGTCACGACCAAGAACGGTGCGATATATCAACTATTGTCTCATGGATGAACGACCCCAGTGCGAGGAGCCGTACAACACCCCAGCGCATGCAGCATCTGTCTACCATTCCGTTTCTGGTGAATGTCTGGCAGTGGACCTTACCGTTCCAGCTGCCTCCTTTGGGGCGCTTGATCAAGTGCTGGACTACAGCATACCGCGGCGGAATGAGTACATGAAGGTCGCCAGTGCGGTTCGACGGTTCGACATACAGAACCGCAATGACAAACAACGAGTTCAGATGGTCCCCTCGTACTGGGGGATGATCACGCCTCCCTACCCAGCGGATAATGCCGCACCTGCACTGCCGCCGCCGTATAACAAACCATCTGTATCTCTTTCCGACCTGGGCACGCTGGATAACACCATCTCGCCGTCGCAGGGCGCTTTCCAATTGGACAATCCATGGGTTACGAGGGAGCACTTGGTGACTGGGCTAGCCTTGTTTCTGGGGATCTGGGACGGGCGACTTACCTTGAGTGCCACGTATAACGATGCATGGCACACGAGGAATGAGGCGTTGGCCTTCCTCGACAGGTGTAATGTAGTCTCCCTTCAGGCTCTTGGAGCCTAGGATGGGTAGGGAGATAAACGGCGCGGTGTTAACTTTGCATATTTTCCATTTTACGCGTGTTTGGGTCCTACGGACAAGGAGGTTAATAGACGGCGTGGCATTCAGGTGCCATGTCATAGAGTGATAGTCAACCATCAAACGTCATGCATATTTCTTCAACGCGCTGCATTCGTTCGTCTCACTCAGTTACCGTAGGGTGGATAGGAAGGGAGGGTTACAAGGGTCTCACTGCCTTTGTGTAGCGACATTTACACCTTGGCAGGAACAGTGCCCTATATTCGGACTCCTGGCCATAGCCCAATATGTCTTGCAGCCCGCAAGCGCGCGAACCCTGAGATACAAATTCTTGGCTCCATACCAGAAATGGCAAATGCCCTACCTCCCCGCAAGAAGCACCGGATTGGACGAAATTATCCCCGCAAGCACACCTAAAACAGCCCTTAGGGAACGATACTCCGCAGTTGCAGTTCCTAGTCATTTCCCCGCAGTAATGTATCCTCTAATTATGATACTGCATCTATCTCAGCGAGAAGCGGCCTAGACCTCAATTTCTCGGCCATTGTAACTGCCATCACCGTACCGGTGCGCGGCACTACAGGCGAGGGTGCGCCTACGACCATGTCTATTTTGTGTATTCTGGGCTTGCGCGAATTGAAGGTACGCCAGAGAAAAGGACGGATCGTCGCCGGCTGGTCCAAACTAAGCTCAACGACATTCCGCATGAACGGAAATGAGGCCGCTACAACAACGGTTACTAGCGGGGAAAATACATAATAACCCGCCGCCGCCGCACGCATCCAGTTAGTAATCTTGTGGTGAAGAACACTACGAGTAGAGCTACAAATATTCAAATTTTGATAATAAATCGTAGGCTTCTCCATTCCGAGACCTGATGGAAGGTAGATACTGATACGAGCCGAGTACCCCGAGGCGAAGCGTAAATTGATTCATGAATCATAGCAATACATCATATTAACAAACTCAAGCGTAGTAATTGTCCACCTTCAGCCCCTTGAACTCAAACTGAGTGTTTTCCCGGCGGTCAATCACCTTCTTATGGTGGACGTCCTTGACCCGCGCACGCACATACTCTGTGCCCGTCGGCGCAGGGATATTAGGGTCTTTGTCCTCGTCCGTCAGCAGGCCAAGCCTGTCCAACAACGGTGATGGCACGGGCTTCATCACAGTGCTATCACCGGGTCGAACAAAGTACAGCAGACCCAGACGGGGGATGTCAATCTGGTCCTTGGGCGGCGTGACGACGCGGTGGATGGTCGATTTGATGAAGCCTATCGCCGGTTAGCATACTTACTTGCATACCAGTAGAAGTAGGAAAGGAACACACCTTTTGTAAGGAAAGTCAACGTATCCGCCGCATTGCAGGTAATCCCACCTTCAACAGGCTTAACCCACTTCCACGCGCCCTCGGGCGTGCGGATCTGCAGCCCAGCAACCTGCTGCGAGAAGAGGAGTGTCAAGCTGCCGAAATCCGTGTGGCCGCCCTTGGTGTACCCCTGCGCGCGGTCCCACTCGTCTTGCGTGCGCACGTTGTAGATCATGTACCGCAGGTGGTCGTCGGACCGCTTGTCGTAGTCGTGGGCGTCTGCCAGGAATGTCTCGGGCAGCTCCAGGATTATAGACATGAGCACGAACAGCTTGCGCGCGACTTTGTCGAAGAGTTCGCGGTGGAAGCTGGCGATTTCGGTGTAGTTCTCTTCCACGACTTTGTGGCGGGGGAGGTCGGCCCAGTCAGGGATGTCTTTGGGGATGTTGAGCTGTACATGTTAGTTATAGTTATATAGGCAGGGTACTTGGTAGGGTGATCTGTACCATCTCGACATTGTCCTTCACTCCGGTATCTCCAATCCACCGCTCGTTCTCGCGGTACCCGAAGTACTCGCCCTCGGCGAAGTTACAAGGGAACGTGCGCTTCTCTTCGAGCGGCTGCTTGAAGAACGCATTGCCGAAGCTGAACTGCCTCAGGACGCGCTCGTCGTCTATTCCGTGTCCGACGACGACCCAGAACCCAACACGAGTTAACGCATCGTACAGGTCTCTAGCGAGAGATTCTTTGCCGCCTGGCTGGTCGAACTTGGATAGATCAATCTCAGGCAGAGGCGCCCAGTCTAGATTCTCCTTAGTAGGAGCAGGACGAGCCCATGGCTTTACCGGGACAGCTTGAATAGGGCCTGGCTCTTGGACGGCGGATGGGGCCATTTTGTAGCTATGTCCATCCAGATAAAGATATTAAACTGGCTTGAATAGTACTAGGACCGTGCGAGCATGGGGCCTTTATACCCCCGCCACTTCCCTGGGCCGAATTTGGCGCCTTAACGCCGATATCCGATGCGAGTCAGTTATTCACGATACACAGGATAGGATTTGGAGTCATGCACTCCTTGGTGCAGGAAGCGGGGTTCGCGTTAAGTATCATTTTCGTCGTGGATTGCGTGATAGTCCTCCAAACTCGCGGGATGAGCACAGAGGACGGGCATGCTATTGGACTTCTTGGTGTTATATGTTAGCATCGCTGGCAATATACGTTGTGTATATTCCATTTCAAGGAGGTGATGAACATATTAAGCGTGCAGGTATAATATCTGCGGGCCAGGCCAGACTCGTCGAGCATATCGGCCGGGAAAGATAATAATGCAGAAGAGGGCTCTGATGGCACAATCCTAGCACAGTATGAGCAATATGTTCGTCAGCCGACAGTATCTCGCGAAGCATTGATGGACGATATCTTAGCTTGTTTTGTTGAGTACTCCAATATCGTGATTGCCTCTATTATGGTATCACTTTGGCAGTCCTGCTTGCTCCGACAAGCTTCGAAGCCACAAACTCTGCCTATATAAGCAATGCTGTGTCATACTTTGTCGCGATGTCCCGGCTGAGGCACCACAGATGTCTTCGCATTCTATATCAGAGACGCCTGAGAAGGGCCAGGCCGAAGTCACTGCTTCGACGGCCTCCCCTTCTCTCACTGGAACAGCCGAAGGCGAATCGCCGACTCCCAAATATGACGCTGAGTTTGAGAAGCGCGTCATGCGAAAGGTCGACCTCTGGTTGGTCGGCTTCTACTCTATCGTCTATATCTTCCGTGTCATCGACTCTGGCAACTACGCCAATGCGGCGATTATCAACCTCGAGGAAGGTAACGGTATCAAAGCAGAGCTCGGATTCAGCCCATCGCAGTGGTCCTGGTCCCAGTCTATTTTCTCCTACAGCTATCTATTCTTTGAACCGACAAACACCGTCCTGCTCAAACGCTTCACGCCGTCTAAATGGATGTTTATCCTCATCCTCGCCTGGGGCGTCTGCGCAACCAGCTCCGGCGCAACGCAGAACTTCCCCGGCATGATGTGCGCTCGTTTCGCAATCGGTCTGGCAGAGGCAGGCTTCTACCCCTCTGTCCTGTATCACTACGCATTTTGGTACAAACCCTCCGAGATGCCCTGGCGGATCGCCGTGTTTTACTCCGTCGGCCAGCTATCCAGTGCCCTTAGCGGTCTGCTCGCCTACGCAATCAGTTTCATGAATCGCCTCGGCGGTCTCTCTGGCTGGCGCTGGCTGTTTATCCTCGAGGGCCTGCCTGCGATTATTCTCGCTTTCGTGGCCCTCTTCGTCCCTGATTATCCTGAGACTGCAAAGATGCTTACCCCTGAAGAAAGGGAGTTTCTCTCCCATCGTCTTGCGAAGAATGCGCCCTCGGGGACGGATGCGCATTGGAGCTGGCGGAATTTCAAAGAGCTGTTTCGCAGTCCGACTGTGTATACCTTTTCTATCTACTGGATTGGTCATGGGATTGGTGGGTTCGGGGTGAATTATGCCCTGCCTACGGTGATTTATGAGCTTGGGTTCTCGGATACGGCGAATTCGCAGCTGATGAATATTGTACGTCTCCTTCTTTCCAAATACTGGTTGCCAATACTGACTCTAATTACAGCCGCCGTATGTCGCCTGTTTCTTGTTCCTCAATACAGTCGGGCATTGTCTGCATAAGAAGTGGATTCGGCCCTGGACGACTGCTGTTGCCAGTACGTATATACTATCCCGCCGAGTGGGCGTCTTTGCTAACTCGACACAGTCGAAAGCACGATAATAATCTGCTACATAATCCTAATCACGGTCCCCAACGCGGTCGTAAAATACCTCGCCCTGATAGTAGCGACGGCCTGCGCGGGATCCGCATACCCCGTCATCTGGCCCGAGCGGATCCGCGCGCTGGACGGCACAGTTGCCGCAGGAATTGGTATTGGGCTCACGAATGCAATGGCGCAGTTTAGTGGGATTGCCGGGCCGCATATTTATAGCACGACTTTTGGGCCGACGTACCGCGTGTCGTATATCATTTGTTTGAGCTTTTTGGTGCTTGCGATTAGTGGGGTTTTGGTTTCTTGGTGGTTGGTTTGGAGGAAGGATAAGAGGGTGGCTTTGGAGAGAGAAAGTGGTCTTCCACAGGATGAGAAGCATAAGCTGGGCGAGGCTAAAGTATAGGCCTATGGTGGAGAAATTAGTGGTTGCAGTGGCATAAACAATATATATATATAGACGTAGACGCCACAATACTTACAACTTCGCCACGGACATATTTTGGCAAACCCGGCAGCCGCTTGACGGTTCCCATAACGCCAGGAGAAAAATATACACCTCATGTTAATACGACTATATTAATGTATTTATTCCCAGACATACAAAAGAAACGAATCTGGCGAACCGGTCAGGTGATTGCATTACTCAGCATGCCGTTTTGATTTTGTCCGACATCATCCGCGTCGAGTGTTTACAATTATTGTGTTGCTTTACGTGCTGCCGATACAATTAGCCTGCTGAGTGGAGAGCATGGTACTGAGAATACATGGACTTTATTTATGGTATAAATGACCAGGAATCATGGCGGGTAGTGACACCCAAGCCTCGTCCCCCCGGGAATTAAACGCCATTGCTGTAAGTACGTACGGATCTAGAGCTAGGATTGAGACTAATTATTTCACAGTGCCGAAGATGTAGACAGAAAAAGGTACACCCTCCTGCTGCTAGACCTCAAAACATGGGAGACTGCGATATGAATTTATTTGTGCCGATCGCTAAGATATCTGATGCAGATGCGCTGTGACCGAGAAAAGCCGGACTGCAAGCGTTGCCGGCAGGTATCTGCTGAATGTCTGTACGATCCCAGACAGCCTCGCAAACGGACGCCGAGACCCGGTCCGGCTGATATGGTGGCCACGCAAGTCCAGAATTCACATCTCCTTAACATCATGAATCGTTTAGATGCATTGGAGAATGGCTCCAGGAGCACTACCGCGTCGCGTGCAGTATCACTACCTTCAGAGGTTTCGAGTCGTTCCCCAAAAGGCCTACGGGCCTTTCAGTCTACGCCTGGCACGGGTAGGCTCATACCCTGGTGATGAATTGTATAGCAACTTACGATGTCAGGACGTCCGAATACCAACCTTGATCCTGGTGAAATATCTCTCAAAGGATACCGATTCAATTCACCTACAGAGGGTGAATTAGAAGAAAAACTCCCATTTGGGCAAGAAATCGCTAAATCATGGCTACAAAGTATGTCCACCCGGACATGAATCCAGACATTTATTAACCTATCCAGTGCTGTACGACAACCAAAACAGTCTAGGAATTCTCTTACCCATCGCCAAAGAGTTTATGCTCACGATACCGTCCATCGTCGACAATCCATATGTCCAAATTGATGTCCGCGTGCTTATCCTTTTTTACGGCGCATTGCACCAAGGGATGCTTCTGAGTCCTGGAATCGACACCCCTAAGAAAAGCGAATACTCTACTTTTCTATATCGTAGGGCTTTATGTCTTATGGAGGACTGGCAACGCCAGGAGCAAATCAATGAACTGAGTTTGCATGTTGCATTTTGGATGGTGAGTCCAACTGGCTTATATTTATAAATATGAACTAAGATGATAGACATTTGAAACATATTCGCAGTTGGACTTTGACTTGTCGCATAGGTTGCATCGCTGTGCATGTGATATTGCACGCGCCCTTGGACTGCTTGACCTTGATGGCGTAACTTCTCTAGCCACCAGAAGCCGGCCGGGTAATATGGATTCTGTTTATCTGGAAGTTCACAGAATCTACTTCTGGCAGATTCTAATGATGTACGACAGCCTATTTCGGCATAATCTCTACAGACGGGGAAATATTGAGATTGGTACCTGGAAAGTGAGTATACCGGATCTTTCTACGTGGCGGACCTTCAGCGATGGTGATCGAGATACTGAGGTGTATTTCGAAGTCTCGCTCCGACTGGCAAGGATATCACTCCGGTACTCTGAAATGCAGGGTAATATGGATTTGCGGCTAGGCAGCGATGGGATGCTTGATGTGTCTGGACGGGCTGAAGTTATGGATCTGGTGTTGGAGGTTGATGCTGTGCTTTCTGAGTGGAATATTGTACGTATCGCCCTACTCTAGGTTGGCCGTACGGGATACTGATACACGACAGGAACAACTACTTATGCAAGCATCTATGATTCACGCTTACCTATATGCGAAGTTAATCTTGGATGCAACTTCAATGATAACCTCATTTCTCCGGATTCAGCCTCAAAGCCCTACTTGGCCTCCAGACCATGGTGCTGAATTAGAATTACACGCAGCCCGGAGATCTATAACAGCTGCACAGCGTTTGTTCGAGCTGGACCCAAATGGGCCTTGTTGGCACTTAGGGTAAAGTATCCTCACCCTGCTGTGTCCTACACTCCTTAGCTGACATTTGTAATTGGATAGATACTTCAAAAGCTACATTACTCCTTGTATTGGGGTTATCTTCAACAGTATCCTCACTGCGGACGCAGCAGAAACAATAACGTCGAATATAACTCTCTCGCTACGGATAGATATGATGCTTACTGAGTGTGAGAAGATATGCAAGGGGCTCTCTTCCATGAAGAGATTTGTCCAAACATTAAGACGCTTCTCGCACATTTTTGTTCAACAGAAGTTTGGCGTGACACAGCCCGACCATGGTCAAGAAGAGCCAAGCGCCTTATCCGAAGCAATGAAACGTGGAGTTGTGGAAGATATACTGGACGTTGCCTGGCAGACCAGTGAATCTAAGAGCCCTCTGCCAGGGTCTCCCACCGCTGAAGTATTTGGCGGGGAAGAGCTACAGTTTTTGCATGAGCGAGGGGTTGACCTTCAACAACTATACGATAATCCCTGTCAGGGGATTATGGAATTAGAAAGAAGTGTATTGACTGAACCTGATCCCCATTGTGGATGGTGGACATTTGACCATTAGACAAGTCTTGTCGAGAGGGTGATGGAAGTAACGAAAGGGCATCGCACCAGCTGCGCTTGTCAGCATATGGCGGCCACATTCCAGTCTGGGATTCTCCAACCAGACCCATATAAGACCACTTGCCACCGATATACCTATCTCCGGAACCACATCCGGGTCGTCTTAGTATGCCTCATCTTCTTCTGCAACTGAAAAATCCCATACAGCAGCGCCTCCGGCGTAGGCGGACACCCAGGCACATAAACATCGACCGGAACAATCCTATCAACACCCCGAACCACACTATAGCTATAGTGATAGTACCCGCCCCCATTCGCACAGCTACCCATGCTAATCACCCACTTCGGATCAGGCATTTGGTCATAGCACTGCCGCAGCGCGGGTGCCATTTTGTTCGTCACGGTCCCAGCCACGATCATTACGTCTGCTTGGCGCGGGGAGGCGCGGAAGATTATACCCAGCCGGTCTTGGTCGTAGCGGGGCATGGAGGTCTGCATCATTTCGATTGCGCAGCAGGCGAGCCCGAAGCTGAGGGGCCATAGGGAGCCTTGGCGGGCCCAGTTTACGATTTGGTCGAGGGATGTTCTATCGACACCGTTAATGTTTAGGAAGCATTGGGTTGTGACTCAGGACTTACAAGACATAATCTGCGGCGTTTGAGGGTGGTTTTTCTGAGCGAGGTGTGACTGTTTTGGAGGTAGGGAATTGTGTCGCCAGGGAGGTCCGGGCCTCATCAGCTGTGCGTGAGGATGAATACTGGCGTGCTGTGATACAATAAAAAGTCCGTGTTGGGATGCGGAAAGCTGTGAGCTACGTTAGCTGTACAAATAGCTGTTGTCGAGTTCATATACAAACCGGGTGGGAGAGCCTTTACAGCCATGTCGTGAATGTGTAGTGTCAGTGGTGAGGATAGAAATCTCAAGCTTTTCTTCGGAAAAGAGGATATTAATCCCCCAGGGGCGAGTGGGGAGTCATTATTTACTGGGTGTGTGCCTGCCATCGGAACTTCTCACGTCGTCGCCGATATCTTATACTGAGTATACGGACTCTCGGACTTTGCCAAGCTGCGTTGATTGCGGATGCTCCACACAAATATTTAATATTATTTGTTGATAATGACCCACAGTCGGTGGCCGGACCTTCGGACTCTGCCAAGACTCCATCACGGTGCTGTACTCCAGCATTTTAACTCGATTATACACATTTCACACATTGCCAAGCCTGAGCAGAGTCTCTGCCAATGTGCTTGATCTGATAACCAGGGTACGATCATCTCGATTTACTTCATCGACTTTACATAGTCCATCGCCACCTGTAAATAATATTTAACCCTGCCAAACAAATTACCGCCTTGGCTGGAAAAGAGCACGTAAGAGGTTGCCACGACTGATATTGGGTTTACGAGACCTTTTATTATTTGGATGTATGGTTCCAGGATCAGGGAGAAGGGAAGCAGAGGCGAAGGTGAAGGCATTCCTAGCTTAATAAGTTCTTGGGCACGAAGTACAGGGCTGTCCCCATCCCTGTGTCGTGGTCATGGGCACTGAAATAATACAAATGGCTTGTCAGTAGAGACAGATATTCCCTATCTAAACTATCTCATGCAATGATAGAATTAAATTCCTATTATCTTTCAGCGGTATTCTTATCTTTCAGCGGTATTGTCCCCATGCACAGTGCCTTCGAAACCCTAACATACCAGCGAGCCAGCTAAGCAAGGGCGCGTCTTCCGACATCTTAGAATTCAACATTCCTCGGAATCCCTCCCTAATAACAAAACACAGGATGGCCTTCACTTTAGCTAGGCCATTTATTGTGGCGTTGTCCCAATAAATAAACCTTTATAAAGATGCGGTGTCATGGCCCACGAAACAACCCCCCTGCTCCACCCCGGAAAGCACAACCACCAAGCCCACTGGATCTTAATCCTCCTCTGTATTGTAATCGTCACAATCGACTTTGGCAGCGCTCTGTCCGCCGCCCCGCAGACCCAGATCCTAGAGGACATCGTCTGCCGCGCCCTCCACCGCGATGCAGTCATTTCTGCATCAACATGCAAGGGCGCCGACGTCCAGAGCGAACTTGCGCTGATCAACGGCTGGAAAGAAACTTTCGATCAAATCCCGGGGATTATTATCGCCCTGCCATATGGCTTCATGGCTGATCGGGTCGGCCGAAAGCAGGTCGCGATGCTGAGTATGTTGGGGCTAACGCTGCAGGAGGTTGCTGTGCGGATAATCTGTTCGTCCTAGCTTTTCTATTGTGATACGCAAATGAGACTGAATGTGTATAAATACAGGCTGGCATAGTCCTACAATATCCCCACGCGCGATCTGGTTTACATCTGTATTCCAACTCTGTGGCGGCGGAGCTCAGATCGCCAGTTCGATGGTGTTTACTATTATGTCGGATATCTTTCCTGTTGACAAAAGGTTCGATAATTCCTTCCCATTATTATCACGCACGATTGACGTGGTCCAGAACGAACAAGTTCTTCATGTTACAAGCCGCCATGCTAGTGACTGAGATTGTCGGTAGTCCGATCAGCGCATGGCTGATGACTATATCTTCACCTTGGCTTCCGTATCTTCTTGGGCTGTTCTGTGAATTTCTTGCCCTGACTGCTTTTCTGGCTATTCCGGAGACACTGCCGGGGAAGCTGGACTCCGACTATTCGCACACAGCGGACGACACAAACAGAGCAGAAAACAAACGAGTTCGGGTCATCAAACTCGCAACGACGCAAATGCTACGCGTAAAGCAACTGATATGGGGAAATAGAAACGTCCTCGCAATAACGGCGGCATTCTTTTCCGCGACTGCAGGCATACAGGCCAAGGGGCTAGTACTGCAGTTTGCGTCAAAGAAATTCTCCTGGTCAATGGGGGAAGCAAGTCTCCTCTTCTCGCTAAAAGGAATAATAAACCTAGTTCTCCTACTGGCCATTCTCCCTGCACTGTCCGAGCAATTACAAACCCGCTTTGGGCCGGCCCGAAGGGACCTCTTAATCGCCCAAGGGAGTGCTCTCTTCCCTGTCTTTGGATTCACTCTCATGGGGTTCGCCTCGCACCCAGCTCTATTTAGCACCGGAATGACGATTCTCGCGCTTGGCTCGGGATTCTATGCTGCGCTGCGTAGTCTGGCTAGTTCGTTGGTGCCAGAGACACAGGCTGGACTGCTGAATACGACTATTGGGTTAGTGCAGGGCGTTGGGGGTATGGTTGCTGGTCCTGCACTTGCGGGGGCGTTTAGTTATGGTATGAAACTTGGGGGACCGTGGATTGGACTGCCGTATTTTGTTGCTGCTGTGTTGTTTACAGGTGCTGGGCTGGGGATTTGTGGGGTGACCCTAAGCAATGCGCCTGATGATGGGTTCGTATAGATAATATATTTGATTTAATAAAGACGCCTGTAGACCAAATCCGCGACCGGCTGTCTTACTATCTTGATCCATATCATTCAGACATCACGTACTTTTGGGCAGGCTGTCCTGCCATTAAAATCTCTTGTAAGTCTCCGTCAACAACCTTCCCAATTCTCGACCCTGTCAGCCATGAAAGCATTCGTCCAGACACAGCCGACTGATCTTCCCACCCGAAGAGGAGCCTCTTTTCAGTAAACTACTGATTGGATGTTCAGGTCCTGGCACTGCGCAGCCGAGCCAACACTGCCTTGCTCTGATTCCTCTTCGGGGCGCTTGCATGATTTGAGCCTTGAACCATTTCTCCCTCATTCGTCGACGCTCTCTTGCGAGTTCGACTCTCTCAGTGATGACGACGCGTCAGCACTTCTGCTTGAGTAATGGAAGAGTCGCTTAAGAGAGCGTTCTTCTCACGTCCGACACTGGTGCCATTTTCTTTCCTTCCAACCTTCCTCTTTTCCTTCTCATTGTTCTCTTTCCTGTTGTTACTTTCTTCGTCTTCCGGTCTTTCACGCTATTATAAAGTGCCTTTATTCTGGTCCTCTTCTATACGACAGTAATTTGCTCCATTTCAAAATACCCGTATTCATCCTTCACGGTCTTCTCACCATGGATGTTGTGTCTTTCACCGCCACTCTACTGTTTCCCTTGGCAAAAATCTTTAGGGAAATTACAAAGGGTATCGACACAGTGAAGAAGCTGTTTAAAGATGAAAGCTATGGTACTCTGGTCGTTGACTTTCTGAAATCGGTGCTACATGAGATCGAGGGAAAGGAGCTCCGAGAGGATGTGAGCGACTCGGACAAAATCCTGTATCTTCGCCTCCAGGCCGTTTGTACGCAGCTATACCAGCAGATAGAAATATTACGCGATCAATATCAACGTCGGCGACATGACCGGTGGGGGCGCTGGTGCACGTACCAAAGTGCTTTTAGTAAACTGCGAAAATTGAAACCTGAGTTTCAGTCTGTTGTCAGTCTTATCGGGCAAACTAAAATTGTCACCGAGTTCATGTTGGTTTGCCATCCTCTTATATTTTCCTTGTTGAATCTTGTTTTTTCTTTTGGGGATAAGGACGGATGGAATGGCTAAGTGGCTCTGAAAAAAAAAAAATAGGGGGCGGGTGCAAGGCGACAAACACGATATGACGAAACTTACCAAACAGGTCCAGGAAATGTCTCTTCATTCACGGCAAGTCCAGGATAGCGTTGAATCGAACAGAGACAGAAGTCACCGCGCCAGCAGATGGCACCAGTATCGAGTCCAAAAGCCCCGGGCAACCCGCTCTCGCAGAAGCTCATACGAAACACGTAGAGCTCTTGAAAGGCGTATCGACCATCGACAGGCCAAAGGAAGTTGTCGAAACTGCGGGAGGTATGGACATTGGGAGCACCAATGCTTTAAAAGATGCTTTATATGTTTGTACCACATGTCAGAAACCTTTCAAAAAACGGTCTGATGCTGACATCATACTAACCAGGCAACGGGACTGATCACACAGCGACCTACTGCTAGCAATGACTTATGCGGTAAACAGTGATAGGTATGTACAGGACGGCAGATGCTTGGTGCATATCACGAGGTAATCGCGTGTTTATATATTGTGCAATAGTGGCATGTCTAGAGCCTTTTTTATTGCAAAGTATAGCGCAAATCGTTTTACTCGGGTTTATGGATTCTAGTGTTTATTGTTTGCGTTACAGTGTATTACAGAATGTGATTTGATTTCTATGAAGCATCTGATCGTTTTTACGAAGCGTCGTAAAGGGTAGTGAAGGTTATCAAGTCAATACCGAAATATTAAGTCCATTACGAGTATCTAAACAAATATATAACCATAGCCCTGTCGATGACCAACTAATTAAGCGCTTTGTGCAACATTAATCCATTCTTTCCCTCATTCATCATCCCTCATTCATCATTCCTCGTAAGTACATTTTCAGACAACCAGCCCAGCCACTATCGGGATAATACCCCAGTACATCGGCACGACGTGCGAGGACGCAGCACCGGTGAAGATCGGCGGCGACGGGGTGTCACTCGGGGCAGAGCCGGTGGGAGACCCGCCTGGTATGACAGGAGTTGACGAGCTAGGACCAGCGGTCTGCGGCGGCGCGTTGGAGGCCGAGTCGGTCGGCGTGGTATCTGTATCTGTGCCTGTGGGTGTAGCGGATGTAGAGTCAGAACCGGAGCCAGAATCAGAGTCAGACGAAGTAGACGCAGAAGTAGACGCAGAATCAGAAGGAGAAGTAGAAGTAGAAGACGAATCAGAATCAGAAGATGAAGCAGACGAGGTTGAATCAGAAGTCGCAGTTGCAGACGCAGACGTAGACGCGGAATCAGTATCTGTCGAGCTGGGGCTGCTGGACGTACTACTTGGTGGCTCAGTCGTGGTGTCTGTTGCTGTGGTGTCAGTGTCTGTTGTCGACGATGAAGTCTGCGTAGTCTCACTCTCAGAATCCGAGGAGGTCGATGTCGGGCCCGGCGTGGTGATGGGCTCACTGGTAGGATCCGAGTCATCGCCTTGCTCCGCGCAGTAGTTAAGGAACTGCGAAAATTCGGGAGGAATGAAATTGGAATCGTCATCGCTGTCGGAGCCCTCGTCGTCATCACTCCATTTCTCGATACAGCCAGAGCACTGCCCTAAAAGGTTCGTGAACGCCGACTCAGCGTCGCAAAGACTCGGGTCTTTTCCAGTTTTCTCGGCCTCGTATGCAGCATTGTTACATTCGTCGTAGCAGACATCGGGGAAGTCTGATTCGGTAATTACATCCTGCTGGCGTCGTAGCAGCCGTGACAAAATGCCACCGCTGGAGATGGGGACGGAGGTCCTCTTCTGGCGCGCAGTATATCCGCCGTGGCCGTCGGGGAATCGGAAGATGGAGTAGTTCAGGCCGAACTGTTCGGGGTTCAGGTTGAAGTAGCCCTGGGTGACGTTCCAGGTCCCAACTTCGTCGGAGTCTACTGGCTCGCCCCAGTATTGGTCTTCGATGTACGGCGGGGCTGGGATGCACTCCTCGGGCCGGCAGACGTAGCCTTCTGCCGGTAGCCCTGGTTCGAAGTTACACTGGCCAGCGACGTCAAGACGACGAGGCCTGCACAGATATCCTGGTGGACAGCCCCAGGTGTAGTCACGGGGGAGCGGTGCAGGTGGAGTGTATGTTGGGTTGGAAACTAGGGGCGAACAGGTGGTAACTGTGACTGTTGTTCCCGGTTCTATGACAGGTCAGTATAAGGAAATCAACAAAGTGGATAAGACGTACCGGTGACGGTTCCAGTAGTGCCAGGTTCGTTGTCAGTTAGAGTGATCGTGACGGTCGTACCAGGGCCTGACCTGTTAGTTGGAATAATCAGAGAAGTAGTGTTCATGACGTACCAGTCTCGGTGCCAATGACCGTAGTGGTGATGACTTCAGTTACTACCACAGTTTCAACGCCAGTCGGGCCAGTCACCGTAGTGGTTCGAGTAACAGTCTCACCAGGGACGGTGGTGACGGACCCAGGTATCGTGGTGATAGAACCAGGAATAGTTGTCACTGAGCCAGGAATGGTAGTGACCGATCCTGATATTGTAGTTGTGACGCCAGGTAGGGTTGTCACTGACCCTGGGATTGTAGTTACCGACCCTGGAATGGTTGTAGTAACCGGTGGGAGCGTTGTGGTAACTGGAGGAAGAGTAGTGACCGATCCAGAGATGGTTGTGGTCTCTCCAGGCAGCGTTGTGACCGTTCCAGGAATTGTGACCGTCGTCTCCTCCCCAGGGACAGTAATTGTTGTCTCCTCGCCAGGAACAGTAACAGTTGTCTCTTCTCCAGGCACTGTGACCGTTGTCCCTTCTCCAGGAACTGTAACAGTTGTCCCTTCTCCAGGAACTGTAACAGTTGTCACTTCTCCGGGGACAGTAACAGTTGTCTCTTCGCCAGGGACAGTAACGGTTGTTCCAGGGACGGTAATGGTTGTCTCCTCGCCAGGAACAGTAACTGTTGTCTCCTCCCCGGGGACAGTAACTGTTGTCGCTTCTCCAGGCACTGTGACCGTTGTCTCTTCTCCAGGAACCGTAACGGTCGTCTCCTCACCAGGGACGGTAACGGTCGTCGGGTCCGGAGTGATCGTGATAGTAGTAGGCTCAGGAGTCACAGTCACAGTCACCGTGGACGCATCGGTTGGCCAGGGCCAAGGCCAGGTTGGCCAGTGGTCGTGGTCGTGGTCACCACCAAGACCCAGACCGAGAGTCACTGTCGCGGTGACAGTAACACCCTCGGTGATTGTCACACCGGCACCGACTCCAACTCCCAGGCCAGAGTCGCCGTCAGTTACGGTAATCGTCTGAGTCGGGGGGTTGGTGGTTGCGCAGGTCTCGCCTTCGGTGATGGTAACTGTCTCAGTGTTCGTGTCTGTAATGGTAATTGTCACTCCAGCACCAACCCCAATTCCAATGCCAGAATCGGTATATGTCTGTTCTTGTCGCTCGAAGATATGCGCCCACGCAGTCGACGAAAACGAGGGCGCTGCCAGGAGCAGCAGCGTTAGGAGGTGGGAGGGGCGCATGGCTATGGTCGCAGCAGCTTCAATCGTCAAGCAGTCATGCAGAAGCGCTCCAGAAGCGAGTTGGAGAAGCTCAGCTGAGAGTGAGAGAGACGGGGTGAAGAATTGCAGACCGGTGCAGGGATATTGACACTCCAAGTCACAGTCTCAATCACCACTAACAGCAACGGGGATGGGGCGCTGCAGGGTCGCAGTGGCAATGGGAGGACAAAGAAAATAAACAAGACCCAGCCATCCTTTGTCCGGGGGGGAGTGGACCGGGCAAAGTGATTTATATTCCAGAATAGAGGAAAATACGAGCCAGAGCCTCTTCGAGTGGGGTAGTCAGACACGATGACACCAGGGCAGCAACGACGACGACGTGGACGACGCAACGAGCCTGCAAGGTAGCGGAATGCGAGCTCGCAATGGCCAGTCTGCTGACGAGCTGAAGAGGCTGAGAGCCCGAATGGGTTAATACAGCGATGCATGCCGTGATGACAGGCCTTAGAGCCCTCTAGGCTGGGATCAGCACGGCAGGGATGTCGGTGTCCTTCACCGTTCGTCCGTATCCATGAGGGGTCGCTTAGGGCTTCTCCGGCTTCACTGTCCCCATCACAACCCGGCCGAAATCTGTCAGGAAAAACTGCAGACAGGTTATTCTGGTCCGGGCTGTGCCTGTTCCTGAAAATCGAACCTCTAGTCGCCGCCCAGTTCTTTGTTTACAGAGAATGGCAGCTGCTGTCTTCATCGTTGTTTGCTGCGCCCAGCCGCTACAGCTGCAGCCAGGCCTAGCCCCGCGCCTCTAGCGGGCTAGTCCATGCGACGAACCTCGCAGCCCAGCTCTGTTCCAGAGCAATGCATTCGAGGAATTCCTCCGCCTTGCTGTGAGTGGCTGTAAGGGTCAAGCCTGGCCAGCCGTCTTCGTATCAGCCCCGACTCCCCCACCTTCGATGGTGGCCGAGGGCGGGGCGTGCCCTCTGCGTTGGTTCAACGATAAAGGCGCAATAAATGTAAGCCGCTCAGGCGCCCGATCGATATTGGAGGGAAAAAGTGAAAAAGTCTAAACGATTGCCATGAGCCAGCTGCATTTGTCACGGCTGCTCTGACCTGAAAGAACAAGACTGGACAGAGCCCCCCAGTGGCCGTGTCTTACTTTATTTTTGACCTTCTGCCCAAAGGAGGCTGTCAGCCACTCGCTCTCGCTTGAGACTTCGCTTTCTTTGTCTTCCCTCGTGTCCTTGGTTGCACAAGGCTCTACATCGGGGTCGCGATCCAACAAAGAGAGAGAAAGCGCAGCAATCGAAAAGGGGCACCGCGCGCCACACTCTGCGAAAAGAAACACCAGATCTTGTGCTGCGATGAAGCGACTCTCGCTATAGCGACGACCGGCCATAACGATGCTGCCCGATAGATGGAGACTGGCGGTGCTGGCGGCCTTTGTAGGGTTGTCGCAGGCGCAGTTGGTTCAGAACGGTACTGCTATATGCAGCTGGGGACAGCTCAGAGGTCAGTCGCATGCCCTAGAGACGTTTAAGCAGGTGATAACGTTCGCAGCAAACATACTCCGCGACACCGTCTACCTGGATGGCGGCACCCTGTGGGAGGACATGTAAGTGGCAGCCCTACCCCGACTGGCCATACTGGGACTGACCACGGTCGCGTAGAACTTTTGGAAACGGCGACAGGACAGTAGATCAGGACGAGAATCCGGGATCCATAACTCACTACCTGAATCTATCCTCGACATTCAACACCAAAACCGACAACCTCACCGCGCTGTTCGGCGAGCTCGATAAGACCGGTGGCATGACCGGCAGCAACCTGGCCCCGAATTACAACGACGGAGTCATGTTTGCCAACGACGGCATATTCATTCTTTACGGGTAAGCTGCTCCCGTCATGTTCAATGATTATAAAGCTAACAGTGGACATCACAGCGGCTATCTTCCCCTGTCCGACAGCGCCAGCTACCCATCACCAGACCAAGCCATTGCGTACCGGGAGTACGAATACGGGATACAGACCGACGACTTCTCGCCCTCGATCCAATCCGTCAAGCTGACCGACGATGTGACATGGCACATCACCAACGGCGCGGGCGTCACCTCGCCCAGCGAGAATCTGGGCTTTTACATGAGCGGCGTCCACGCGCCGGGCTGGGCCGAAACGCTGACCGATGGGAACCTGCGAAACCTCTCTCAGCAGATGATCACAGTGGACATGTCTGAGATGCAGCGGCCAGTGTTCTCTAATGTGTCCATTCCCAGCTATGTCAAGCCGCGCGCCAACGCTGAGGCTGTCTGGCTTCCCGTTGCGGACCGGGGCATCGTCGTCCTCATCGGCGGCGTCACTTACCCTGAGCAACTCTATTCGAGCGGATTATCAGATAGCCAGATTGAGGAGAGCATGAGTAATGATCCGGAACTCATGCAGACTGTCGCCATATACGATATCGCTGGGGATGAATGGTAAGCCATAACCTAACTAGTTTTCCTTGACCATGCTGACCATCATTCAGGTACGTCCAAGAGACAGCGGGCGACCATCCACCCCAGCTTCAATCATTCTGCTCGGTGTACGCCAGTGCCTCGGACTCCTCCTCGCACAACATATACATCTACGGCGGATATGAGGGCGTATCGCCGAAAAATGACACCATGGACGACGTTTACGTGCTCTCGCTGCCCTCCTTTGAATGGATAAAACTCTATGAAGGCGACGTCCAGACCGGCCGCAAGCAGCATAAGTGCGTTAAACCGTATCCTGACAAGATGCTTGTTCTGGGTGGGAGCAAGGTCGGGCCGAAGTCCTGCCTTGACCCCATCCGCGTGTACAATTTGAATACGGGGCGCTTCCAGGATACGTATAATCCGGAGGACTGGGAGGAGTATAAAGTGCCTGATTTGGTTTCTGGAAGGATTGGGGGGAAGTAAGTCACCACCCACTTACCTACGAGATGTAGATGTAGTCTAACGGTGATAGTGCGGATGGCGGCGCAACCAAGACTGAGCCTGAGAGCTGGACTAACAGCTCTCTGGCCGACGTCTTCGGGACAACGTACAGCAAGACGATCGAAACATATTACCCCTACGAGAGCAGCGCCACCCCAACGACTACGACTGTCCCCAGCGGCGGTGGAGGCGGCTTCCCAGGCTGGGCAGGGGCCATCATTGGCGTCGTCCTCGGAGTGCTTTTAATCGCAGGTGCGCTCGCCTTCTTCTTCATCAGACGCCGCAGAAAGAGAGGCGCGCGCCGCCAGAGCGAGGTCTCTGGCATTACCTCCCGCGTCGCGAACTGGGTGAATGCCGGTGCATTCGGTCCAACATCTAAAGACCCCGAGAACTCGACTATTGTCTCGGGAGACATTACAAGTGGGAGCACAGCGGTGGGCCCTGAGTCGTCGATTATTGCTCCTCCTCCTCCTATGTCGCAGGCTACGCAGGAGGTGGCGGGTGACCCTGTTTATGAAATGCATGGTACGTACCCTCCCTGTAAGATAGGTGTATATATTAACGAGAACAGGCCATAGCTCCACTCCAGGACAGCAGGCGGCGTTTGCTGTTGAGCTGCCTACTCCTTTCAACCAGGATACGGCGAATCCGGGCTCCCCATCTGGAACGCTTCCTGTCGGGTTTACTTCTCCCGTCTCGCCCGAGATACCGCAAGAGAAAGACGGCGACGAGACCTCACGGCCGGGACATCAGCGGAACGTGTCGAGTTTATCGAGTGCGCCATCGTATGACCCAGCTCTAGGCGACGAGTCGGACAGTGTCGCGCAACGGCCGCGTTATGTGTCTGGAATATCGGAGGCGAGTGTCAGTTCCGCGGGAACGAGGGCTGACGGGACTGGAACAGCGTTGAGCAACAGGGGGCTTGGGCTGGAGGATATCCCTGATGAGGACCACCGTGAGCGGTGATGGTTATGTGAATATGATAATGTGAATTTAGTCAATGATTATAGTTAATGTACTGCCCTTTAAAGCTCCGGCGCACTAAGTGAATAATAGAGTTTGATTGGCGGGCGGAGTTGCCACATGACGATGACGGCTAGTGTGAGTTTGTCTGTTCGTCGGTCTCTCTTCATCCCTGCAACCACCACAATGCGCATCGCTGCTGCCCACAAATACTACAATCTCGGCCACTTCGAGCGCCCCGTCAGCACAGACAGTGCCGACGCGCAGACCTGGTTCAACCGGGGGCTCATCTGGGTCTACGCTTTCAACCACGAGGAGGCGGCGAAATGCTTCGACCAGGCCATCGCTCATGACCCCTTGTGTGCCATGGCCTACTGGGGTCTGGCCTACGCAGTTGGTCCCAACTACAATAAACCCTGGGACCGCTTCGATAAGCGTGATCTACGCATCTCCACGCGGCGGGGCTACGATGCGTCCAGGAAAGCAAAGGAGCTGGCAAATACCAGTCCGCGACCCGTTGCTGCATGGGAACACGCCGTGATCGAGGCCATACAGTGTCGCTTCGACCGGGGGAGTCCTCCGACCGAGCCAAATGTGCTGAATCGGAATTATGCTGCTGCGATAGATCGTGTTTATAGGGAATTCGGCGAGGATATTGAAATCGCTGTCCTTTATGCTGATGCATTGATGAACGTCACCCCTTGGGCGCTCTGGAATTTATTCACGGGAGAGCCTGCGCCCAATGCGCCGACGCTGCTGGTTAGGGATGTCCTCGAGTATGCGCTTACTCTGGACAAGGCCTATCAGCATCCAGGGCTGCTGCATCTCTATATCCATTTTATTGAGATGTCACCTACGCCCGAGTTGGGCATCAACGTCGCCGATCGCCTGCGCGATCTGGTTCCAGACGCGGGACACATCCACCACATGCCCACGCATCTTGACATCCTCGTTGGCGACTGGAGACGATCCATCACATCCAACTATAACGCCACGTTAGCAGACGACAAATACCTCGCCCAGGTAGGGCCTTACAACCTCTACACATTCTACCGCCTCCACAACTACCACTCCTTAATATATGCCGCCATGTTCGCAGGCCAACGCAAGACAGCACTGGATGCAGTCGCGCGCATGGAGGATTCCGTACCAGAAGGCGTTCTCCGTATGGTCTCGCCACCCATGGCAGACTGGCTCGAGAACTACCTCGCAACGCGTCTACACATCATGATCCGCTTCGGGATGTGGCAGGACCTCATCCAGACAGACCTCCCAACAGACCAACGCCTCTACTGCGTGACAACAGCAACAACACATTACGCCAAAGGCCTCGCCTACGCAGCAACCGGCCAAGTCGGCAAAGCAGAGGAACAACGCGCCCTATTCCATCAAGCCCGCTCCCGAGTCCCGCCCTCCCGACGGGCATATAACAGCAAAGCCTCGGAGACTTTAGCCGTAGCATCCTCAATGCTAGACGGTGAACTCGCCTACCGCAAGAAAGACTACGAGACGGCATGGTCGCACTTCCGCAAATCTACGGAACTGGACGATAAACTCCCCTACAGCGAACCGTGGGCGTGGATGCAGCCCAGCAGACACGCGTATGCTGCTCTGCTCCTCGAGCAGGGACACCTTGATGAGGCGGCGAGGCAATACCGCGCGGACCTGGGCGTTGACGACACGCTTATCCGCCCGCGTCGGCATCCGAAGAATGTCTGGTCGCTGCAGGGGTATCATGAGTGTTTGACGAGGATGGGACGGGCGGAGGAGGCGGCGACGATTGAGCCGGCGCTGAGACTTGCTGTTGCCGTGGCGGATGTTCCTATCAAAGCTTCTTGTTTCTGTAGGCTGGATACGACGCAGGCGTCGGTTGTTATGGCTGAGGGGAGACATAGTCGATTGTAATATCTAATTTATGCAATACGAGATCTCTACTTATATTCTCACATTTGGGGATTATATAAAGTACTCGCTATGTTCATGCTATATTTTAGTTGCCCTAGCCAATATTATTCTTGGTACCGAAACGTCTTTCCACCCTGTACCTCAAAGCTTCCACGCAGAGGGCTAGGGAGATAAACGGTCCCTTTGGTACCAGCAGGAGCATCAACAACAATCCGATATCGCCCCCTCCAATCAAAAGACCAATCAACACTAATTTTCCCACTCGGAGTCGGATAGTCCCCTCGCGCCCAGGCAAGATCCATCGTCTGGGGAACAACCTTCCACTCCTTGAATCCTGGCGTCTTGGGCTGAATACCAAGTACATATCGGCTTAGATCGGCTGTAGGGGCCGCACCCCAGGCATGGCACAGGGACGTTGGGGAGTCGAGTCCGGGGGTGCCGTCAACGTGCATAACCTCCCACATGCAGCCGGTGTAGTTGGCGTGGTTCGGGTCACTGATTGGACCCCAGAGAGTATGGAGGAGTCTTTTGGCAGCGACGCTGTCGTTTGCGTGGAAGGCGGCTTTCAGGTGGTATCCGGAGGAGTAGGGGCTGATTTTCTGGGCCCAGCCGCTTGCTGCGCTGGCGTTGGAGAAGGGGAGGGCGCCGTTGGGGACGTATAATTCCCGTGCCATTGTTGATAATAGTATGGAAGTGCGGTTACTGAGGCTGGACGTGTCGCTTAGAATGGCGAGGGCGTTTGCTTCCTGCGAGAAGAAGTCTTGGTGTGTTTCGGACTGGTAGTATGCCTGCAGCTTGTCGCTCCAGAGGTGGGCGTTGATTGCTTTCTGCAAAGACTGAAGCCGGCCCTGGTATAAAGTGTCGTTGAGACCGGCTTGGGACAGGTACGGGAGCCATTGCTTCAGCGAATACGCGTATACAATGTTGAATTTGGAAACAACCCCAGACAGAGCGGGATCGTAATAGTTCCAGTCACCACCCATGGAGGAATCAGAGATATTGAGCAGGCCGTTTGACAAGGTTTGCGAGTGTGCCCAATCCAACAAGCGCACTGCTTTCGGGGCCCAGCGGTTCAAGAAAACATGATCTCCCGTCTGCTCGTAGTAATTCGCCATTGCGTTGACAAGACTGAATGAATACCCGATGAGGCCTGTGATGTTTGCTTGAATCTCAGCGGTTCGAGGAGGCTGTTGGATCTTCGCATTTGGAACGAAGAATCCAGGGCTCAGCTGGTAAGAGCCTAAAAGCTCAATAGAGCCATTGATATATTCAAGCCCGTTAGTACTGGCAAATGCCGTCCTGCTAGCCATATCCAAATCGCCGGCATAGGCAATACGATCGCGACGAGAGCCGTCGACACTCACGGGCAGGGGATTCGTACCGAGGAGAAAGTCCTGCAGTGCGGCCTTGTCCTTGAGTGTCGAGAAGTATTTCTCCTCTCCATCAACTGATAGAGAGAGGTTGGTGAAGAGGGCTGAATGGCCCAGGGAAGCGCCCACGCCGAACGAGCCATAGAATGATGTGTTTTGGGAGAAGTCCAAGACGGTAATGTTATTGATATTGACAGACACTTGGGAAAGATTGACGTTGCTTTGAACACGGTGCCAATCATTCAAGGTAATCGAATCTGAAAGCGTTCCTGATGCAAGAGTAGCGCCTAATTCAGACGACCCGGCGTGGGCGGAGATCGATGCGTTGGCAATATTGACGAAGATGTAAACGCCACTGGATAGAGTGTCGCTCAGAACGGTAAAGCCAAACCCCTTGGAGATAGGCTTCACCAAGAACTCGAGATCATAAGTCATGAGCGACGGAGACCAATCTGAGTAGTAAGGTTGAGGGGCGAGACTGTCCACGAAGGCACCCTCGTCTGTGAGAATCCAAAAGTCCGGCACGCTGTTGGCAGGAAGTTCATTGAGCTGCGACGTTCGAGCGCCAGCGTGCCAGATGCGAGTTAGCACCTCGTCAGAACAGTTGAATGAACCAGGAAGCTCAGCAAGAGGGGTACTAGAAACGGTTGGCTTGAATCCAACCATTGACAGATGAATCTCTCCGGCGCTGGACAGGTTCAACTTTTGGTATCGCAATCCCCCTTGGATCAATCGGTTGGTGTAGGTCTGCTGCTCCGTGATGTTGTATCGATTCACCCGGTATGTGTCCATAGCCCCTGCCAGGGGGAGAGGCCCGTCGCCCTATAGTGAAGAGATCAGCTTAACTATTCCCTTCCAATAGGATACATTGCTCACCATCTCGGACTCCAGCAAAGCACGACTTTCGCTGTAGGTCATTTCAAAGCTGGAAGTATCTCCAGAACGCTGAGACACCTGGAATGTGGCATATCCTTCGACATTCCAACCATAATCTAGAACCACTACGGCGGGTGTAACACCGTCGGACGATAATTTGAGCAGAGTGCCGTTCCTGTATGGAGCTTGGTTCTGCGAGCCGGTAGTATAGGTGGTAGGCTGATAGATTGAGCATTGCACGGGGGCGACGAGTAACCCAAGCAGGGCCAGCATACCACACTTCATGGTGATTATAGATTGGATGGCGATTGCGACTCATCGGTAAGGCCGCTGCACTGCTACTTATACCATAGTTTTGGCAGGTTAATCGTTCTCCTTTACCTATCTTCGGTCCGAATTTACGACGGACGGGCGGTTGTACTTAGGGCGGTTCCATTGCCCCACTGCTGCTTCAACAAGCTTATTCGGAAAATACGAGTTTACGAGCACAAGGCAGATCAGTTTCAATGCCCCAAATTAAGAATGCTATTAAAGGACTAGAATTCTCTGGAAACCGTTTCGAAGAACCTTGTTATTGGCTTATGCGATAGCCTTCCAAGCACTCTAGCCGGGCTGCAGCTGAAGACTTTTCTAAATCTAGTGGCTAGATCAATATTATTTTATTGTTGGTCTTGTTCATTCTGTTGGTGCAATATCCACGCTTCTAAAATAAGATCCCAAGCAGGATAAAAATTCAATAAATAATCTATCACGAACCCTCTATATATGCAAAGCTTTCCGCCGAACCAACAGATAAGGTATGAACATGCAGAGCAAGCAATATTAAAACAACAAATGACGAAACACAGCTGCACTAGTCAACAGCGGTCACACAACATATTTATCAGTCGCCCCGTGCAGTTCGTAGTCCATTCCTGCGTTAACCGGATGAGCAAAGTCACTGGGATAATAGAAGTTGAAAATAGCCATAGCAGCAAAAATCAAAACCGCATCCAGGACATATAGGTAGATCTCATGGTGCAAAAGATATCCATTATTCCCCTGAAGGTACTCCACCAGTCTGAATACAGATCGAATCAGAATCAGCAGGCTGGTCAGATAGAGAATGTTGAGCTGTTTCCTCCACGGAATAGCTGGGTCACGGCAGCGAGGGATTGGATACTTCTTGAGCTTTCGATCAAATGCGCCGGCTGTGACCATGAAAAAGCCAAAGAAGAATATTTGCACGAAAAGACCCCCGACGATGATGCGCTCGCCGTTTTTCATGCCAGATAGGGTTCCGCTGGCCTGGATTCCGCCTCCTTAGGATGGACGTCAGTAGATGTAGTAGTTACGATAGAGACAAACTCACCAGCGCCCTGGAGGAGGAATGAGAGGATGTCACCGGTAACAAAAATCTTGGTGAGCCACTTTTTACCCAAGATCGCATGGGATTCGGCCTGTAGCACCAGTATTATGCGCCCGAGCAACATGTAAATCGAAGCCGCCAGAAGGGCCGGCGCAAGAAGGAGGAATAATGTCTGGATGAGATACGGACCCAAAGTCCAGTTGGGAGATTCTCGGCTCGACAAGCCGCGACCAATATAGCCTATAACTTCAACTGTGGAAGTTAATCCCATTGTTCAGATATTAAGTGCCAGATAATAACTTACAAGCACCGCCGATGGTAAATGGGATGAAGAACCACGTTCGTGTCCGACACAGCTGTATGGTATGCCATATTGTCGTGATTGCGAATAGAACAGCGAATATCACGGCACCTGCCAAGCTCGGATCATAGTGGTAGAAGGAGAACGTGGCAGCATCATCTGCAGAACTCATTTTGACTGCCTGGGTGAGTGGCAAGGAGAATAGCGGTTGATCACAGTCACAGAAATACAGAAATTAAACACTACATAAAATCTAGATTGTAGCTGCGAAGAGAATTATATACACATGGGAAGTACAGGTAAGGCTAACAATAAGGTTAAAAAGCTATGTTTGGGTCTGGCCATCTCGTACCCTCGTACTTCCATATATTCGCGGACCCTCACTTAGCCCTCGGCCAGATTCCGACGGCCTGGAGCTTTGTGTAGCCTGGAAGACAAAATGAGCCTCACCTAAACTGTAGATGTGGGGCCTGCACGAGCTGGCAGAAGTCTCTTCACTCATACCCAGTGGGTCAAGCTCCAAGGGGCAAAGAGGCAAAAGATTGTGCCAAGTACGAATATACGAATATACGACCACCCAAACCGTTGAATGGGATACGAATATACGAATATACGAGCCACTCCATTCATATTCGTCGATCCGGATCTCTCCTCAGAAACTGCATCTGGGACCCATGGCTCGTTTTTATTTTTACTTTAATCTTGCGAAATAAAAGGCAGGCACAATTCTGCTGTTCAACTGGAAATGCAATCTCAGACACGGCTTCACTGCTCCCTTTAGTCAACAATGGCTGCCGACACACCGCAACAGGTGACTTTCGTTCTATACCACTACTCTCCATCAATCCCCGCGGCTGCAATATTTGTCGCAGTGTTCGTCTGCTTGTCTATCTGCCATGGGTTTTCTCTCCTCCGCCATCGCGCCCTATTCTTCATTCCGTTCGTGATTGGACTTCTCTGTATGTTACCCGCACAACCCGTTCCTCTTTTCTTTATATTATTATGATAAGGCTAACTGGAGTTGCATCCAACAGTTGAAGCAGCCGGCTATGCAGCGAGAATATTCTCCCATTCCGACCCACTCGCCCTCGGTCCCTACATTGTTCAAACCATGCTCATCCTCGTCGCGCCGCCTCTTTTCGCAGCGTCCATATACATGACTTTGGGCCGGTTGGTCGTAAACCTGGAGGCTGAGCAGGCGCTTTTGATGCCTGTAAAGTATGTCACCAAGACATTTGTTATTGGCGATGTGATATCGTTCCTGCTACAATGTGGAGGTACGTTGCCTGTCCATATACACCCATCAAAAGAGCTAACAGAAACCAGGCGGGGGGTATATGGCTGCTGGGTCACTGTCCGCCATGGAGGCCGGCGAAAACATTGTCATTGCCGGGCTTGCAGTACAGCTGCTTTTTTTCGGGTTCTTCATTATCGTCAGCGCGATCTTCCACTATCGAGCAAGGTCGATCGCCAAACATTATGACTACGCGCAGCCGGTATCTCCGATCTTTCGATTCTTCAACTCAACGTCATGGGAGGCGATGCTATGGTATCTTTATGCGGCGTGCGTTCTGATTTTGATCCGCTCAGTCTTTCGCGTGGTGGAGTTTGTCCAAGGAAATAATGGCTGGATCATGAGGAGGGAGTATCTCCTTTACATCTTTGACGCTGTTTTGATGGCTGTGCAGGCAATGCTGCTGCTGATTGTTTACCCTGGCAAGGTGGTGAAGCGGAGATGCCAGACCGAAGGGGCACTGGGGTCTGAGGGACTGCCGTTGGCGGAAGCCCCGGGGAAATAAGAAATTAGACCTAGACAATTAGTCTTGCTTAAAGATTGAAACTTTGCGTACCTGATAGACCTACTGATCAAAAAACTACAGCTGCCAAGGCGGTTACCTGTCTTGTTCTAGTAGGTAACTAGTATTGTCCTGAAGTTACGTGATCTGGATAGGCAAGATAATAGCTTCCCCATGAGCGGATATTCATATTATCTTTGACTGACTGCTCATGATTCCTTCCTTATTATAGTAACCTAGCAGTAAGTATGGGATATAGATAGTAACTTAAGATAATAACAACTCAGAAAATTGATTTTAAAGACAGATACCGCTTCATTCACAGCAGCGGCTAAATCAGGCTTTATTTAACACACTGTCCAGCCAGCAGAAGGGTCAGGGGCCTTGTGTTTTACAGACTTTTCATGGGGCGCGTGGACTGTTATCGGGTGAAGCCCCGTGCACGGGAGGCTCTGGGGCGCAGACCCTGTTGACAGCCACTCAATCTTGGCCGTCGGTGTTGGCTCTCCACACTCATCTTGATGCGATGATTTGAGTCGTCGATGCGGCTAAGGGTCGTATTTGTTCCAGGCGATCTGTCAAGCAATCTATTAAGCAAGGCTCAGCCCCCTTCGGCTGCTAGCTGTGTCTTCAGTACCTGTCTGCCCACTTTTCCCTCAGCTTTCTTCTGCACAACACGACAAGTGTCACTCGTAAACTTCTTGGATACCCTCAAAAACATGGGTGACCCACTCTACGACCCGCCGCATGGCTTTGCCCTCCGCAAGAACGGCACGTGCGCTGCGAATCAGGAGACGTGTGGGAATCCCTGGAAGGACTGGTATAACTGCTGCCCCAAGGACACGTACTGCGGAGAGCACAACACCTGTTGTCCGCACAAGTCAGGGTGCATACAACCTCTCTCGGATGACCCGCACTGTGCAAACAATAAGACCTGGGACCTGTACAAGTCCGAGGGCGACCAGGGCGATTTCTTCTGCTGTTTGAACACGTCGAGGGGCTTCGTCGCTGGGGGCCTGGAGTCCAATGGGAGTACTACAGGCATTGGCTGCGCTGACGAACTTCCGGAAAGGGAAAATGGTGAAGCGTTGACTCCTGTCGCGAGAGGTGAGATTCAACGCAAAGAAATGCACGCCCTGTTTTCGGCCGCGAGAATGAAGAGCTGACTGCGATATTTCTGGCTAGGCAATGAGACCTCGACTACCCAATCATCATCTACCAACACGGGCGCCATTGCCGGTGGCGTCGTCGGCGGGTGTGCTGGACTGGCTCTCATCATTGCACTGGTTTGGTTCCTCATGCGTCGACGGCGGCGGCAGCAGCAGGCCCCGGGAACCGCTCCTCTCATGAGTCCTAATCCTAGCACGCCAGCCCAGGACAAGAAAGGCGTATATGGACTCGAGCTTGACAATAATGCTATCAGGTCGGAGCTACAGGGTAATCCCAGTACAATGGCTCATGAGCTGCCTCCAGACACGGTACCTCAAGAGTTGCCTGCGAGTCCAGTTCGGTAGTAATGGGCAGGCCGGGCTGGTTATATATCACGATTTACGGCGTTGGCAAAAGGGAAGGGCAAGAGTCCTTGCTACAAATTGCGACGAGGTATGTCTAAGAGAGCAGGAAACCGTCCATGCGCTAAATTCATCATTGACCACTGTTGCAGTAACCTAACATTGCTCCATGAAGCTGCCTGAGGCAGTAGCCGCCCCAATTGGACATGCCTACTCACAATAAGAGCTAAAAGTGTTAATCATTTTCTCTTGCAGAACGGAGAGCAGAATTCTACACACCAAGATCGTACATTCCAGGGCACCGCTTCTTAATAAGAATGACGTTGCCAAATAAGCGCAGATGCTGTTCGTCTAAATCTTGTACGGAGTGGACCACTTGTTCTGTTGCCCTGTTTGGCTCGTAGCGGTTTGCAACCACGGCCTCGCCGTGGGTACCAGCGAATCGGCATATATCAACATAAGTCCCCGTGAGAGTAGGCACAGAAACATTAAATCATCAGAATCAACGTCTGTCTGACCTTGAACAATCTGTTACCTTCTGTTGTGTCCTATATCATTGCAAGTCGTTATTCAAAGCCTCTATAACGATGTCCTCCGGCGAACCCAATGACTTCTGGGACAGGGCGAGCAACAGCCTTATGAAGACCGGGGTTCCATTTTCGCCGGCTATCATCGTCAGGGCGCAGGGTACTAGGCTCTATGACCATGAAGACAGACAGATCCTCGACTTTACCTCGCGTCAGATGAGCTCGCTACTCGGCCATTCCCACCCGGAAATTGTTGAAGTTATCCAGAAATACGCTGCAGAACTAGATCATCTTCTAAGTACCATGATATCTCCTCCAGTGATTCGCCTTGCGGAGCGCCTTCGACGCCTGCTTCCACGGACCCTGGAAAAGTCTTTCTTTCTCAACACGGGTGGTGAATCAGTGGAAGCTGCCATCAAGCTAGCAAAGTGCTATACTGGAAAGTTCGAGATCATTGCCTTTTCAGCCAGCTACCATGGCTTAACACAGGGAGTTGTATCGGCCACTTATTCTGTTGGTCGAAAATATGGTGGTCCCATTGTGCCGGGCCAATTCGCCTTCCCTGCACCCTACGCCTATCGGTCTCCTTTCCGACGTGCTGATGGCTCGTAGGACTGGGAGGCTGAGATGGATTACGGGTGGTCTTTGATTGATAGACAAACTGTTGGATCACTTGCAGCCTTCGTTATGGAACCTATCTTGTCTACTGGAGGTGTACTTGAGTTGCCTAAGGGCTATCTACACAGAATGAGCGCTGAGTGCAAGAAACGGGGGATCCTGATGATTCTCGACGAAGCCCAAACAGGCGTCGGACGTACTGGGCAGATGTTTGCCTTTGAGCATGATGAAGGATTTGTCCCTGATATTCTCTGTCTATCAAAGACCCTTGGCTGCGGCCTGCCACTGTCCTCTGTTAGCACGACCGCAGATATCGAACAACGCGCCAACGAGGCCGGATTGCTATGGCTGTCCACTCATATCAATGACCCTTTGGTGGCGGCTGTTGGGGACAAGGTTCTGGAGATTGTGGAGCGAGACGGCATCTGTCAGCGTGCCGCAGAACGTGGCGACCAATTACTCCGAGGTCTACTTGCTCCTCAGAAGAAACATTGGTGCATTGGGGATGTTCGTGGTCGGGGATTGCTGCAAGGTATAGAGATAATCTCGGATCCTAAAACAAAGGCTTCCGGTTCTGCACTGGGCCAAGCGGTTTCAGAGAGGGCGCTGGCTCAGGGTCTCTCATGCAACATCGTTACTTATCCTGGGATGGGTGACGTGTTTCGTTTGGCACCGCCGGTCACGGTTACTGCGTCCGAAATCGAGGAAGGACTCGAAATTCTCGACGAGGCGTTAGCATACGTCCTTACTGAGCGCGGGATCCCCAACTAAGTGAATCGTGTGAGTGGATGCTGAGCTGCATGGTTATAGGATGGGCCGCTTTATCTAGAAAATTGATCAAATTGACGAAGAAATTTCGTCTGCGCTGAACGAGTGATCCGGCTTTCAATGCTAGCAACCCTTTACTACAATGTATCTCAATGGCCCAGACACTCTCCCTAGCCCGGCTGCAGAAACTTGGCTCTGTATTGGATATATGTCCAACAAACCACACGAATGGCCAATCATACGATCTTTGGCTATATTATCAACCACCGGGAGATCCTTGTCGTACTCAGCCTCCTCCTTATTGAACTTGATAACCCTGCAGCCCAGTTCGGACCCGCCGAGTCCCCTCGTGGTTTCGAAGCCATTGGCCGGGCTTGAGCGGGTCATAGTGCCTGTCTTGCCGCGAATAAGTTAATCCAAAGCTCGCCGCTGCAAGCCGCTAGCGCTCTATTACACGAGCTGCATTCGCTCACCCAGCATTAAGTTAACATCGCCAATGAATGGATAGGCAGCCCATACGTGAATAATATAGGTTGTGGACCGCCGACTGGCTATTATATCCGCAAACAATCAGGATATGTCGGGGGTGGAAGAACGTGACCGTGCCCAGAAGAGTCTGACGTAGAGTCTGGCGTAGAGCATATAGTCTCATGCGGAGCATACTGCAGGTTGGGCAGGGAGAGGCTATGAGAGGTCTGGTCCCGTGTTTCTTCGGAAACATGCGACAAGTAAGACACAGTCTGGTCCCTTGCCTTCTCGTGAGTGAATTGAACCGGCACTTCAACTGTCACATTCCGGGGAGCGACCCGGTCGTTAGGCATATGGTAGGAGAGCCGGAGCTCGAGTTCGTATATGCGAGAGACAAAACAGGAATGGAACGTTGGAATGAGGTTTTTCCGTGTTGGTAGAGATACAGGAACCACAACGGATGTGGTATAGCACCAGCTCGGGCCAGATGGGCCAGATGGGTCTGCCAATGATTCTAAAGGCAAGCTCAACTCCGAAGGCTGCGTTGACTCATTAGAGGCCGAACAGTTGGTCGACAAAGTCCTAGTCCAATGGACAGAGCCCATATGAAGGGTTGAAAGCGGGATGGTCTTGACGACAACCCCTCGCCGCCTATGAGGAAGACCCTGTACATCCTTCATAGACGGATAGTCCTCCCAGGGGGTGGAACTGTAGAAAGTCAAGATTCTAAGTTTGCGGTATAGCTTTTCCAGCTGAGGAGGTGACACATCTCTGACAGGTTCAAATCGAAGGTTCATCACGGCACCATTGCCTAGGACCTGGTTGGGATAGCACTCAGGATGAAGAAATTGGATGGGTTTGGATGCTGAGGCCACCGCCAGCAATCGTCCCAGCTCCCGTCTCATGAAGCCACCATTAGGTTCCGTCAGTGTTTGGGCACAGTATGCGCGAGGATTATTAACTGTGTCGCTTCCCTCTCGTTCACCGCTAGCCGGGATAACAGCCAACTCTTTGACCGCGACAGCCAGTCTGTGCGTGGTTTGATCATTACCCCAGGGCATCGAGACATCTACATGGATAGCATAAGAGATACGACATGTCATATCTCCCACTGTATCCAAAACGACTGTCGGGGGTATTCTGGTATGTGACCGTTGGATGCCAGCATTGTCCTTTTTGTGCGTGCAAGATTGGGGGAGGAGGAACTCTGGAATAATAAATATGAATGGGAACTCATAGGAGCGGCCTGGTTCGAAAGCACGGGGAGTTGGGTAAGCGTGTTTTTCAATCGGCTGTTGCTGGGTCAGGAAGGTTTGTGTGGCGGTGATTGTTTGTTCATGAGCAGCTGGCTGCCAGATAATGACCTGTGATGTGCCTCCGCAGTCCAAGTTAGCATTTATTTGGCTCAGCAGCCAGTTCGGGGAAGGGATATTAAACCTTCAAATGTGATGTGAATTTCGTCGAACCGTGTTTCACGGCCAACAGTGACGGTGACTCTCCCTTCAATTTGGTCGAGTGGACTGTACGCTTTGGCCTGGTCTTCAACCAAACAGATGGACGCCTTGGGAGAAGAGCGCCTGGGCCACAGGGCAGAACAACGGGGAAATAGCGAGCGGACAGCCATTTTGACTCCACAACAGTAGCAGAGTTAACCGGAGACAGGAGCGCTTCGAGGCGGGTTGCGACCAGCGTAACCAACTTTGCCCTCAATCAGGATGGTGGGTGATGCTTCATTCGAGTGAAGATGCGAGCAACCGCAGGTCAGAGCAGGAGAATGCTGTTATCATATAGCGGGATGCATTCGCAGGCTTATGCGTGTTTATGTAGCCCTTCTGCACTTTTACCGCGGGAATCGCCGAAGCTGCGCATCCGGTAACCCTACAAACGCCTTGAAACGCTCTATACTCGCGGACTGGCCGACTCCAACGCTTTCTGGTCAAGGCCCAGCGCCCCTCGACTACTACCAAACAGCACTGCGCGCCTGCGCGGTAGGCATGGCCATCCTCACAGCACCATTGATCCCTTTATTCCGAGGCTGGTGCTGTGGCATTCTTACAAGCTTTGTCTTTGATGGTTGGAGAGAGACGGAATATCGTTGATGGAAATGTGCTTTCCGACGAAATGTTTTTCTCCCGTTCCTACTCCCGTTCGTTTTGCTTCTCTATGTTGTTTCTACCTGATTATCGTGAAATAAAAACACACGATCCTTTTTGTACATGACAGTGTTAGTTAATCAAGTCTCCAACAAATTGACAAGCTATGGTGTACACACTAAAATACACAGCTTGTAGATATGTCGGCTCTTTTCCCATCCTCAACCCTTTTTTTACTCCTCGATGTCTATTCTTCGGCATTCCCTAACTGGTGCTCAAGAGGATGAGACGTCTCATGCTCTATCGGCCCAAATAGTGGACTGAAATCGTCAAAGAGATCATCTAGCACAGATGCGTCAATGTTCATGCACTCATCTAGGCTTGGTAGGCTGGGACTAAGACAGGCGGCTGAGGCGCCAACCTTTTCGACTAGTTCTGAACAGTTTCCCAAACAGTTGTCAGCCAAATCCCAGTCAAAATGCTGGCGATGCGCTCTTAAGGTGGCTATCATTTGTCTGGCCAGCTCCAGCGGAATGTTCTCCGCCGAGCCCCTCGAGCCGAGGGCACTTCGTAAGAGTAAGGACGTCGCCGAAGTAAGGGTGAACGCGTTGGCAGGTAGCCAGAATCCGCGCAGGTGATTCTCGTTCAACTCCTGTACGAAATGGACAACGTCTTCGGCTGCTCGCTGGGCTCGCAAATACCGCGGAGAATCTAGGCGGCTTTCCGGCCGTACACCAGGATCGAGATCCAGCTGGATGCGTTTAAGGAGCAGCTTCACAGCTAGATATGATAGTCGGAGATTGGCGGCACCCGGTGCGTCCATATTGGTTCCACGCATGACAGCTCGGCGGACGTCAACATCCAGTGTTTCTTCCCATTGGCCAAGCAAGAGCTCTAGGGAGTCGCTGTTCTGCCCCTGCTCTCCCAGTTGAGCCTTGCCGACCCGATAGACGTATTCTAGGTAATGACCCAAGACTTCAGTTAAGGTTACCAGGGACACAAACACGGCACTAGCAGCTCGCTGGCATGGGTCTGGATTACCAATAGAGAGGTCGTTGACGGTGGGGATTGGTACATCATGCTGCTCCCTGTGGATCAACATCGGTGTTCCATAGGCCAGACTACACCTGTGATTTATTTGTCAGATGAGGTTGTGGCTTTTTATGCTGGAGCTCGGGAAAATAGGGAAAGAGCATGGTACCATCGATCAATGAGGACCACAATCCACCACAGCTTGACACGGATTTGCCTTTCTAGAGGTGATATGTCCCAGCCAGTGGGATCTCGGTTCAGACCGAAGGAATTACAGAATGCCACGGTCAGTCCCATCATCCCCTCGTTGCTGAGGATTGACGTACTTGGCCGACTACAAATGTTAAGAATGACCGATATCACCGTTGAGAGCCCAGGAGAGTTGGCCAGCTCTGAACTGAGCACATCGTATGCCTGAGCCCACACAAAGTTGATGTCAGGACAACGACTGGACCGCAGTGTGGGTGAGTCCACCCAATATATTAACGCACTCGCGTACAGATTGGCGAGGATGGCCGGGGATACCTTTCGCTGATCAGTAAAGTATATGCTTTTAAATGACGCCGCATCAAGCACTGGGAAAGCGACGTTGATTTTCGAGAAGAAACTGTCAAAGCAAAACCATGGTTATCTCATTGGACCATCAGCAGCAATGGCGGCGTGTCACCCACATGTTCACTAGCTCCTCCCCGTATGGCTCGATCATTTTTTCAATAATTTCGCATTTCGCCGCCGTGCGAGAGCTGTGAACTGTTCTTCCAATCGGACGTCTGGGAACAGTGCTGAATAGAACCGGCCGAACAGGCCGAGCACTGAAATTTACGGCGGATGAGGTTCGAATCAACCGCCGACCGTTTTCTTCGGGGTTCGGGGCCAGATAGGCCCCGATGGCGTCTCTATCGCCCACAATTGCAGGACTCACGACATGAGAGCTGTCGTTGGTAGCATCTGCCACTATACCTCCCATGTGCGAAGGCGGAAGGTTTGCTGAACCTTGCTCTTCCGGATGGACGAGCGAGCTCGGAGGTATTGAATATGCGAGTATAGATGGCAATCGTCGGGACCGCACATGTGCCTTGCGTTCGGAGCGACCGGCCTGCCTTGAGGTAGATGGTTTGAGCTGCGGAAAGATGCAATCGGTCCCTTGTGCCTGACACATAAGACATTTCCCCGTAGCATTCCCCGCATGACACCGTGACTTGCGCCGGCGGCAAGGAAGGCAGGCTGGATGTGAATGAGACCGATACGGTCTTTCGTAGGAGTCCATGGGGGGTTTGTGAAATTCGGGGATGGTGGCCGGGGCCGGAAAGGAAGGACGACACGATGTTAAGCTTCGGCGTGGAGATTCCCGAGTTTCCCGAGTTTCCCGAGTTTGATCGACCCATCAATCACTAGAGTTACCCCAATTGCATGTGGCTGTAAAAAGTAGATGTCGGTGGTGCGGGGAACTAGAATTAGAGAAATTGGAGAAAGTCCGTTTTCTGTACTGCCCGTTTCGACTCTACCTAAAATCGTTTATAACACACAACAACGGAAGTGCTGTTGGATTGTTTCAACTTCCTGGCAAGCAGAAGTTTTCAACACTTCCCATTCGCCTCCCCTCACCTCGATTCTGGATCAGGCAGGAAGGAAGCGCTCGCAGTTTTTTGGACGGTATTACTGCCTATCTAGATCTGCCTAAATTTAGCTTAGTTCAATATACGTGATTAGTCATCGGATCCAGATTTCGTCGGTCGATGATGATTCCGAACTTTGTCCTGCGGGCTTTCTACATTCCTAGAACACTCGCTGCAGTTGAGCTTCCACTCTTATAATATGAGTGTCAGGGAGCAGTCCCCTACGGTCGCCCAGAAGAGGCTACGTGTCAGCCACACAAAATCCCGCCAGGGATGCTATACATGCAAGTCGCGAAGAGTCAAAGTACCTTTCCCTATACCTCCGGAAAGGGAGCAAATTGAGACTGGCTCTGACTGCTGCAGTGTGATGAAGTGAAGCCTACATGCGGTGCGTGCGCTTTGAGAAGTGAGTCCTGTGCCTATCCACCGGCCACTTCTCGACAGGCACGCGCAACGACCAGCAGAACCAGCAGGAAACAGCGAAGCCCTGTATCCTTCAGGGACACGTCTCCCTGTGCTCTAGAGTTTGACCTGCCCTCTGGATCAGCTCCTGCGTCTCGGTCAATGAACATGGTCGATTTACAACTCTTGTCGCATTTTATGGTCCACACATGCACCAACATGTCATTGAATCCGGCCCGACAAAAGCTCTGGCAGTCTCTCATCCCCAGCTTGGCTGCCCGCCATGAATTCCTCATGCACCTTCTCCTGGCCTTGTCCGGGCTGGACTATTTTCACCCGGATGGCCACTTTATTCCAGACACCCCCGCCGAGGCCGCATCCCAGCGGCACCAGACCCCTTCAACCGGCATCGATGACCATTTGCAGGTCGTTGTCGGACACCACCAGTACGGGATCCAGGGCTTCAGCGCGCAATTGTCTGCCCTGTCCGACTCCAACTGCCATGAAGTCTTCGCCGGATCGTCACTCCTCGTGGGATTTGCTTTTGCATCTCTGCGATTCAGGATCTGGGGAGACTCACACCTCTCTGCCGTGCCGGAGCCGAAATTGCGCCTGGACTGGATATATCTCATCCGGGGCCAGGTCACGGTTGTAAAGCAATGCTGGCCAGCCTTGCGCATGGGACCGTTTCGCGAGATGCTGCACTTTCCGTGGGCTACCGAGGATTGGAAAATGTATCCGAGCGAGATGTTCACTGCCGCGCCACCACCTGGGTGCTCGCCCCGGATTGCGAGATTCTGCCAGGGCGCATACGAGGCTCTATCGCGCTTAAAGATGGTGGAAGAGTCCACGCCAGTCCCAGTAGAAGAAGACGAAGATGAAGACTCGCCGAGAAGTCGCCCGGGCACCACGGAGGCGCTCGATGTCCTGGAGTCCATGTACATGAGAATCCTCTATGTGATCCAGTTCCACAGAGACGGGAAATGTACCCCAGCTGAAATCGAGGCTGATATGGAAGATGCAGCTGTTATGGGGTGGCCTCAGACCCTGCCGGGGGAGTTTCTTAATACTCTTGGGTGTGCTGACGTTGCACCAAGTTTCTCGCTTGTTATCTTGGCTCATTTCTATCTGATCCTGTCGCTTTTTGAATCTACGTGGTTCCTCAAGGGCGGGTTTGACAATGAGATCTTGAAAATGGATGCGCTGTTCAAGACATATGGTGATGAAACCTTGTTATCATTGATGGAATGGCCTGTTTCTGTCCTAGGTGTATGATTTCAGAATACCGGTATCCGCGAGATGTATTATGCCATTTCTTGGAGTTAGAAGGGACATATACTTTCTGTATTACATACTAATTATGCCGAGTTTATATGACTGCATACTTCACATTCCCTGCAGTGGGTGCTTAACCCAAGATAATGAAGCTACCAAACAAGAACTGGCTTTACAGTAGCACCGCTCTTCATATCAGCGAGTGCCTCTTGGAATTTATCCATCTAGGAACAGAAATTAGTTTTATCAGTCAAACAGGGGTTTGTTAGCATACCGGATACAGCTTGATCAGTTTCTCAATGGGGAGCTTTCCCTCCCGGTACCAGTTGATCATCTTGGGGATGTACTAGACAAGTCAGCCTGCTATGCATCAGAATGAAGAGTTTATTACCTTTGATGGGATCGCATCGCCTTCGATACTGCCGCGGATGATTTTCCCAGTCTTCAAGCGTTAGAGTGGCCGTAATAACATCAGATTCACATACCTGCATAAATTGGATGAGATGCACGTCAAGCAGAGCATCTGCAGCAGGCACTCCGACTAGGATGATCTGGCCTCGATTCGTCGTCCATTGTACAGCTTGCCGGATCAGATCCAGACTCCCTGTCGTGTCTATCGTCACAGAGGCGCCTTCGCCGGCCAACTCCGTGAGCTTGTCGGAGATGTCCACGTCCTTGGAGAGTGTATTGATAACGCCCGTTGCGCCGAGCTCTTTGGCCAGCTCAAGCCTTTCAGACAGTCGATCTATCCCGATGATGGCTTTGCAGCCTCTCAATTTAGCGGCCTAAAAGAATCAGTATCAGAATGTAACCTTTACAGCGGACATACCACGATGGACAACAACCCCACCCCACCCAGCCCCAGAACAACAACTACATCATCCACCCCAGCATCCGCAACATTATCCACAGTCCCCATCCCAGTCTGGAACCCACACCCCATCGGCGCAAAAAGCTTAAGCTCCTCCTCATCCCGAACGGACCCAGAAACATTCACAACCGAACTCTCCTTGACAATAGCAAGTTGCGAAAACGACGACTGTCCAAAGAATGCCCCGCGGAGCTCCTTATTTTCGGCTGTGGTGTAGGAACTCCCGTCCCCGCCGTAATTCAACGCCCCGAATGCGTCGCAGAAGGACGGGTGCGAGGTTCTGCAGCTTTTGCATGCGTTGCAGCTTTGGAAGGAGAGTAGGACTGCGTCTCCGGTGCTTGCGCTTCGTACGTCGGATCCTGCTTCGAGGACTATCCCTGAGCCTGTAGCTGTTAACATCATTTCCCATGTCGGTCCAAGAGGTTAAAGAGGGGAAGACCTTCATGCCCTAAGACCTTGGGATATGGGATCTGATCGGGCGGCCACATTCCGAAGACGATATCTGTGTGGCATACGCCGGCTGCTACGATGCGGACGAGGAGTTCGGTGGGTTGCAGCTCGCGGAGGTTGATGTCTTCTAGGTTCCAGTTGAGTTGGCCGTTGGTGGGTTCATGGGCCACCAGGGCGCGTGTGGTTCTGGGGGCCATGTCCGTTAAGCAATGGTGAAGTAATTAGGTGTAGTTTGACCTTGAAAAGAAAGATGTATACCCCAGTTTCACAGATAGAGGGGGCAATAGATAAGGTTTCGGAGATTACCCCGCAGCACATCCACCTCGGCTGGCTTTTGGGCTGGCTTTGGGCTGGCTTTCGGGCATACTCTGTGATGGATTCTGAAACAGTCCGAAACACAGCTTCTCGAGTAGCCAAATATTATCACCCAGAATTGAATTCTTGACTGATTACTCAGGTAGTACTACAGAATACATATTAAGGGAGACTATTAGAGTAACATCTCATTGATCATTCAATTATCATGACTATCACTGTACGATACCATCAGGCATGACATTAGGGCAAGGTGTATACACCCGCCAGACAAGGAAAAGCAAACATTACTTCAGTACATAGGATACTCGTAAATACCGTACTCATAACACCGAAAAACAAAATCAACCACTGGAAACATTACCTATAGCTCGGTTCAGAGCGAGCCAAGGATGCCCGTCAGCGCCGGCAGGAGCTCAGACGCCGTCGAGATGATATCAGTGGTGTTCTGCACAAACGGCTTGGTCAGGAGGCCGGCGGCATTCGACAGCAGACCCTGGATCTGCTTGATGGAGGACGGCTCGAGCAGCTCCTTAATCTGGGGCATCGAGTCGTCGAGATCGCCAAGCAGACCCTTCAAGCTCTTGGCGAGCTCGGGAGTGAGCAGGTCGCTGGCGCCGTCGATCAGGTCGGATGTCTCGTCGACGAACTTGGTGGTCAGCAGGTTTGTGGCGTTGCCGAGCACGAAGTAGAGACCCTCGAGGGTGTCCTCGTCGAGGAAGTCCTTCTTGATGGTGGGGACGAGCGGTACGACGCCGCCGAGGAGCTCGGACAGGCCGCCGAGGACGTAGGGTGAGAGCAGGTCGGTGGCGCCGTCGATCAGGCTGCGGGTCTCGTTCACGAACTTGTGGTCCAGAAGATCGTGGGCGTTCGTGAGGATGTCGCCGAGCGAGCTGATGACGGATGGCTTGAGCAGCTTCTCGAGCTCGGGGAGGAGAGGCTCCACCTGGCCGAGAATGCCCTTGAGGGACTTGACGAGCTGCGGGGTGAGGAGGTCGCTGGCGGAGCCAACAAGACCCTGCGTCTCCTCGACGAAGTCGTGCGTGAGGAGCGCACTGCCCTCGTTGAGCAGGCTGGTAAGCTTCTTGATGGTCTCGGGCTTGAGCAGGCCCTTGAGCTCGGGCATGAGCGGTGGCAGGGCGTTGAGAAGGGTCTTGAGGCTGTTGACAGTCTTCTCCGTGAGCAAGCTGGAGGCCTGGGTGAGGAGGTTCTGGAGCTGATCGAAGGTCTCCTTGGTGAGCAGACCCTTGAGCTCGGGCATGATGCCGTTGACAGAGTCCAGGAGAGTCTCGATGGAGTTGACGTTCTTCTTGGTGAGCAGGCTGCTGGCAGAAGACAGCAGACCCTTGAGTTCGTCGATGGTGGCCTTGGTAAGCAGACCCTTGAGAGAAGGCATCAAGTCGCTGACGGCAGTCAGGAGAGTCTTGAGGCTGTCGACGGTCTTGTCCGTGAGCAGGCTGGAGGCCTGGGTCAGGAGGTTGCCAAGCTGATCGAAGGTCTCCTTGGTCAGGAAGCCCTTGAGCTCGGGCAGGACGCCGTTGACGGCCTCGAGGAGAGTCTCGATAGACTTGGTCGTCTTGGGCGTCAACAAACCAGAGGCAGAGTCGATCAGACCGTCGGTCTTCTTGACGAACGACGGGGTCAGCAGGCTGTCGGCGTTCTCGACAACGTTGTTGACCTTGTCGATGTTGTCGAGCAGCTTCTGCAGGTTGTTGAGGTTGCGGTCGCTGAGGAGGCCATCAGCCTTGCCCAGGATGTTGGACAGAGTCTGAGTGTTCTTCTCGTTGAGCAGCTTGCCAGCGTTACCGATGACATTGTTGAGGGTCTTGGTGTTCTCGCTGGAGAGGAGAACACGCAGGTTGGTGTCAACAGGGGGCGCAAGACCAGTAGACAGATACTCGAAAGTGTCCGTGATCTGGCTCAGCAGCTTGGGGTTCAGAAGACCACCAACGCCGTCGAGCAGATCCCCGAGAGGTCCAAGGCCGTCCAAGCCTCCACTGCTCGAGTCACTGGAGTCACTGGAGCTGCTGGAGCCGGAAAGGATGTTGGGGTCCTTGGTTGTCTCGGAGTCGGAGGCTGAGCTAGACGAGGTGGGCTCGGGCTTGGTCGTTGTGCTCTCGCCCGCCTCAGCCTGGCTGGTCTGGGCAGGGGGCGCATCACTGGTCCCGGTGAAGCCATCGGCGATGCTGTCGATGATGTTGGGCTGCTCGGTCTCGGTCGCAGCGTTCTGGTTCGCAGTGTTCTGCTGGGCCTGTGTGCCAGTCGAGGCCGCAGGGGCCTGGGTGGGTTTGCCTTCCTCTTCGGTTTCCTGCTTGCTGGTAGCAGCTGGCTCAGCAGTGCTGGCCTCGGTGGGCTCGTCCTGCCCGAAGATGTTGGGGAAGATGTCCGCATTTGTCTGGGCTGCCTCCTTGGGCTCCACGTCGGTTGTCGCGCTGGAGGCCGCAGGAGATGTCGGCGACGCGCCCACCACGGTGGTCACCGCGAGCAGGGCCGCTCCGCTGAGGAAGAAACGCATTTTTTGTTTTTATGGTAGCTTGATAGGTTGACTGACTCAAAGGGTTGGCTGTCGGCGCTCTGCCTGGATCCGGGCTGAGGCTCAGGGGAGAGTTGAGAACGGTGCAAGGAAAACAACACGAACACGGTCGAGGCCAGGAGACGCAGGTGGGTGCAATGGGTCTTTATCTTGGACGCAGCGGCCCCAGAATCAAATCTCCTCGGCCCAATTCGTCCGGGGCATCATCTCCATCCAGCTAGAGCTTGTGAAAGGCTTTGCAGCTCGCACCCCCAGATATTGGCCAACCGCATCGAATGAGGCCCCTGAGCCCCAGAAACAAGCGCACTAACTGGAGCACTAACTGGAGCACCCCGCAAGATGGCAAAAGGGGCCGTGTTGGTCACCTGGAGCTGGAAGCTGGGCCAAGTCAGGGCAGCAGTGTCAACACCAAGTATATGGACCCGCTGGGAGGGGCCGCATTGGCTGCAGCGGGTTTCGCGACATTGCGAGAGGCGTTCTTCAATCAGGGTCCAATCAAACAAACCACAGTCCGCGCTGGTGGGCCCTGGTCGTGTCCAAGTCGTGCCCAAGTGGTGCTTGTTCAGGTGCGGACCCCGCGTAGTTGTCGACCGCGGTTTCATGGGCCGCGAATTGCCGTCTGGGCATCGTCGCGACTTTTACCGCGTTGGTGCAGATTCTGTGCTGATCGGGGGGTTAATATCAAATAGTTCGTTTAGTGCTTTTAGGGCCACCGATCCCTGCCCGAAGCATCGCGGATCTTCATTAATCTCACCACTCACCAAGGAACCCGGCAGTTGGAAATCGGCCAAGGCTCGCTAAACTGCCACTGATGTCAGCGAAAAAGGGGTTGTTGTTGTTATATTTGGATGTTTATCACGGCGACGTCGACTGTCGACTGTCGACACGGGTGACGTACATCCATCGCGTACTTCGTATACTCCGTGCACCGTTGCACCAAGCTGCCAATATCCACTCCAATGTCGAATTCTGCGTCGTCGATCCGATGTGCAACCATCTGAAATTCGGCGCATTGCAGTGGTGTGGTTTAGCGATCGAACAATAGCAGTCTAGCAGATCAAACATAGCGATCGAACAATAGCCCAGGCCACCTGCCTGGCCTGTTCTATAATCGCGACTGGATAAAATGTCGCAGTCACTACACCGTAGGTTGCTGTTCTGCAATGCCAGATTCCACAGTAGACAGAGTATCCACAGTCGCACCATCTCACAATATTTGGCCCTTGAATTCACGACGAATGAAATACAGACTTAAACGGCAGTGGCCCTTGCTGATCCACCCCAGAATGACCAAAGAGCCGACATCAGCTCAGAATGCGGAGAGCCGCTACGGCAATCCTGGTCTGCATTGCGATCGTGGAGTGCCAAGCGTGAGATCACATGCGGTAAAGGCGATGTATACAGAGGCAGTGGATGGAATGACGTTGAGATCTAAACAGTCCCGGGTTTCAGAATGAGAAAGCGACATTGCAGGGGTATGATGGACCATGCCAGAACCTGAATGATCCTGTGCGATCTTCTGGGACGAGGAATTGTATGGCAATTGCATCTTCTGCCATGCATCTTAACATATATCACCTCGCAGAAACAGTGCACCTGCTCTGTATTCCATATGTCGACGGTGTGAATCAGTAATACTTTAGGCATGTCTGGAGGTAAATATCTCTATTCTTTCCCACGTATCCAACTGATCAAAGTAGATAGACAGGGTATTCAGTCTATCACAGAGACCTCGGTTCTTGCCGTATCATAAGGTCGCACTGGGATGGATTGAATCCTTGGCTAGTCTGCATGGCAACTTAAGCGGGTCAATAAGACAACCGATATTGCGCCACGACGTCAGTCATGCGGGACCAGCTTTAACGGGTGCGGCTGCGGCGTTGGATGTTTACAGGGAATAGAGGTGCGAGTCGACATGCTCTCAGTATTCCTGTAGACTGTCTAGTTGAAGAGTCTGAAATATCATTCTATTTTGATCACGATCAACACCCCTGGATACAATCAACATACGGGTACAACCATGGCTCAATAATTTGCCACAGCATAATTAGAACTACCTCATCCATCTCCAGTCCCTTTCCCCTCTTGGCAGCCCCGGCCGAGGTGGGAATCGGGCGAAATCGGTCGGCCCAACCCAGCAGCAAGGAAGCCAAGTCTGATCGACCGGGGCTCGGGGCACTCGGGGACTGCGGGGTGGTATTTACCCCGGACTAGTGTGGTGTCCTGCAGCTGGCTGGAGAAGAGAGTCGACCTGCGATGTTTATTCGCGGGTTTGGCTTCTCGGATGCGCGACGAATCTGTAATTCGATCCGTGACGGGTTATGTCTGCTCTGTGAGATGCTTATGAAGGTGCTCCCGAGGAAATATATATTTGCTTGATAGGTGTTGCAATCCTGAATGAGCCAAGTGCAAGTTGGCTGAATGGTATATGTGATTATATTTATATATATCCATACTTCTATAGTCTACTTGCTGCATTTAATGTGATTGTTAGGTTTCCAGCAATTACTGACAAGCCGTCTTAGACATACTCGTAAACGTCAATACTGTTCGCGTTATTTACATCAAAGGGTTTATTAAAGTACAGATCATAACTTCGTCTCTGACTCCCCCACAACGACACCATTCGACAGTCGCAGCCCGAATGGCAGACCTCTGGTAAACTTCTGCATAAACGGAATGCCTCGTTTGGAAGCAAGCAGCTCCTCAACATCCTTGTACATGTCGTACCTAATGCCGTTAGCCACAAATATATATATAAAGGGGTTAACTCACCCGTTCATCTCCTCGATCGTCAATTTCTTCTTCTCATCCTCCACCTTGTAGTATTTCGTGTTTGTCGTGTTACTGGAGAAGCCTGCTTTCGTCAGAGCCACTCTGAATTTGTAAGTGTCGGTCAGACTCACCAATCCGCTCGTTGATGTTGTATGCTGCCTTGGCCGAGGCAGCCTGGACTTTCGTGGCTCGCGGCAGACGGATCTCCTGGTAATAGCGCAGCGTTTCTGCAACGTCGCCGGAGAAGTACTCCTTGTTGAACAGGATGCCTAGCGCGGCGGCGTCTTCGATCGCCATGCAGGCGCCTTGGCTTTGATGAGGCATCATCTATTAAGTTAGCTAGTAGAACGTCAGCTGATATTTATGTGACATACCGGGTGTCCTGCGTCGCCTAGCAGGCAGACATTGTTGCGGCTGATATGCGGGTACGGCTGGCTGTTTTAATTAGCATCAGATCATGAATTATGTTTATAATAGCGTATAACGCACTGCACCCAGAGTCGCCACGGCCGGACTTCAATCCCAATAGCCAGATGCGCGCGCACCTGCTTGTCCAACTCAGGATACGGCGCCAACAACTCTTCAACCGGACGGTCTTCTCCACCCCAGGTATGGCTGGAATAATCCCCCTGCTCGCGCGGGAAGAAGCAATAGTAGGAAAGCAGTTTCCCGCCGTTACACGGCGACAGCACGATCTTGTCCCACTTTCCCTCTTGGCCGCCCCAGTACTCCAGCGCCGAGTCCTGCGAGTAGTCGACGAGCCCCAGACGCACGGCGTCTTCGGTCATGACGTTTGCGTGCAGACAGCTTGAAGGCGCGGGCTTCTTTTCCGGGTTTAGGCCGATGAGGCGGCGGACGACCGAGCCGATGCCGTCTGCGCCGATGATGAGGTCGTGCTGGGCGGTTGTGCCGTTGTCGAATGTGATCTCGCCGGTCTCGAGGTTTATGTCTTTGCACTGGACGAGTCAGTTAAGCTTTTGGACGGATGCTAGGCCGGGTGGATATACAGGATGGTTGACGAGCAGCGTAACAGGCGTCCCCTCGCCCTCCTCTTGCAGCGCGCAGTCCTTCAACATGGAATGCATATACTGCCGATGGAACATATTATAGACATACCCCCATCGCTGCTCGTAGTCATCGAGATCATAAACGCTAACCGGCTCCCCGGTCTTCCAGTCCCGGTTGATCAGTTTCCGGAGTAGGACGGGGTCTCCCTTTTCGATGTCGACCCCCCACTCGTGTAGCCAGCGTGTACCGTTGGCCGCGCAGGAGATGGACGCCCCGACCTCGCCTGCGAAGTCGTGTCGTTCGTAGATGGTTACGTTGTGTCCGGCGCGGCGGAGGGATATAGAGGCGGCGAGACCGCCGATGCCGCCGCCGACGATGGCGACGTTTAAGCGTTTCCAGCCGGAGATGGAGCCCATGGTTGATGTGGATGAGGATGGGGAGTGTGATGAACTAGCTGATGAGTACATGATGGGGACATGATGCTGGGATTTTTGAGAGCATTATATGCTTCTCTAGGTTGAGCTGCGCTTGACGTCGGTGATACTGTATCTACAGGCGGGCCGCGCACTGGGTGCAGCATCCGCCACCCGCTGGTTCCGCTATCTGCTTCTTTGGGGATAGTGACAGCTGGTGGCCAATCATTCTGTTGGGTTTTATCAGTGTGGGGACGGATTCGATCCGGGTGAACGACGGATCGCGTTGTCTGTCGCGGTTGTCGGGTGTCGATGCGCCTTTGCATCGCAGCGGTTGAGTGCAGACTGCGTCGGGCGGAAAGCTTATACGGAGAAGCAGGAGGCAGCCACTCTTTCACTGATGATTCACAGCGAATAATCTATGTTAAACTATGTTTATTCGAGAATATCTATCTCATGATCCAACTAGGATGGTGGCTATTTGTTACCTAACTAATTGTATACATCCATCTTCAAAAGTACAGCATCGACTATCACAAAGTAACAACCAGTTTCGTCCCACTAACACCTCCCAGCATCCCCAACCCAGTCTTAATCGCCTCAAGCCCCTTCCCAATAACCTCAACTCTCACCGGAAGCTTATACTGTCCCGCTTCAACCAACCCAGCCAGCGCCGACATAATATCCCTTCCCCCCGGAACACCAAGAATATCCTGCCCCGAAACAACAGTCCCATTAACTCCCTCTGGAACCGTAACTACTGCCCCGGTGGCAACCTCTGAATATAGCTTCGGCCCGACAGGATCAAGAACACCGAATACAGCGGGCTGATGTGCTGCGGCCACGGCGTCGAGTATTGCGTCGACGCCCGAGTTCAGCGTAGCGGCTTGAATGATAGAGATGTTTTCCTGGGCGGAGCGCTCGAAGCACTGCGTTGCCCCGAGGGAGATGAGGTGGGCGTGGTGCTGTTTAGAACTGGTGGTGAGGATTGTTGCCGTGGGTAAAGCCAGTCGCAGGAGTTGGATGGCTGCTGCACCGACTGCGGAGCTGCCACCGAGTACGAGGATGGTCTTCAAAGTCTTGTTTTGAGTCCTGGTAGAGCCGAGATGAGGTAACGGCACCTGCAAACCGACTGCGATTGCTGCTGCGGCGGTGATATGGCAGATGCTGGTTGTCAGTTGTCAGTTGTCAGCGGACAGACATGTTTACAGTATACTCAGACAACATACGGAAGTGACGCAGCCTCTTCGAAACTGAGACTCTCTGGCTTCTTCGCCATACATCCAGAGGTCGCGGTAATAACTTCCTGGAATGCAGCAGATCGGTTCCCCATGCCGCAGAACCCGAAGACTTCATCCCCCGGTCGAAATTGTTGGACCGAGTCGCCGACGGACTCGACGATGCCAGATGCATCGATTCCGAGGACGGCAGGCCAGGATTGCACGAGGAGCCCGTGGGCGTACTGCTTTGCGTCGAGTGGGTTCAGCGCTACTGCTTTGGTGCGGATGCATATTTCGTCCCGGCCGGGGATCGGTCGTGGGATGGTGACTTGAGTGAATCGGCCCTTTGGAGCGGAGAGTTGGAGTTGAACTGCTGTTTCTGACATCGTGAGAAGGTGATTGCTGAGATAAATGTTGACAAGGCAGTGGGCTGACGAGTGGTTATACTTGATGTTGTTTGTTACACAGCAGGAGTACGGCGGAGATACCACGGAGTTAACAATCCTCCGAGCTTCTTTATTGATCTGACTGTATCATATTTTGTTGCTTTGTTTATTACTGGTCAATCTGTCTTGTGAAACGCATCGTGGAGATAGTGGAGGTTATAGTAGAGCTATAGTATAAGAGTCATTACATGGGCATAGTATAAGAGCATTACATAGGCATAAGACCGAGATCCATCCATCCGGCCAGCGGATTCTCGGTAATCCAGAAATCCGGAAACGAAGTCCAGGGTAGCATATCACCCGTCACGGGGAGATCCAGCCCGCTGGACACATCGCTCATGAATGGCGCTGGTGCTGGTGGCGGGTAGGTAACGGGGATGGCAGTAGCAGTAGTATTCGCAGGGATTCCAGTTGCAGAGCCAGGCCCAGTTCCAAGTCCAGCTCGGGAGGCAGTTGTACTATCAGGGACTTCAGACCCAGGGACAGGTGTCCCCCGCTGTCGAGAAGTGTATCCGTGGTGGTGCCGCCCGAACCACTCCTCGACGTATTGCAGCCACCCCGTATAATCGAATCCGGTCTTGCGGGCCTCTGAGCGCGGTTCCTGCGACTGCTGACGCACAACGCATATCCGCAGAATCTGGGGCATGTCTAGCTCGTTGCAGAGGGATTGGATCTGTGGGTGGTTGGTGCGGAGGACTTCGTCGGAGACGGCCATTAGGGAGAGCTTGCAGGAGAGGATCATGCTGAAGCCGGATTGGAGCCATTCGGAGTAGCTCATGCGGCGCTCGGAGCCCATGGGGAGATGGGCGAGGGATGAGAAGAGGGCTTTTGCTGCGGTGAGGCCGTGGCCTAGGATCTCTGCGCGGAAGGCGGAGGGGAGTTGGGACGAGGTGGACATTCTGTCGAAGAGGCTGACTTGGCAGAGATAGAGGCTGACGGTGTTCAGTTGCGATGCGAGGAGGTCTGCTATGTTAGCGGGGTTTATGCAGAGGATTGATATTGATACGTACAGTTGCTGCCGGCCACTTGCTGGGACAGTTGATCCGCATAGTCTTGTAGTTGCGACTTAAAAGTCCTGAAGGTGCGCTGGAAAGCTGTGCCAGACATGCTCGTGTCTTCTGATTCTGAGGACACCTTGTCCATCTCCTCGAATATGTGCTGCAGGCGCACCAGGTGCATGATGGACCGGTCACCGTCGTAGTCTGGATCCTGCGCCAGCTCAATCGCGAAGCGCTCCATATGCGCAGTCCACGGCAAAGTGACCTTTCTCTGCGTGATGATTCCAAAGCTGCAACGGTCAGTCAGTGATTCGATATGCGCCAGGATCGAACTGGTCACCCACCTTGAAGAGAGAAAGGAGCATCCAAGCACAGCCCTCTTCTCGGCCTTCAACACAGCAGGCGGACGTGGCTCGCTGCGTGTTTCGTGGACACTCATGCGGCCAGCGAATTTACGCACTTCCACCGGGCGATCCAGTTCCAGGTCGACCACGAGCCCGATGGCGAGATGGAGGAACGGGGCGAAAATCTGCGGACCGATTCGCCGTGAGGCCTGGTGCTGGGACCTGAGTTTGTTAGTATGATCAAACAGATCAATAGATTTAACTCACCATGCGAGGACTACTAGCAGACCCTGCACTGTTTCCAGAGCGGGCGGTTTGTCCAGCAGCACCGTTCTATCGGCCGTGGCGGTCCTGACCTCGTCGTCTAGGGCTCGCTTCAGCGCCCGGTCCTCCATCACGGAAACCGACAGAATGGCCAGGAAGAGGAACGGTTTCTGCTCGCGAAGTTCGCCGACTGTCGCTCGCTCAGGGAGAGCAACGAAGGGGAAGTGCGGCATCATGTACTGCAGGTAATAGTCCAGCAGGGCAGCAGCGTCGTCCAGCGAGAGGATGCCTTTGTCAATGACATCTCCAGAGTTCTCCTCAGGAGAGGCATGGCTTTGAGACTGGCCCAGCAGCTGGTCTACTCTTCTCTCCAGAGACTCGAGGCGTCTGCCATGGTCAGTAAATACAGTACAACAACCGCAGCAGGGACTTACGTCTCTTTCTTGGTCCATGTCTGCCGGACTCGAGATGGTCGGAAATAGCACGGTTTGTTCAGCCTCGCGCAGCTATTCAACGTCAGCACTCAGCAGGATTCAGACGACAGCTGCAGTCCCACCGGTCGCAGATGGCGGCCCCCGGCGACCGCAAGCAGCGGATCTTGGCCGTGGCGCAGGTCTCGCACGTTTTGACGCGAGAAGTCATGATGGATCGATGCATGAAGACACGGACACGGACACGGTCGGGAGACGAAGATATACCTGGCGTCAGCACAGCCCCGCTGAGGACGGACTCGGACTCGGACTCGGAGTCCGACTTGGCGCTATACAACAGGCAGCCAGTATCAACTATGAAGGTTAACAACTATAAAGATCAACCAGCATAGGCGAGATGTTGTAGTCAAGATACACTTCAATCAATTAACAGTCAACATGAATCCCAAGTACTGTACACTCGAAACCTGCTCTCTCGAGGATGCATACATGCACTACCGGCCCTCCATCCCCGGCTGCATCGTCTACATCGCGCTCTACGGTCTTCTTCTCGTCATTCAAACCATTCAATGTCCGATATATCGCATGTGGGGATTCTCAGGATCCATGGTGATAGGCCTCATCCTGGACATTATCGGCTACGTCGCTCGCATTCTCTTCCACGGCGACCCCTTCAACTTCAACTATTTCCTAATGTAAGAGCACCACGAGTTAGTAGTAACTGTACTAACTGAATAGGAACCTCATCTGCCTCGGCCTCGCTCCAATATTCTACTGCGCCGCTCTGTACTTCCTCCTGGGTCGTGTTGTGACTGTCTACCGTGGAGAGGACATCTCGCGCCTGCGACCCCGGAACTACGCCATCGTCTTTGTCTCTTGCGATGTCTTTGCTCTGATCATGCAAGGTGCTGGCGGTGCTATTACTTCCACTGCGCCTGATGACAATCCCGGTCTGAGAGACACCGGCGTCAACGTTATGATTGCCGGGTTGGCATTCCAGGTCGCCACGCTGACGCTGTTTATTTCGTTTGCTCTCGAGTTTATCTATCGTTTAATTCGGCGTGAGCGGAGGGCAGGACAGAGTGATGAGAGTAAGGATGAATACGCTGCTCTCCGGGCGAGGAAGACCTGGAAGGGGTTCATAATGGGTACGTATTCTACATATATATATATATATATATATATTCAAGACTGACAATTGCAGCTCTTGTTCTCGCGACAGTGACCGTCTATATCCGGTCTATTTATCGCGTTGTTGAGTTGAACGGCGGCTTTGACAGTGCGGTGGCCAACGATGAAGTGGCGTTTATGGTGTTGGAAGGGGCCATGGTCTCGATTACGTGCATTTGCTTGACGGTCATGCATCCAGGGATGGCTCTGCGGACGCGAGGTAAGAGTGAATGTGATGTAGATGGTAGTATATAGGGTATATATAGTATGTGTAGAAAACTCTCTATAAGATCAATATAAAAGGTATGCCTTGATGTTAAATATAGTTATATACGGTCTATTTAGGGTTAAAGGCTTTACTTAACCAGGCCCTGCATTCTTGGTCTCTTCTAGCTCGTCAAAATAGGCCTTGAGCGAGGATGTCATCTGCTGAGGCATCTGGGCCATCGAGATGCGAAGGAGATGGGGAAGTTGAGTGCAGACTAGGGAGAGTAGGCTAGACATTAATATTTCCATACTCTACCGGCTGCAGGGCATTACAGCTCCGGCAGCTGGCAGGTACTTCTGGCATAGTTAAGAAAAATATTTCCATTGTTAGTCAATTAGTTGCCTGCTGATCACACTAAATGTATGCGGGTAGAGGGACTTCATATTATATATAATTCGTGCCAACACTTCGCAACATTTATTAATAGCGATTGTCAGCCATCATATTATTAGACTAACAACCCTGGAATCGTCCAGAATACGTAATAAATCGGTCTCGATCTCAACGGTGGATCTTTGACTGCACTGCGCTTTCCCGACATATTATTCCCGATCGGAAATGACGATATATAGTCAATTTTCATTCACCTCTATCCCCTATCCTCTACCCTCTGCATTTATTATCTTTATTCACAATGATTGCAAAAATCTCCGACCCCTACAGCTTCCTAGACGACTACAGCGAGGGCGCTCACCCGAGCCTGCTGGAAGCCCTCCTGCGCACCAATGCCACCCAACAGACCGGCTACGGCAGCGACGAGTACACGCGTGAAGCCAAAGAGCTGCTCTACTCCCAATTAGAAACGTCAGAGGATGAGGTGGCCATCCACTTCGTCCCGAGCGGGACGGCCGCGAATCTGATCTCAATTGCCAGCTGTTTACGGCCGTACGAGGCTGTGCTGGCCGTGCAGACCGGGCACATTATTGATAAAGAGGCCGGGGCGATTGAAGCTACAGGACACAAGATTATCCCCGTCCCTGGGGTAAGGGGCAAGATGACGCCGGAGAATCTCGAGACGGTGCTGGGGCAGAATACGTTCTTCCCTCATATGGCGAAGCCGAGGCTGGTTTATATCTCGAATGCTACGGAGGTTGGGACGATATATTCAAAGCAAGAGCTGGCTAGGTTGTCTGATACATGTCGACGGCGAGATCTGCTGTTGCTGGTGGATGGGGCGAGGCTGGGGGTTGCACTTACGGCGGAGACGAACGATGTGACACTGCGTGACATGGTGGACTACACGGACATCTTCTGGATAGGAGGGACCAAGATGGGAGCTCTACTGGGCGAGGCGATTGTTGTACGACGGACGCTGTCGGAAGGGTTTGAGTTCCACATGAAGCAGCGAGGGGCATTGCTGGGCAAGTCGCGGATCATGGGCGTCCAATTCCGCGAGTTATTCCAGGACGGACTGTATTTCGAGCTGGCTCGACATGCAAATGGGATGGCAAGGCGAATAGCAGCCCAGTTTGTGCGCAAGGGGTGGCAGCTGGCGGCGGAGACGGAGACAAACCAGGTGTTTGTCGTAGCACCGAATGAGATGCTGCCTTGCTTGGAGGAGAGAATCCGGTTCTACGCATGGGAAAGGAGAGCAGACAACACAGTAATCCGCATTGTGACTTCGTGGGCGACGCAGGAGGAGCAGGTCGAGCGGTTGTGTGGCTGGATCCCTACAAACCCTATCTAGCCCTCTTTACCGAATAATCCTATCACTCTTATCATTCCCGACATTCCCATCTATTCCCGAATCCTCCGTAACTGTAATATGCGCCTGTCAATCTCCTGCGACCACTGCAGGCAGTCCAAGGTCAAGTGTGTCCACGATGGCCATCCTCCCTGTCGTCGCTGCCTGCGTCTCAACCGCAGTCCCTGCCTGCTCACCGACTCTCGCTCCCCTCGCTCGCCCTCAACTCCGCGCAGAGCTCGTCCCAGACCTGCCAGGACCCCACGCGTCGATCCAGATGATCCCCCGCGAGAGGGAACAACAAGCAGCTCTGTGACGAGCCCGGCCAGCCTCCCCTCGTCGACCCTCATCGCCGCCTGCGACCTCTACCGCAAGAAATTCCCCGTCGTCAACTTCCTGCACTATCCCTCGTTAATCGCCGACCTGTCGCGCGATGTCCACTCCGTCGAACCCGTCTTTCTGGCAGCCCTGCTCTCCCTCTGCGCGCGCTTCATGACAGCAACAGACCCCGACCTCGCCCCGTCCGAATCCTACGCCGAATATGCCCGCACCCAGCTCGCCCATCGCGCATTCGAGTCCCCCTCCCTCCCCCTCGCCCAGTCCCTCGTCATGATCTCCCTGTACGAATGGGGGTCCGGCCGCCCCTACCGCGCCTGGATGTACAGCGGCATGGCAACGTACATGATCCAGTCGCTGCTGAAGAGCGCCGACGACCACATGGAGCATGCGCCCGAGGAATTCCACGTCCAGAGCCAGACCCAGATTGCCTACGAGCAGCTGGTGCGCACGTACTGGTGCTGCTTCGCGCAGGACTGCGAGCTGAGTTCCGGCGCGCGCCAGCACTTTGCGCTCTCGTTTCGGCAGATTTCTGTGCCGCTGCCGATTGGGGATTCGGATTTTAATTTTGGACGCGCCACGCGACGGCTTACCCCGAGGAATATTCAGGGTGTTGGTGGTGGTGGTGGTGTTGAGGGGCTGAGGCTGGGGATTGAGCATGGGCTGACGATTGTTACGCGGGGCTTTGATATCTTTGTGAGGATTCTGCGCTTTGCGAATGAGAGTCGGCGGGACCGTGATCGGGCGAGGGGCGCGCCGTCCTCGTCGTTTGCTTGGATGGCGCTGAAGGAGGAGCTGGATGAGTGGAGGGCGCTGCAGGATGTTATTGTGCGGTATCCCGAGACGAGTGCGCATGCCCATGTTGCGCTGGGATATGGGGAGTTGTTTGCCTATATTAATCTGGTCTATTTCATGAGGTAGGCGGATGACTATTCTGTGCTTCTACGACTGTACTGATGATTTAGTATCCTCTTCCTCTATCGCGATCGGTTTCTTGCGAGCCCGAAAGCCCACGACAGCGAGAACGATGCAGACGAGACTATCGATCGGCTGTTTTCTACCGCGCAGAATATCGGTGCTATTCTGTCTTCGCTGGAGAGCTGTGCAACGCCTGTAATCACCCCGTATGCCGGATTCAGCGTGTTTGTTGCGGCTCATATAAACATGTACGGAACGGTGTCTCCCATGCGCTATCCTGGCGGTTTGGAACGCGCAGAGCAAGAAAAGAAGTCGAACCTCGAATACCTTGAACGATTGTGCGGGTTCTGGGATGTAGGGACTAGCTGGGTATGTCTACTGGTATACTGAGTATGCTCTAACGATGGCTGATGTGTTTAGTGGCAAACCCTGCAAGAAGCGAATCGGTTCTATGAGAGCGCACGCTCTCAACAAGGCCTGGGCCAAGACCACCTTACCCTAGCAGGGACATTCGACGAGTACGGCGACATTCGCATTTCTCGGCCCGATCCAACTGCATCGCAGGGCCGGACGACGCCTGTCCAGAATACGGATAGGCGGGCTTCGATCTCGATGGACGACCATACGGGCTACGATCTGGAAGCGGAAATGATGCAGTGGCCATTCCTGGATGAGACCTGGTCTGTTGGGTTTGCTACGGGGTTTGAGACTACGTGGCCGGGTTTGGGATGAACTTGATTGAATATAGACAGACTTGTATGTCATAACCTAGTCATGGTGGAACGATGCTAGACTTCGACTATTGCGAAGGTCAATAATCCAGCCTGGTAGCCATCATGGACTCTATCTCCTCGACATCAGACGGCTTCACAATCCCCCTTTTCATGAGTTCTGTGATAACACTGAATGTCCACCGCTCCGTCGCCCTGTTCTCCCCGTCCGCAGTCGACATGCGTGGCTCACGCTCCGCGACCTCGCGTACAGTCGTGGCCTCCTCGTTCGTGATAGCCCGGACCACGTACATCGAGTGTGGAATGTTGTCGTCCAGCGGTGCTGCCTCCGTGGGTGGGTTGTATTGCATGTACTTTCCGCCGGTATCTGTGATTTGGTATTCCAGCCCCAGTGACCCTATCTTGCTGGTGCGTACGAAGATGGACCACCGGTCGTAGCCGCCTGATTGCCGTGTGTAGTAATGGACCACGGCGAGGTAGAGTGGCTCTTCTCTGGTGGAGGGGATTGGGCCGTGGATTTCGATGGCCATTTTGGGACTGACTGGAGTGCGGTAGAGACAAGTAACAGCAACGGGGAGGGGTACAAATAGACTGCTTCGGGAGATGGAGATAGAGATAGAGAAAGTAAAGTAGAGATTGCAAGATTGAGGTATCATTTTATACAGAGAAGCAGTTGTGAAGGTCAGCTACCACAATGAAGATAGTTCACAGCAACAAAGAAGGTAGAAGTGAATATATACAAGTCAAAGGTCTAGTCTAAGAAGTAAATAAAGTAGACTCATTACATTCATTCATCCAGTGACAATCAATAAGGCGATTGATTCCCACCCCCCTCAGACCGACTATTGGTCGACATCACCGAGATATCAACCTGCTTCGTGATGCCCCTACGCAACTCTCGATTGCGCTCCGCCGTCTCTGCATCTTGCAAAATCCGCTCGATACTATCCGTCTCCTCGGGGAGATCCTCCTCCTCGTACCCGTTGTTATCGGAACGTCCACTGGAGTGGTTATTCCTCGACGTCTTCGACTGCACGCCCTTATTCCCCGAGAAAGGTCCGCTGAGTTCATAAGACCGCGACCGCGCTGCACTGGATAGTTTCCGCACGGACGAGATAAGCAGCGGCCGGATACAGGGCACGGATGAGGTGATGATGATGATTAGATTCTCCGCGTAGCCCCAGCGGATGAGCTCGATGCCGCCGTGGGAGCCTAGGTTCGTGATGCCCGGGATATCGCCGTATTTGGTGGACTTGATGATCACGGCGATCATGGCCAGGATGCCCAGGCTCATTAGGATGATTAGACTGATTTTGATCCGCAGGCGTAGGTTGAGGTTCCAGAAGATCACTGTGGGGAAGACGGCGAGGAAGAGGTCTGCTGCTGCGTTGACGGCTGTTCAAGTTAGGCTATGGCATATATGTATATGTGGGTAAGGGGGAAGTACCAGATGAGAAGTAGGCGAATTTTATAACGGCCACGTTGTCACCGCATGTTGTCTTAACGGTTGGATCCCATAATATACGCACGTCCCGGCAGATACTGAGAGGCAGGACGCCCGATACAATGTTCCCGGCCAGCTGAAGAAGCATGACGGTCCACAGGGCGATAGTATGCGCGCGTTTGTTGCCCAGGATGGCGATGATATACAGGGCAAAGGCACAGCGGGCGAAGCCAGTGCCGATGGTGACGAGGGGGATCTCGATCGCAATCGCCTTCAGCACCACCTTGAGGTCGGGATACTCCAGTTTCGTCAGGTCGGTGCCGAAGCCGTGATCGACGGACATCTGCAGCAGCACGGTTGCTGCCAGGGTCATGGCCTAGTAGTAAAGTGGTTAGTGATTTGTGATAGTCTGGGGAAGTGCGGGTGGAGGGAGATCGCAATACCCAGGACACGATCATCAGCACATCATCGAAGCGGAACTGGCGCAGTTTGAACTTTGCAAACACTCGTAAGATGAGGATGAACGCAGCGATGGCGATGGCAGCCCACATGCCCCGGACCAGGGCGAGGCCTCGGTCGTTGGAGGAAGAATCAAAGGCCATCGCTGCAGGCCAGTCAATGCCAGTTCACTCAGTCCCAGTGACGGTTCTTCCTCCTTTTCAACGGCGTAGCTGCATATTTAAAACCAGGAACAAATAGACTTTCGCCAGCATGCGGCGAGTTTGGGAACCTTGGCTTCAGCTTGGGCTTGTTGAAGCCATGGCGCACAAGCGTCGAAATTATTAGACCCAGCAGTGGACAGCATCGAGCAGGGATGGTCTGAGGCATCTCACTGGCCCTGCGCCAGGCCTAAGCAGATAGCCTGTGGGTATTCACGAGCAAGGTTCCATGGCTCTGGTCTGAAACGGCGCCACCGGTTAGGGCTCACCGCGTGGGATCGAAAAAAAGAAGCCTGCGAAGAACACTGCAGAAAGACTCTATTTTTCGGCAATTGTGACTGCCAATATTCAGGAACAATGCCTTAAGTGGTCTTTAACACAGTTGATGTCGATCTGATCGTCGCTGCGATCGCTGTACGGGACACGGCGCAAGCACGACCCAATCGATTAATTAAGGACCACCTCCGATCCTGCGAACCCGGCGATTCCGATCGGTGCACTTGGCTCGGCTGAATAAGAAATTTAATCTGCATCCAGTGCGATTGCGAGTCAGCAGGCCCACTCCCATTCCGGTGGCCAGTGTGCTTCGGTTGCGGTGCGTGCACAATGCCGGCGCATCACCACCAGCTCTGCCTTAGCCGCATAAATCGTGCCACATTGTGGTCTGGCGTGGATCTTCGACTCTGAACTGTTAACGGCTTTGGGGAACAAGTCCGACCACGTGGCGGAGGTTGTCTCCGGCGGGCGCAGCCGTATAAGTTTATAAGACGTCAAGCTCTGCTGCTCTTCGCCCCTTTTGACACTTGACAGTCTCTCACCCCGTCTCATCCCCACCATGAAGGCCGCTTGGACCGCAGTTGCTGCTCTGCTGCTCGCCGGCTCGACCTCTGCGTCGTCCGACTGCCGCTGTCTGCCGGGCGACGACTGCTGGCCCGCCGCCAGTCAATGGGATGCGCTGAACAGCACCGTCGGTGGGCGTCTGATTGCGACGGTGCCTGTGGGATCTCCTTGCCATGAGCCGACCTACGATGCGACCGCCTGCGCTCAGCTGCAGCAGGACTGGAATCTCCCCCAGACCCAGTATGGATGCCGGAATACCACTTGTGCCCCTTGCTTGTGCGGAATGCTGACTTGCGTGTAGCTATGTCTCCTCTTCGTCGATCATGCAGCAATTCTTTGCGAATCGGAGCTGCGATCCTTTCACCGACAAGTCGAGTGCGTGTGAGCCTGGGAACTACGTGAGCTATGCTGTTGATGTGTCCTCGAGCGACGATGTCGTTGCGGCGATCAAGTTTGCGCAGGACAACAACATCCGCTTTGTTGTTAAGAATACTGGTCACGAGTAAGTTTTGTTCCCTAGTCTTGTTCTTTACAGCAGATCAGAGCTGACCCGTGCAGCTACCTAGGTCGGTCTACCGGTGCTGGTGCGCTCTCCGTCTGGACGCACAACCTCAAGGATATCGAATACATCGACTGGGCCGAGGATTCCTATACTGGACCCGCATACAAGCTGGGAAGTGGTGTGCAAGGATTTGACGTTTTGGAGACCACCCACGCCCAGGGCCATGTTGTTGTCGGTGGCGAGTGCCCGACTGTCGGTCTGGCAGGAGGATACCTGCAGGGTGGAGGACACTCGGCGCTGAGCACCAGCTTCGGTCTCGGTGCTGACCAGGCTCTCTCCTTTGAGGTCGTCACTGCTGCTGGAGAGGCCATTACGGCCTCGCGCACAGAGAACACCGACCTCTACTGGGCTCTCAGCGGTGGCGGTGCTGGCAACTGGGCGGTTGTCTTGTCTGTCACTGTCAAGGCATACGAGAGCGAGATTGTCTCTGGTGCGACGGTGACCTTCAGCACCTCGGACCTGTCGAAGGACGTCTTCATCGAGGCCGTGGATCACTTCCATCGCCTGCTCCCCGATATGATTGACGCTGGCACGACGGTTATCTACCAGATGCTCCCTGGCTATTTCCTGATCAAGCCCTTGACTGCGTTCAACAAGACCAGCTCGGAGGTTAAGGATATTCTGTCCCCATTCCTCGCCGAGCTCGACAGCCTCAGCATCCAGTACACGGCCAACTATACCCAGTACGACTCGTACTACGACCACTACGAAAAGTACATGGGTCCCCTGCCCAACGGCAACCTTGGAGTCGGCGAGTTTACCTACGGCGGACGTCTTCTCCCACGCTCAGTGGTTGAGTCGAACCCAACTGATTTGGCCTCTGCATTGTACGATATCACCTCCCAGGGCATCGTTGCAGTGGGTGTCGGCTTGGACGTTTCAAAGACCAACGACGTCGACAATGCCATCTTCACCCACTGGCGAGAAGCCGCAGTCACGATGCAGATTGGCATCAGCTACAACGAGACCGCGCCGTGGTCTGACCTGCTCGCCGCACAGCAGAAAATGACCGACGAGATCAACCCCCTGCTCGAAAATGTGACGCCTGGCGGTGGGACCTACGAGAACGAGTCCAACTTCCTGCAGCCGAACTGGAAGGAGGTCTTCTTTGGTGACAACTACTCGAAGCTGGAGCAGATCAAGGGCAAGTGGGATCCGGACCACTTCTTCTACGTGCTCAAGGGAGTGGGGAGCGACTATTGGACTGTCTCTGAGGAGGGGCGTATGTGTAGAGCCCAGAAGAGGTCTGTCGCGCCTGCGTGCAAGGCTTGATTTCGAAGTTTACTATTGAGCGTTGTGTCTCTGGTTATCATAGATTAAACCGCACCATAGAATATTGAATACCCCATAGAGCAATTTACGGAGTTATCGAATACCAGTGCCTTCAACAACTAACAACAAGATTAGCTGTGTACTAGCAGACAAATTTGCACTGTGGATGCCAGTGGAGCATGGAGCCATCACCACGTGGAATTGCAAGCGTTTAACAGAGTTAAAAGGAAATATCTGCCGAGCGAGTCCGTTCGATGTTGCAACCAGGTGCGATAACGAGATTCGTCGTGTTTCTCTCGTCTCTTCAAGTGGGTCAGATAGCCAGGCACAGATTTCCCGAAGTCCCCCCGGGCATTTCCCAACACGACTAGCACAGCGAGCTCTGTCCAAGGATTGGTCTTATGTCGATCCATCTGTTGGGCTCGGATGCAGTTGGAACGATGGGTCCGGGCCCACAGTTTGACAGCCTTTTCCATTCTTTCGCTGGCCCTGAAAGGTACGAGGTCCGGTGGTTCATCCGGTGGTTCACATCCACTTGGGCTTGACCTCCTTTTTAGGCAGATCTGACTGTTACCGTTGTGTAACTGTGTTTTTCATTGTGAAATCGTGTCGAATGTGGGACGGGCTTGTAGATCGGTCGATTACGGTCGATCTGTGTGGACGTTGCTTGCAGTCAGATAGACTTTTTGAACTGATTCGCAACTGAGTCGTAACTGAATCATAACTTGGAGTAGCTGACTCGTGCATAACATGGCGAACATAATATGGCGTATTCTAGAATGGCCCAACTCCGCGCACTATTGAATCCATATATAGACATCTGGATACAACTCGCTTAACATATCTTGACAAATAAACTCCGAACCGGGTACCCAGATAAACAGTCTAGAACTTATTTGGAGTCTGCCGGAAATAATATTCTGAATCAATCACCGCCAGTACGTCGGCGCATCCCCCTTTGCTCTCTTCCACGCATTATCCAAAGCTTCCACGACCCCTTGAGGCAGAGGGCCTTTCTCGCACGCCTCGACATTCTGCACCAGCTGGGGATACGAACTAATCCCGAGAATGACGCCGTCGTTCCCGCCCTGATCGACCATTCGGAGTTTGCTATGGTGGATGCACCACCGCAATCCAACTTCTATAAGCGGAATCCCATGCTGTTTCGCCACGGGCTCGATTACCGATAGAGCTTCCATTGTAGATGGCTTGAGGTACCGGGCTGTGTATAATGCGCCGAGGCTGCCTTTGTCGCTGAAGCGTCCCTCGGCGGGCTTTTCCAGGCTCGTGTATTTCCCCGAGAATAGGCCGGCGGCCAGGGGGTTGTAGATGACCAGGGAGATTCCGAATTTCCGGAGACAGGGCTCTAGTTCTTCTTCCAAGGCGCGTGCTAGAAATGGAAAATTAGTCACTTATTCGCATTAGGCACTGGTAGGTCGACTCACTGATCGCGTTATACATTCCTTGGTAGATAGTAGGCTTGACGAACCCTCTAAGAATGGTCAGTATTATTGGTAGGGGATGAGGATAGAAGTCTAGGTACCTCCTCTCACAAATGCCCACCATTTCCGCAACCTCCCAAGCAGCATAGTTGCTCAAGCCCAGCTGCTTAAACCTTCCCTGCCTATACATCTCATCAACAGCCTCCAGGGTCTTCTCATACGGCGTCGCGCGGTCAGGAGCATGCAGATAGAAGATATCAGTCGACTCAACACCGAGCTTCGCCAGACTGCGATCCCACGCGGCCTTTAATGTCTCCGGGTCATGGTCGCCTGGCGCCACGGGCATTATCTTGGAGGCGATGGTGAACCCTTTGCCCGTGAACCCGGCGTCCCGGGTGAAGGCCTCTTGCTTGCCGCCGACGTAGACTGCCGCTGTGTCGAGCTCGGTGTACCCGTGCGAGGAGAGATACTCGAGGCATTTGTTGTATTCGTCGAGAGATGTAATGCGTGCCCCGGCGTTGGTGTCGGGGCCGATGGTCATTAGACCGAGGATGAGGCGGTTGGGCGACATGATGGTTACTGTCTTCAGCTGGATTGGACGGTTTGAATTGACGAGGTTTGAATATTAAAAGTAGAGGATCATGGGCTTGATGTAATTGCGTGCTGACGGGCTTCTCTCCGATTATTATTTGATGACCATCTCGTCTCGAGAAAGCACCATCTCCAACTCCTCGCGAACATTTCTAATTGGTTAATACTACTACAACGCGTCACGTTGTACTGGAATTGCAGGAATGTGAATGAGGGGATGCTGCTACAAATACTATCTCGCACAGACACCGTTATGTCCTTGAACTGAGCAGCAACACATTCGACAACACAATAATGAGTTCAGCAAGCAGAAATATCGGATTCGCAGGCCTCGGAGCCATGGGCTTTGGAATGGCTTCAAATCTCCTCAAAGCCAGATTCCACGTCTACGGGCTCGACGTTAATCCGAAGGCCCTTGCTGACTTTGGCGACCTGCCCGGTGCAACTTCTGCTGCCACTGTTCGCGATGCGAGCACTAACCAGGAGAAGTTCTTTGTAATGGTTGCCACGCCGGAGCAGGTTGATTCTCTGGTCTTTGGCGAGGATGGTCTGGCAGATACGTTGCCGCGCGCTACTATACTCTGTGTGTTGAGCACGCTGCCGCCGGATTATCTTGGGTCGCTGGGAGGTAGACTGAGGCAGCGGGGAAGAAGCGATATTCGCCTTGTTGACTGTCCTGTCTCTGGGGGTGTCGTCGGTGCGAATGCAGGCAGTCTTTCGGTAGGTTAACCGGCATTGGTGAAATGTGCTGACGTGGATGTTGCTACAGATAATGATGGGCGGTGACATGGACACATTAAGACAGATAGAGCCAGAATTAAAGGCCATTTCAGCTCCGGGGAGGACATTCCATTGTGGTCCTTTGGGATCTGCGAGCACGATCAAAATGTGAGTAAAAGGCCAGTTATACCAGAACCGAGGTTAACAGAGTAGGTTAAACCAACACCTCGCGGGAATCCATATCGCGACTGCTGCAGAAGCGCTGAATTTTGCTAAAGTGCTTGGGCTTTCATCTAGAGAAGCCTATCGAGTTCTTATGGACAGCGAGGCTGCCAGCTGGATCATGGGGGATCGTGGGATCTCAATGCTGAATGCAGACTGGAGTCCGAAGTCCTGCGTCACAATCTTCACCAAAGACATGGTATATGACTGAACAATAGCAATTGATCCTAACTAACGGCTGACCAGGGTATTGTGAATGATGCAGCAGAGAGTTTGTCATTCCCCTGTCCCATCGCATCCGTGGCGCATCAAGCATTCGTTGAACGGGCTGCTCGTGGCCATGGCCGAGATGATGATTCCAGTGTCGTTTGCAATTATGAAGGAATTACCGGCAAAGTAGTTGCTGAGGTGCAGGACTGCAAGGCAGTGCATCTGTCAGTCAAGCCCACAGCTGAAGCTAGCGCTATTACGTTCTTCGCACAGGACGAGATGCCATATTTAAAGAACTTGAAGTCTGTTGTACCGTGTAATACTGGCAACTTATCCAGCCGGTTGGACAGCTTGCCAGATGGAAGCATTGTAGGGTTGATCGGGCTGGACGACCAGTATGGCCACCTGGCCTTGTCTTCCAAATACCCTGGCATTCGGTTCGTGGATTGCCAAGTGGTGAATTCGCACGACTTTGAATCAGTTCAGGTACGATACGAAAACCACTCTTGAACGTGGCACTGACGCAGTCTAGGTCCTATTCAGCGCCCAAGATGCCGATATAATGTCCACCATGCAGGTAGTATTCCCACCAGAGATCAAACTTGTCCCAGTAGATGGACCATTCGGCGCGGCGTCAGCAATGTTTCTCGTCATCCGTCTGGCGAGTTTAATCCATATCGCAGCGGCAGCGGAATGCCTCAGCCTCGCTGCTGCGAGTGGTGTTTCGACACAGTTGGTGTACGATCTCATTGCCGGGGCTGCCGGCTCGAGTGCCCAGTTCAGGCACGGGGTTCCGAAAATGCAGAAGGGGGATTTTGGAGTATCTGGACTTCAGATGGGCGGGTCTTTCAGTAATGCGATGAAGGAATTGGTGAGTATCCGTGTGTAAATGGAGACCATAACTAACAGCCACAGCGTTCACTCAGGACTACACAGTTACGACTTGGATTCCCAGGACGGCTTACGGAGGCTGCATATCAAATTTTCAAGGGCGTCAACCGTGGCCTTGGGGATGGGAATAATATTTCTACTGCAGCCATAGTCAAGTTTTGGGGTCCCGCAGACCTAAATAAGGAAAGGAGTAGTGCAGAGGCGAAACTATGAGCTGCAAATAGATTTGCTACTCTAAACCCTCATTACTGCTCCATAGTCTCTTTAAATCACAGGACAAGACACTCGTTTTCCTCCCACTACTATACTGGCATTGGTCTATAAGTTGCAGAGTCGTTTGTCTCTCTTGAACACCGTCAGTCACAAGACCAGCAAGGTAGAGGCACTGAGTAGATATAAGTCCCCAAGCATCTGGTATCCCGGAGTTTGCGGTAAGCAAAATCTGTTCCCTATGGTAGTGGATGCGCCGTTGCTGAGACAGGAACGAGGAATTCGCCAGCCCCGGTGGCTGATGGGATTGCTGACACCATTTGAGGGCGAGCATCAGTTTACTGGCATGGTATAGCTGTGTTGCCACGGCTGTTTCGTTCAGCACAATTCGACTAAAGTGTTGAGAATACGTACCAGAATGAGGAAAGACAAACCACATCGCCTCGATTGTCCCAGTGGAAGGGTCTATTGAGTTCATGGGTCCAGGTCCTTTAAGGGATTCAAAACAGGCCATGCTGAGTGGTAATTTCGCCTTCCAGTCGTGCAGTGCCTGTTCCAGTCTCAATGCAGTGCCCTCCCGGAGTTCAGACCATACTCTGGACCCGTCTCCAGGGGAAGGGGAGACTCCAAGGTTATAGCTATCATCATTGCAAAAGCTGATACACTGCCCGAATATGAAAAGCACCCGGTTCGCAATCTCCTCCGGGCTAAGATGTGCAAACGACTCTAGCTCTTGCGGTCGCCAGTACCGTTCATCTAGGAGAGACATTCGCCGCCCGGTACGGAGGGCAGCCCATGTTTCATGGCGGTACCATGTCCAGTAACAGGCTCCGCGTATACCAGTTGCGTCGCCGGTGACTTGCCGGGCCTGGAGGAGAGATGCGACGCCCTTGAGATGAGAGCCGAGGGAGTCGCCCGCGACATCGACCATTTCATACCTGACCTGATTAGTAGATGATTATTATACACTGTGGTTGTCCTACGTAGAGAGTAAAATGCACGCTGCTAACACTTCATCGCTTCTGGCGTGGTCGCGATGGAGTAGCAGGGCTCGAATGGCGTTCAAAGCAAGGCGGTAATAGCGCACTGGTTCGCTTGATGAGAGCCCGATCGGTACCAGAGCCCCGACGAGGTCCATCTGCTTAGCTGCGAATGCGAGACATGAGTCTAGTAGAGGTCGACATGTCAGCGCGAGGATGGGAACGTGTCGGTGGAATGGCTGGTCGGCTGAGAACGAGTCTACCTGATATTAAGTCAGCCTGCTTCACACCCTGCTCGGGGAAAGCTACTGACCCAGTGGGAGACATGTTCAACGTAGTTCCGGAATATCGCTACTTCAGTAACCGATAGCTGGATTGGGCAATCGGTATGGAGTTGTAGTGGTTGCAGCGCGACTGCATCAGCGGCATGTGGACTGTGGATCTGTACAGCGGCTTGCAGAGCATCTGCAGGAAGATAATAGTCAGAGCTCAAGAGAATCGACTCGAGTGTTGCCGCCTCAATCGTGACGTCCCCGACCACAGTAGGACTGGCAAGGCTCAGAGTAGAGCCTCCATTCTCGCTAGGCTCGCGAACCCTCGTCTCGCGAGCTTCGGAATGTTCGTGACGTGGTGGAGGCGAGGTTTGAATGGATTCTGTATCTGTACACCTATCTTGACCTTGCGATGGTGCTCCATACCGACATGTCCTGTTCTTCTTTCCACAGTTGGAGCACGTCGGCCGTGTTTCGTCGCACTTGATGTGTCTGCGGCGGCATGTCAAGCTGTATACCTCAGTTAGAGAAATATTCGATATTATAATATTATCATCATAGTCGCTCACCATCCTGTAGTGACCCTCAGCCTCCTCCGTTTGGATTCCTGCTGCCTTGGCGCCATAATGCAAATTCTCGAGCCGAGATTTCAGATGACAGACTAACAGCGAGTTCGCGTCGAGATCATCGGCAGGTTTAAATCCCCGCTGTAACTCTTTGCGGGGAAACTCCGGGGAAACCCATCAGGGCTTGGAGTTGGAGACAATGACGGCCTGGGGATGGAGATGGCGCTGATCCGGGCCAATGACTGCCTCTAGCGAGTTTGGGGCTTTACTTCTATCCCGCCTCGTGTGCTTTTATACCGTGTATCCCCAAAAAGAGTGCTGGTGTCAATACTAGCTCTGTTTCCTCGCCAGAGTATGCGACAAGGTATGCAACATGGAGAAGAACGAACTCGACGCAAAGCACTCCCACGATCTCGTGGAAGATGGGCTGAACGAATCCACCGACATAGCTATCTACAACGAAAAAGAAACCAAGGCGATTCTACGGAAAATTGACTGGCGCCTGCTTCCGATGTTGACTGTCCTCTATGTTCTGTCGTATATCGACAGGAGCAACAGTAAGACCCTCCTGCTATGTATGACATTCCTAACGGGAGCAGTGGGCAATGCAAAGGTCGCTGGAATGAACGAGGCACTGGGCCTGGTCGGATCCCAGTATAATATTGCGTATGTTTCCCAAGGTTTTAGGGTTATAGGCACTGATCATAGTTACTAGGTTGACCGTGTTTTTCTTCCCCTACGCCTTACTCGAAGTCCCCTGCAACATGGTGTTAAAGGTCCTTCGTCCATCGATTTGGATTGGAGCCATGATGCTCTCCTGGGGAACAGTCATGACCCTGATGGGCATTGTCAAGGATTTTGACGGGTTGGCTGGAGCCAGGACGGCTGTATGTTGCAATTACAACTATATCCCTGAGCTATACCATTACTATATTAACACCTTAGCAGCTTGGAGTCGCAGAAGCAGGCTTCTTCCCAGCAAGTACATATCTCCTAACAATCTGGTACCGACGACTAGAGCTGCAGAGCCGGATGGCCGTCTTCTACAGTGCCGCTTCATTCTCCGGTGCATTCTCCGGTCTCCTGGCATTCGCCCTACAGAAAATGGAGGGAATTGGCGGCTTAGGAGGATGGCAATGGATTTTCATTGTCGAGGGCTTAGCAACTGTTGTTGTTGGTGTGACCTGCTTCTGGCTGCTTCCTGATAGCCCCGAAACAGCGTCGTTTCTTCAGCCGGAGGAAAGGCGGTTTCTGTGTTATCGTCTGAGAAATGACGCTGGGACAGAGGCAGGCCAGGTCGATCTGCACGATAAGTTCCACTGGCCGACCATTTGGGGCGTATTCCTCGATTGGAAGATCTGGCTTGCTGTCATCGTCTACTGGGTTCGTTCTCTGATTCTCTCTGCAGCTATCAGACTAATGGAGGCAGGGAAACACCGTCTCTATATATGGATTCACGTACACTGCGCCTAGCGTTATCCTCGGCCTTGGATACTCTGAAGCAAACGCCCAGCTGCTGACTATTCCTATTTACACGCTCGGTGCAATCGGTACGCCTATTATTGCTGTCTTCTCCGACAGACATAAGACGAGATGGCCGTTTATCATCGGGCCTTACTGCATTTCTGCAATCGGATTCCTCGGTCTCTTATCTATCCCCCATCCAGCCTTGCCGGGTCTCACGTACGCATTCCTGTTCTGCATCCCGGTGGGTGTGTACCCGCCTCTAATCGGGCTGGTGTCATGGGTCGGGAACAACCTGGCCCCCTCTTGGAAACGAGCAGTAGGAATGGCTTTACTGATCTGCATGGGGAATCTGGGCGGCGCTGTTGGGAGTAATATCTACCTGGAAAAGCAGAAGCCACACTACTGGCTTGGGTTTGGGTTTGAGCTCGGGGTGTCCATTGCGGCTATCCTTGCTACGGTTGCGTTGAAGTTTGAGTATGAGAGATTGAATCGTGGCAGGGAGACTGTTGATCCTGATCAGATTCGGGCGAGAATCAGCGATCAGGAACTGCTGCAGATGGGGGATAAGAGTCCGCTGTTTAGGTATATTGTGTAGCTGCAGTGTTGCACCCGGATATAAAGTTGTCAATATCCAGAATCACTCCTCCCTCTCAAATAACTCCAAGATTGCCTCTTGATCATAAGCCATAGCAACGTCCAAAGCACTCAGCCCCTTGCTATTCTCCTGTCTCGCATCGACCCCCCTCGCCAGCAGGTCCTGAAACAGCCGTACAGTATCCTCATCGAACCTACGCTCGGTCTCCTCTCTGGTTGCTATTACATGCAACAGTGTATCACCGTCATTATTTACCGCAAAGACGTCGTGCGTGTCAAACATCTCCCGAACGTCCTCTTCTGCAGGAGGGTCGGAACTGCAGACTTCATTTTCCTCCTTCAACTCTTGCACATATGGGAACAGGGGGGTATTGCCTTGGTTGTCCCGGGCATTACGATCACAGCCGCTCTCAGAAAACCTCTTGTATAACGCGTTGTATTCCCCAAAATAATCCAACCCGTCGCGCATCTGGTATTCGCGCTCGTAGGACCCCGCTGGGCTATACTGCAGCAGCAACGGGGCGATGATATGCAGTGCATTCCCACCATTGGGGCCTGTAAATAGCGGATCTGCCCCAGCTGCAAGGAGAGCCTTCGCCATGGGTATACAGACCCGGGCCGCCCCATATTTCACGGCGTAGTACAGCGGGGTGAGTCCTGCGTTGTTCTTCGCTGAAACATGAGCCCCCTTTTCGATGAGCAATGAGACGGTCTCGCGGAGTCCGGATTGAACAGCCATATGTAGTGCACTCGAGCCCTCGGGACTGACTGCATGGATGTTGGCCCCTGCCATGATGAGCTTGATGGGAACCGACTCATCTCTTCGATAGAAGTCAGATGCCTTTGGTGACCCACACGACTCAAGAAGAGGCGTCAGCCCGGCCGCGTTGGTCTTCTCCAGGTCAATACCCATCTCTATAAATGGCGATACGATGCCATTATCGTGGCAGATCTCATGGAAGACAGTGGTCATACCCTCGTCGAGCTCAAATAAGGGATCAGCTCCACGCTGAAGAAGCACGGATATCAAGTCGTAATCGTGTGAGGTCTTCCTAGCAGCGACGAGAAGCGGCGTTTCCCGGTCATGGATGGTGTTCACATCAGCCCCGGCGTCGAGTATAGCCTCACATCCTGGAATACTCCCGCTTCTGACGGCGGCATGGATGGCTGATGTGATATCACCGCCGTTGTGCAGGAGCCGCTGGATCACGGGCACTCCCCACTTGTATTGTATAGCGCACTGCAGCGCCGTCGCGTTGATGCTTGCCCCATTCTCCAGAATGGTATCCAATGTTTCCTGTTGCCAGGGCCCGTGGCGGACAGAGACGCCCGACGTGAGAGCGCATTGCAGGACTGTTCTCCCATGCGAGTCGACGGATTCGAGGTCAGCTCCGGCTTTGCAGAGGGACTGGAGCGCCAAGGTGTGCCACCAATGCTCTCCACCAGCCAGCATGTGCACTGGGTTATTGCCTGGCGCCCGAGCGGTCGAGACCCTCTCGTCCATGGGGGTTTGGAAGTAGGCGTTGACGTTGACACCGTGGCTCAACAGAAGATCAACCATCTGGATATTCGACCGCTGTCGGCAGAGGGCTGCGTGGAGCAGTGGTGGGTTGATAGAATTTATGTCTTTTATATAGCGCATCATCAGCTTCATTACTGACACCAGACCCCAGAAGGCAACGTAATGAACTGGTGCCAGCTTGTCGGGGCCAGGGACAGCTGGGTCTACTCCTGCATCCAGAAGGGCCGATATCAGGGCTTCATTTCGCTGCGAGAGTGCAACATGGAAGACAGTATAAGCATCGCAGTTGCCGATATCGAGTTGCTGGACGATTTTATTTGCATCAAATCCCCCAAGTGAGTACCAGTGGAATGGGACGGACATTCTCTGACCACAATTGTCCGATGGGGGCTTTAAGATAGCAGCTATATCTCCCCGGTCCAGGTAGACAGCCAGGTCATAGGCCGTCCACCCAGACCTATCACGCACACTTTGATCAGCCCCCGCCGAGAGCAACAGGCGTACAGAGTCTTGAACCATCTGGACTTCCTCCTCGGTGGCAACGGCAGCCCTCACGGCTTCCGGGGTTTTATGGATAGGAGCATCGCGCCTCGTGTCCATCAATCGCAGGAGATCATCATCCCACGAACTCCCACGGCCCTTTCCATACGGGAACCCGGCTTTTCTGCGGGCCCGTCTCGCCGCGACATGATCGATCCGGTACTCGGTCGTCGCATGCAGAGGCGTCAGCCCCTGACGGTCCTGTACGTTGATAGCTGCCCCGGCCTGGAGGAGGTAGAACACGCATTCAGAGCTCCCAGATGCAGCGGCATAGTGCAATGGAGATCGGCCGTTTTCGTCTGGCTGGTTGATATCCCATCCGTGATCTGTGTACAGCTTGCACAGAAGTCCAAGAGCACTGGCCTGCCCAGCACCGGCCGAGATATGTAATACATTGCAGCGGTTGTTTATGCCGACCCGGGGGTCTGCACCAGCCTCCACCAGCTTCAGGACGTTGAGATCTGCCACGGATGCAGCGTAATGAATCGGCATGTATCCTTGGTGATCTCGGGCATGGAGGTCAAGACTTATTCCAGCCTCCTGAAGCCAGTCAAAGCGGTCCGCAAAGGACTTAGCACGAAGAGAAGCGATCTTATGCAGGACCGTCCGTCCCTGGTTGTCTGCTGTGTTGGGATCCGCACCCAGTTCAAGGAGAGCACCAGCGCCCGCCCGCAGCGTCGCGAACGCGTCGTCTATATTGATCGCGTCGTGGAAGGCCGTGTTTCCATTGATGTCGACGGCGTTTATATCCACACCAGCCTCCATAAAACGCGACATAATGTCGACTGCGACGCCGCGATCTTTGCTTCCGTAGTCGCTGCTCGACAGCGCTACCTGTGCCAGGATGTGTAAACCTAACTCTGTCAACAAACCGCCTAATAAATACTCTAAAGGAAGCACTAGGTCATACAGGTCTTATTCTCCAAGTCAGTTGCCGTCGCAGACGCCCCATGCTGCATCAAGGCCGTGATAAGCTGCCGCTTGCCCTTCTCACAAGCCGCCAGCAGGACCGTTCGCCCTCTCCGATCGCGCGACTCGAGATCCACGCCGTTGTCAAGAAAGATCTTCACTCTATCGTACGCGTCGTTGTCATCCCGCAGGTTGTATAGACACGTCTGGCCTGCGTTGTTGCGAATCGTGGGATCCGCGAACTGCACCCATTCTTGCAACATGGCCAGACTTCTCACCCAGTTGCTGCAAATCCAGTGCAGTGCTGTATTACCGTCTGCGTCTTGAATGTTCGCATCAGCACCAAACTCAGTGAATACGTTTACGTCGATCCAACAGACTTTTGCTTGCGCGATCAGCGGCGTCGCGCCATCCAACTTCCGTGCGTGGTTGATATCTGCCCCTGCATCGATGAGGAGGCGGATTGTCTCCACAGGGTTTCTATACGGGGTCCCTTCGTGCAAAACCGAGTTTCCATCATTGTCAAGTGCCCGGGCATTGGCACCATGCCGAAGTAGAATGGGCGCAGTGCGCACGTCGGAGTAATCATGCATGCTCCAGTAGAACAGCGGCGTCTTGCCCTGGCCATCGCGCGCTTCAATATCGCTTCCTGCCTGGATTAGAAGCTCGCCTACTCGCTCAAATTCGTCCTTGCTGGTTTTTCTCCGCCAGTGCGATGACTGACTCGGGTTGGCCCATGCCTGTAGTGCCGTCCACGGACCCTTCGGCTCAGAAAGGCCGGGGTAGATCCCGGTGCCCTTGGAGCGAGCATGCACATCGACATCGTGTTTAAGCAGTAGGTCGACAGTTGGAGCGGAGCCACTGCGCGCTGCAAGATATAGGGCCGTGCGCCCATTGTTGTCTTTGGCATTCACATTGGCTCTGATCTCGGGGTATTCTAGGAGAGCACGCAAGGTCTTCTCCTGGCCCTGAACTGCGGCCCAATGCGGAAGAACGCAGGAGCGCGTGCCTGGGTCGATATACTGGAGCAGCAGCCTCGCTGCTTCTGTATGCCCGCCTTCACATGCGAACTCGACCGGCGTTTTACCGGGTTTGCGGCGTCGCCACTTGCTCCCAGGACCCTGAGGATGTAAGGGATCAGCCCCGGCATCTAGTAGTCGCTGCAATACGTCAACGTAGCCGCTGCCCGCGGCCTTATGAATGGGAGCTGAATCTTCCTTGTCGAAGTCTGCGAAGCTTGCTCGAGCATCGAGGAGCACACCCAGTGCGTCTGCGTTGCCATTCATAGCCGCGACCCAAACGGGTGTCTCGCCGGATTTGTTGAGGACATTTGGGTCTTCGCCTTTCGCAACGAGATGTGCCATGTACCGTGAAAGCCCAGCATGTGCTGCCACATGGATGGGTTTGTAGTCGTGAATGATCCGCCGGTCCATCGAAGCGAACCAGAAGTCCAACCAGGCGTTGTAAGTATCAGCACCGGGATCGAACAGGCGGTCCAGTTCTTGCATGAGCTCTGGATCGTCAACGTCACAGCCTTCTGCATGGTCGATCAGGCCCTGCACAGAATACTGTAAGAAGGGGAACTGGACAATTACGGCGTGATGTTCTTTCGTAAAGCCATCTCCACTAAACTTGCGCCAGTTATACTCCCACCCAGTGAAGCAGCCGGAGAGCAGGTACTTGATGATGGATAGCGTCAAGGAGCGATGGGTGGCGGTTGGTTCGAACGCAGGAAACCATGCATTCGAGTCGGATTCCTTTGCAGTTGGCCGCCGGCCGTCGAGCAGGAATTCCGTGAAAGAGTGGTGAATTACCTGGATGGTCTCATTCTCGAGGACTTCTAGCAGGGGACCACAGGCCGTCCGGACCATCAACTTCGCGTCTTGGTCGGTCTTGAGACCGGCTCGATCAGGTAAAGAGAGGGCGAGTGTCGCGAGCTCAGTTACTCGCAGTGGCCGGGTGGAATGTGTGATCCAGGACAGAAGCCAGGACTGGAACGACAGTCCGGTACCGGATCTGGCAGCGTGCTCATGCAGAAGATTTACGTACATTTCCTCGAGGGACTCGGGCAATCCCTGGAGATGCAATTTTACAGGTGTTGTGGACTGCTCCATGAGCTGGTCGAGCATGAGCCGGGCATAGAGGAACAGCCCCTCGGCTTTTTGGCAGATTTTAATTCGCCCCTGTTGCTCCTCTGTCAAGGGACGCTGCTCTTGCTGGATGAGCCGCTGGTCGATATACGTCCCGATATCGCCCTCCACGGCGCGCTTCGTCAACCGAATGAGGCCTAATGAGGGCCCCCTCAGGCCATCCACCAGGTGGGAAACAGGCCGGCTCGTTATAATGAGCTTTATCGATCGAGGGCTCATCTGTGCGAGCTCCAAAAGGAGAGGGAGGAAGCCATTTTCTTCAACGGCGAGCTCGTCCAAGGCGTCAAAGACGACATATGCGCGAGGAAGAGTCGACAAGGCGAACAGAAAGGCCCGCCAAAGTTCTTGGAAAGGCGTATATTCACTAGGCTTCTGCTTCCTCAGGTCATTAAGTAGCGCTTGGAGGGCAATACTGTTGTCGAGCAGCTGGTACAGGCAGTCCTGGACGAGGTTGTGCGGGTTGCTGTTGGATTTGATAATGCGACGAGCAAAGAAAAAAGCCACAGGGGCTGTCTCTTCCTCTTTTAACCTCTGGACCAGGCGGGCTGCGACGACTGATTTCCCACTGCCCGGGATGCCCTGGACCCAGAGGCCCCCCGTTGTGGTCTCGGTCGCGTCGTGCCATTTCCGGTAGGCTTCAGACTGGACAAGCCAGTTGCCGGTTCCTGGAGCATGAGCATTCAGGTGTTTGCGATAGTCGCTGCCGTCAGAGTCGAACTCGGTGGGACACAGCCACGACCGAATGGCAGCGACGTCTTGGGGAGTGACAGCGACTTCCTCCTGCTGGGCGTCTCCCTTGCTCCTGGAGAGTGTTAGCGATCGAGCCCGACCAGGAAAGGGGATACAACCCATCGGGGTTCTCAACGATGACAAAATCGTCGTTGTTCATTGTGGGCGGATGATGAAAGAGAGATGGTGTTCTTGAGTTGGCTCTAACATTGAGGCCCATTCCGAATGAGTCAATACCGTAAGCCAGCCAGCAACACTCACTGGAGCCTACACAGCCTTCATCAACCCTCAGAGAACACATTATATTTCTATTTAGACGTTGAACTCTACGCATTGAGGTAGACATAAATCCTCTTGTTTACATTTGGACCGATGTGGAAGCAGCCTCCTTAGCGGCTATTTATCGTTGGTTATAACTGGTACTGTATTTATACTCACTGCATTACTTTTACCAACTGCATAACGGTCTAATGTTCAACTTCACAGCCTCTGTCTCCAATATGATATAATTCTGCTCCACTGATTTCCCAACAGCCGAGTCCAATATCGGCACGAGTTCTACCCCAAGATCTGGGTCCCCGCAAACTCGTCTCGAGATTCTCGACGCTCGAAGTTCCGACCGTCCGGCTGCACTTGCGGGAACTGCTGTACCCCGGATTTTAAACTATAAATGGGGCATGGATCACAATGTAGAACACCCAGAGTATCACCTATAGCAATGGCCCGCCTCCCCCTTCTAATCGGCATTACATGCCTAGCAGTTTCTGCTCTCTCGGCACCTGCTATTTCAGCACGCAAGAATCTTCCTTGGGCAGATCTCGCAATTTCGGCGCCTCCCAATGGACGATATCTCTACCGCACCGCTACAGGCGACCCGTTTCTCTGGATAGCAGATACGAACTGGGAGCTCTTCCACCGGCTCAACAAAACTGACGCGGACTTGTACCTCGCCGATCGAGCGGCAAAGGGCTTCACTGTTGTCCAGGCTGTGCTCTTGTCCAAGTACAATGTGACCACTATCCCTAATTTCTATGGCGACTTGGCCATTGACAATAGCGACCCTACGCAGCTGAATGAGAATTACTTCAGCTTCGTTGACTGGGTTACTGCGAGAGCCGCGGAATACGGGATCCTGATCTGCTTCGTGCCGGTATGGGGTCGGTATGTTAATGGCGGATGGTATGGGACCATCGGACCGCGACTCTTCAATGAGGAAAACGCCGCAGTGTTTGGGAAGTACCTTGGAAAGAGATACCCCGGTATACCCAAGATGATGGGCGGCGATGCGAATGGGTTCTGGGCCAACAATGTTCCTCAGGCGCGGCAGGCGTGGAGAGATAGCGAGGATGATTCCGCCGACCCTACTTCCTTTCTGGATCCTATTGAAGATACCCGCGGGATCTGGGCTGCCATGATGAAGGGGTTCAAAGAGGAAGAGGCAAAGGTTGGATACGATGCGTTTGTCACTTTCCAGCCGACGAGCCCTTGGATCTCTGATCCGCCTACTCCGTTGCCATATGGCCATAATGTACGCTAACGTGCGGTATAATCCACGTTCAAGTGCTAATTTGTACAGTACATCAACGGAACCCTAGGAACTCTCTCCATGGACGCCGTTCAATCCGGCCACGAAAACCCCGACCCCAACGGCATCGATGCAAATTTCACAGTCCTCACCCCCTGGGACTCAACAAAGAACTACGAGAACATCATCCAGATGCGCTCGCAGTTCCCCGGTCCGGTCATGGACGTCGAGAACCATTACGAAGGCGCGCACGATTCCTTCGATACCGACAAGCCGCTCTGGAATGCGTCGCATGTTCGTCATGGCTTCTATCCTGCGGTGTTTAGCGGTGCTTGTGGTATCACCTATGGGAGTCTTCCGGTGCAGCAGAGCTATGAGAATAGATCGCTTGTTGCGAGCCCGGAGCATTGGCAGGTGCCTCAGCTGGGGCTGTCGGAGGATGCGAGCTGGCATGAGGCAATCCATTGGCCTGGTGCTAAGCAGACTGGGTATGTAGGGAAGTTGTTTACGTCGTTGTCCAGGGAGGAGTTTAATGGATTGAGGCCTGCGAGGGGGTATATCCGCTCACCGGAGGGAAAGGAGAACATCCTCTCATACGAGTCGAACCGGTATATCGCTGGTATGATTACCAAGGGGCACTACTGGGTGTACACAGGATACGGTGACGCTTTTAATCTCGACCTCGCAGGGATCTCGGAGGATTGGGGTTATCCGGCCGACCAGCTGCAGGTTGAGTGGCTTGACCCTCGAACATCCCATACTCATAAGGTGGACTCCGGAATACTTGAAACTTCGAAGGATGAGGCAACATTTACGCCTCCGAGCAGCGGTGGAGTGGATCACGACTGGGTGTTGGTCATCAAGTCGACTTCTAATAGTTGTTGATGTCAGTCAGTCTGCCTGGGGTGGTATGGAATATTTTGAATTTTTAGCCACTTCACAATTATACTATTAAATGAGTACTGATACAGTGAGACCCATGTCTTATCACTTTCCATGTGCAAAGATTTCTATATACAACCCTCATGTACTCCTGCACCGGTAGATGCGTGTTACCGTTCAATGGGCGGAGTTGGCAACTCGGATGGAGCCTGGTTGGAGGGATTCGAGGGGAGCTCATGATGACCCCATGGCTTATTTTCATCGTGATACGGACCGACTGTGCTGATTGTCGGGGGTGTTGCTTGCAATAACCTCTTCCGTTGACTCCGCTCGTACAACGCCCATGCAATGGATAAAAGGGCAATCACCCCCAATGGTACCCCGACTCCTGCCCCAATCGCAACATCGTGGTTCGATGAACCGGTATCCTGAGCCTCCTTGGTATCTGTGGACGAGGAGGTAGTGTTTGCGTCGCTTGTACTAGTGTTGGCGTCGGACTCTTTCACGTAGCCCTCCAAGAGCGCCACCCCCGGGATGAACTTGGCGGATTCGATTGTAAAGGGCTCGTCGTAATCGCATGCTGGGAACTCTTCTCCGGGCCTGTTGACAATGGAGTTGCAACAGTATTGGCTCTCACCATCCTCGGTCACATTGTAAAGCACGATCGCAACTCCGGTGCGCTGTGTTTTCGCTGGAGGAGATTAGCCGTTGACGAGTAGAGATCTGGGGCTATGAGACCTACTGCAATACGTGGGGCACTTTGCACTCTTCCAATCGCGATCTGTGCAGGTGCCGCGCGAAAGACCAAAGGGCTGGTCCTGGGACAGACAGAGGCCGTTATCCAGGCAGATTGACCCTCTGCCACAGCATGCACTGTCCTCCTCACCGGGTTCACATTGGACGTCATCGTAAGTCTCCTTTTTACTTGGATAGTAACATGTTGCAGTGGACAGGCTGACAAGCAGCGCAGTGCAAAACAGCAAGCCCAGTCGGGATCGAAAGGACGCACTGCCGGCCATTTTCGAGGTGCGCGTGAGGAAAGCTAGAGGAGAGCAGGAGAGTGGGAGACTCCGGCCAGAAGAAGCGAAGAGCCTCGAGCTCAGCCTTGTCTGGCCCTGGATTAGGGGCTTTTTGATGAACTCCGCCCCATACTCATTTTATTTTAGCCGGGGACAAAAAGCAACGGGCCGACGATTGGATACGCGAGCTTGGCCCTGCACGCTCGAACCCTCCTCAGCAAGCTAAACCAGAGCCATCGCGGACCGGGTCTTGGCTCGTATTCGATACGGATTCGACTGTTGATTTTATTTTGAATTGCGACCAAACCTCGCAAGGTACCTGGCTTGCTTTCTGCAAACTTCAGTGAGCCTGGCGCCCCAAGCTTTCTGGTCCCGAGTTGTGCCAGCCACGAGGTGCGCCATGGCCGATGAGTTGGCAAAGCTATTGTAAGCACTAATGCAAGCTCTGTATTGGCTTGTTGATGCTCACGTTGTCCCGCTGCGCCACGTTCACAGGATTGATTTGGCCGCTTCGGGAATTTCGCATGCTCCCCCGTGAAGGCTTGTCCAGTGAATTCAAGGACCCTCGGAGACATGACTCGAAGATTGGCATATGCAGTCTTTTATCAGGTGAATGGCGAGTTTATGATCGGCAGCTGCTGGTATAGGAGCCTCTATTAACGAGATCGATGACGACGCATTCACCCCGCTTGCCACGATTTCAGGACGAGAACCCCAGATCTCGATAAAATTATGATCCACGTTTTGCAACTCATAATGTGCCCCGGAGCATGGCTTTTATCCGCCGATACCTCTGGTTGTGGTCGCTGCTTCTGACTGCTTTCTTCTTTTTCCTTCTCCGGTCTCTTCCTGTCCGTAGCCCCTGGCCTTCCATAAAGGTTTTCAATCCAGCCATTTATCTACAATGCACGAGGCAGTGGAAGCCGACTGATGACACTGCTCCATTTGCCCATGAGCCGGTAGGGATAGGAACACTCCGCGATGTCAGGTATGTAGCATCGAACCTTATCAGGGCTATTCTTATTTGTTTGCAGAGAGGGGAACTTCTACCGGGGAGGAGTTTCCACGATAGAATTATTGAACGGATCGTCGCATCTTCCCGCGATTTACGACCCTTATCCAGATTATAATGGAGAGCAAGGGGGATTCAAAGCCTGCTATGGACCACGAGGAACCATCTTAAATCGGCGGGACCCTGAAGATATGGTTCTGACCTACCCTGGTCTGCAGGAAGGTACGTTCTTCTAAACAAATTGTGAACCTGTCTAAAAACTCGTTTATCTAGGCTTTCCGTTCCCAAAGTACGGTTCGTACGAAGCTCTCAAACTGGACGGTTGCACCTGCGCAACCCGAACCTCTCGCTTCGGAGCATATGGTTACATGGAGTCGGGACCGGGCAGCTCTAGTAGTGCCGCAAATCAGGTCTCTTGGGAAGATGTCAACTGGAAGTCGCTCCAGGCGCAGTGCCTTGAGAGGAACAGTGGCAGGTATAGAAACCAAGATAGTGGTTGGGATGGCCTGCTGCCGTTGCAATATGAAACCGTTCAACTCAACCAGAAGCGCAACTCACCAGGGTCTCAGACACGGTCAGCTGTTGTACTTCGAGCATGGCATGATATGAAGTGGACTGATAATATGAAACATCACGTTCGGTCCCTCATAATGGAGCTTTCGTTGCACTCTGGCGCGGAATATGAGGTGTTCCTCTTGACTCACGTCAAGGACAACGATGTCCCGCTATACGGCCCTGATGAGGGTGAAAATGTCCAGAAGCTAAAGGAAATGTATATTCCCAGAGAGTTCTGGGGTATAACAATATTCTTCAATGAGCAGACGCTGGAGTCGTGGTATCCTATGGTGGACGAGCATAAGTATGGCCCCTGAGTATTTCAAATTCTTCCCAGTACTAATTCTTAGACCCCTACATCAACACTTGCAGCCCATGCAGATATTCTCGGTTGCATTCCCCGAGTTCGACTACTACTGGCAATTAGAAATGGACGCGCGTTTCACCGGCCATGCGTACCATTTCCTTCAACGGGCAAGCGAGTTTGCAAAACAACAGCCTAGAAAGTATCTATGGGAGCGGAATGCATACTTTTATATACCCGGTGCGCATGGAAGTTGGACAGATTTTCTCGCTAAAGTCGACAAGTCAATGGAGGGTAAAGCCAGTATTTGGGGTCCTGCTCGCCCAGAGTCTCTGCCATGGCTAGACCCCGTTGGACCTCATCCCCCTATGAAATTTGTTCAGGACAATTACGAATGGGGGACTGGCGAAGAGGCAGATCTGATTACCTTTCTCCCAATATTCGACCCGTCCGACACGACCTGGGTGTTCTCGGACATGGTCTGGAATCTGCCTGAAAATATACCGCGGCGTGCGTCTCCGGTTACCATGGGCCGATTCTCCGGTCTCCTACTGCGTTCTATCCACGATGCACAAGCGGATCAGGGGTTCGCATTGGTGTCGGAGATGACGGCCGCGTCATTCGCACTATGGCACGGTCTGAAAGCCGTCCACGTCCCCCATCCATTATATGCAGATGGCAAATGGACGCCGAAAGAGTTGGCGAGGATTGTAAATCATGGTCCCCCGGAGAGAATTAATGGCGGACCTGATAGTCTCTGGAACTGGGACCATGAATTCGACCATATCTTGTATCGAATGACGTATATGTTCACTGCCCAGACTCCCGAGGACCTTTACCGGCGATGGTTGGGCTACGAAATAGATGCCAATCAATACACCGATGGCAGTTATCATCAGGACCCCCAAGGACGGAATTGGTTTGATAGTGGCGATTTGCGCGAGGATTTATATGGTCCGCTGTGCTTTCCTTTTATGCTTCTGCATCCCGTCAAGAACACGGCGCGGGTGAAAGGAGCGGACATGGCTGTTCCTGTGTGATGCTTCATAACCTTCATAATTCAAAGAGATGCATAAAGATCATAACTATCCATACCTCGGTCCTTCTGATTTAGAAACGTATTTTATCCTTATACGGTACGGAACCGGGACGATCCGCGTGGGCCTGTCATGTGACAGTGTGGCCTGTCAAGTTGTCAGCAGAGTCAGAATTGTGCAAGGGATGAATGAACGACTGGAGGTGAAGCTGACAAAAGTACTGACCGGCGACTCAACAGACTTTCCAGTGCCCTGTTTTCTCGAGTATTCCAGTCCTCGGCGACTCAACAACCGTCCAGTCGCCCGTTCAGTCAAGAGAGTTCCCGTTCAGGCAATGACAGTTGTGTTAGTGCGGGGATGCTAATTGACAGGCCCCACTGACTCGAATTCGATCTCTCTTTTTTTCCTTTCTCTTCCTCTTTCTCCCCAGGTTCTCGTACAATGGCAAGCACAAACGTCCACGTCGAAGCGGCTGTGCCCGAGCAGCAGGAGGAAATTGAAGCAGAGCACTCCGACTACGACTCTGCCGTCTCGGACTCCGACTTCGCCTCGCTCACAACCTCGCTTTCGTCCAGTGTGACAAACTACGTCTACGAGAACGGCCGTCGCTACCACCGCTTCAGAGAGGGCCAGTATTTATTCCCCAATGATGAGGTCGAGCAGGATCGCCTGGACATGGTCCACCACATCGACCGTCTGATGCTTGGCGGGAATCTGTTTAAAGCGCCGATTTCGACGTCTCCCCAGCGGGTGCTGGACATCGGAACCGGCACGGGGATCTGGGCGCTGGAATTCGCCGATGAGTTCCCCAGTGCTGAGGTGCTAGGAATCGACCTGAGTCCGATCCAGCCGCAATGGTATTCCACCGAGCCGAGTTCGTGTTAGAGCGCATGGTTAATCCGTTTGGTGTAGGACTGCCCCCAACTGCCAATTCGTCGTCGACGACGTCGAGGCTGTCTGGCCGTATCCAGCGGTCAAAGCTTTTGACTATATCCATCAGCGCAATATGGTCGGATCCCTTGCTGACTGGGATCGCGTCGCGCGCCAGGCCTTCCAGCACTTGAAGCCCGGTGGTTTCTACGAACTCCAAGAATTCCACTTTCAGTTCTTGACCCAGGGCAATGAGGATGCTTTTAACGATTCCGCCATCAATGAGTGGCAGAAGCTCCTCGCCGAAGGGACAGTCAAATTCGGAAAGCCGCTGAATATTGCACCCGAGCTCGCCAATAAAGTCAAGCGCGCCGGCTTCGTCAATGTTCAGGAGGATGTGCTGAAAATTCCCATCGGGTCATGGCCCAAGGACAAGGCGCTCAAGACGATCGGCCAGTGGATGCAGGTTCATGCGATTGAGTCAGTCGAGCCACTCACCCTGGCGGTGTTTACCCGTGTCCTGGGCTGGAGCGAGGCGGAATGCCGTGTGCTGATTGCAAAGGTCCAAAGGGAATTCAAGGAGCGTCGGCAGTATTATGTTCACTGCCATATTATTTACGGCCAAAAGCCGACTGTCTAAGCGATTGATGTTTGATTTTATGCTACCGATAGCGCTGTTATGCGAATGAGCCATGTCTTTCTTTGTTTGTTAGATATCACTATGCTATGAATATTTCTTGATGAGGCACATCACCTCCTCCACGTCCTCCCAAATCCGCTGTCGATTGCGCAGTCCTTTCAGCCTGTCCCAGTTCTGTTTAATCTGTACATACACCTGATGCCAATTTGCGTTCGTTCGAGAGAGTTTAACATCCGGTCCAGCACTCGGATTCGGGAGTAGAAAATCAAGCAAGCCGTTGACCGGTGTATACTCCTCTGCCAGGATTTTGGAATAGTGTTTGCGTTCTTCGATTAAGAGTTTCATCTCGTTCGCGGTCATCACGGTCCAGGGAGAAGGCGTATGCTCGATTTCCCCCTCGTCCCATGCTTCCCAGAGCCAGGGCATTTCATTGCGTACAAGTCGATACCATATACTGTTTGGCAGATTGGTGAACACTGTCGAGGCCATTCGCAGGCTAGTTATATCAGCAGAATCGAGAAGTCCAACTATCAAGAGGCGGATGTCAAGCGGCAATGACTCCAAGTTGGCCCGGCCTTGCTCTCGTATTTTTGTTACTTCTGGGGACTTGTCGGTGTTATTCTCTTTCGCTGCAGCTAGAAGAGACGGTAGACATGGCACGTAGAGCGGGTTGGCAACCAGATACTCCGCCCCAGGCTCGTGCTTCCAGAACTGTTCCTGTGCTGCGTAAACCTCGCCTGCACGAGGAAACGAGTGGAAGTCTTCCCAGCTAAACTCTGCATTCCGCCACTTCATGAGTCCGGATACATTGACGTGCTTGAACTGGGCTTTGGATTGTCGACAGAATATGTCAAAGCACCAGGGGTGGAATGGCATCGCCAGGTCATTTGAAGGAGTCCATTCTGTCTACAAGTTCCATTAGCAATGTCCGTGCCAGTACAACTGGTGGGAAGTTACGTCAAAATTAACATTGTCTGCCCAGGGACTCTCCAACCCCCCTCGAGCAGGCCAGACGGTAGAATCGCCCATATCCCGCGATGCCATACCATCGCAAACTCCAGATAGGAACCAATCTTGGGATGTCTCCCAGGGTTCGTGCAGACCATCGGGTTTCCATCCCCCTTCAGCTGAGCTCTTATGCACCAGGAACTGGGCTGTGCGACATCCTCGCATCTCTTCGAGGCTGATTCGGTATCCTGAGTACGCATTCGCCTCTGTGCAGTTTGGGCCGGGGATATGTTCCAGCACTTCGGGGTCATGTCCCCCTGGCATTTCATCACCTGTGATAGGGAGGATAGTCTCGGTTCTACCACATGTATTTGTATTTGAGTAGCCAAAGCTCCCGACAGGTTCTCCGTCGAATTGGCCCTGTGGATCCAGTGTGCTGGACAAGAAGTCCCGGTATGCATCAGTAGTGGCGGTGCTTCCCTCCTCGTCGACGCTCATGGCATCGCCCGAGTCAGAGTCGTGGTCGGAGTCATATTCATATGGCTCTTCGTCGCTGTCCTCTGGCGCGTAGTCAGGATCATTCACCACGTCGTCATCGTCACCCTTTGGATATTTCACAGCTACGGCGCAGCCATTCCGAGCACACTGCTCCAAGCTGTCCACCTCGTCGACACCTGGCTCATCGCATTGGCGGCCCGTGTAGTCCCAGCTGGCCAGATCGGGCTCGCCTGGTTTTCGACGCCGCGCAATATTGAAACTCACGCCGCATAGGTGGCAGTACACCTAGAATGTGTTAATCATGCTTGCTGCAAGGTGGGGCTGTAGGTACCTCCGAGTATCCTGCAATCATTAATCTCTATAAAATTATCCAGGAGAGTAACTTACCCATTTTACTCGTGAATTCTTTATAGATACAGTGCTTATAGTATTATCCCAAGGCGTCAAGAGACTTATATTGAGGCAGCTGCAGGCATCAGTGGGTGTCAACCTGTTTGTGTGGGTCTCGTGTTTACCGAGGCGATGGAACAATTTTACCACTAGACCAGAAAGGGCCTCAGGAAGGGTCTGTGTATGATAACTATCCAGGCAGCAGCTGTTCCTGTTCATCAAGGATGCACACTTCTGTTTACGAGTCACTGTTACAACAATTTATGTTTGTTTTGTAGAATGGATATGGACGTCGACGCAATAGAGAAGTAACGATATATATTTCCGCCACTGGTGCATAATACCACGATCTTGCTTTGTTTCCTAGTGCATCAGTTATGGTTCTGGGCTGCCATTGACATTAGTTTTCTTGTTCACGATGGTCCATTGGGAGTGACGAAACTGTTCTCGGCTTGAAGAGTTTCCTCAAGCCGCAGTGCTTACAATTTCCTATTTCGTTCACCCGATGCAGTAATTCTAACCCCGATATCCACATCTCCAAAACCTTCACTATCCAAGAGTGTTTTCAGATCCACTGTCTCCGCGAAAATGACGCAAGGTCCGGAGATTCTCCAGACTCGGCAGAAGGGATAGCCGGATGAATGGCATGTATAAATAAAGAGGGTACAGCACGAAGTAGGCCCCCTCAACCATCCGGTCAACCATGCCATCCCTCGTCGTCCTCACAGCCCTGTGGGCGTTGGCCACCCAGGCCCTTGCCAAATCGGTGAACAGGAGCGCCCTGTTGCCGATTCCGAAGAAACCCCGAGTGTTTATTCTGTCCGACATTTCCAACGAACCCGATGATCAGCAGTCGCTGACTCGGTACCTTCTCTACGCCAACCAATTCCAGACAGAGGGCATTGTGGCGGTCACGTCGACCTGGCTACGCGATGAAGTTCACCCTGAGGATATGCTGTCTGTTATCGATGCCTATGGCAATGTCACGGAGAATCTCAACCAGCATGCCCCGCTGAATGCCCCGTATCCATCCGGTGACCACATTCGCAGTCTTTTGCGGAAGGGCGCGGAGGTACGATCTATTAAATGGTTTAATATTGAGGTACTAAATATCTGTTAGACGTATGGAATGACTGCCGTCGGAAGTAATGTTACCCTCAGCGACGGAGGAAAGCTGCTGCTCGAGCGCCTCCAAGACCCATCGGACGAGCCGCTGTGGGTAACGGCCTGGGGTGGAACCAATGTGCTCGCACAGGTTCTGCACAAAATCCACGATACTCTCTCTGCTGAGGAGGCGGCTGCGTTGCGTTCCAAGCTACGAGTTTACGCCATCTCCGACCAGGACGATACCGGCGCGTGGATCAGACAGCAATGGCCGGATATCTTCTACATCTCATCCACACATGGCTGGAACCAGTACGGACTTGCTGCTTGGATCGGCATCTCGGGCGAACGATACTATGGCGTTGACATTGGCGGTCCTGACTTTTCCAAGGTATCGCACAGTTGGCTGCGTAATAATATCCAGATCGGATCGTATGGGAAGACGGCGTATCCAGACTACAAGTTTATCATGGAAGGCGACACCCCGACGTTCTTGTATCTCGTGCAGAATGGTCTGGGTATGCCGGAGTATCCCCAGTACGGCTCGTGGGGAGGTAGATATGACCTGGTGAATCCGTCAACGGTGCTTAACTTTCGCCACTACTCTGACTCGGCTGATCGGGTTGTTGGCGTGGATAACCAGACCTATACTTCCAGTGCTGCGAGTGTCTGGCGGTGGAGAGATGCGTTCCAGAACGACTTTGCTGCGCGTATGCAGTGGTCTCTGCCGTTGAATATCAGCAAAGCTAACCATCATCCTGTTATTGCATTGAATGGGAGCACTGGGCTTGCTCCCTTGAACCTCACTGTTTCTGTCGGGTCTACTGTTACTCTCGATGCCAGGGGAACTTCTGATCCGGATAATGACAGTCTGACCTTCCGGTGGTTCCAGTACAAAGAGCCTGGTACTAATGACTGGAATGTCGATGGCAAAGTCCCGGCCCTGAATGTGAGTACCTCGAGTGGCGGCCGATTGGCACAGGTGCACATTCCTGCTGAAGAAGAGAGCTGCAATGGTGAAGGGGATAATCCCTCTGGATGCTGGCTGCTGCACTTGATTCTCGAGGTGACGGATAATGGATATCATCCGTTGACCAGCTACCGTCGCATTCTCTTGCAGACTGTCTAACTGAGTGTGTGATATGTACCTTCTTATAAACAAATATGAAACAACCATTTGGAGTATTCTGAAGCAGGAAATATCCATATCTAATAAAGAAATACCCATAGACATCAAATCAATACACATCAGCAATTACCACGAAACTACCGCTATGATAGACTGGCAAATGCCTCTTTTATATCATAGCCATACACCAACTCATTATGCCAATAGTCCGCGGCCGTAGGTTTACAGATCAGCCACGCCTCGTCCAACGCCTTGACCACGTCTTCTGGTAGCGGGCCTTTCTCAAGATTCTCAAGGTTCTGCTCCAGCTGGATCTGACTCGAGACGCCAATAATAATACCGTCGTTACCGCCGTCCTTGATATTCAGCGCGGAATGGTGCGTTAACCAGCGCACGGCAACTTCAAGTAAGCTCAAGCCGTACTGTTGAGCAACCGGCTCGACAATGCGCAGCGCCTCGAACGTGGCGTCCTTGAAATAGCGCTTGCGATATAGATCGCCGACTTCGCGGTCGACGTTGGAATATCGGCCTTCGCTGGGGACGGAGTTGGTCGAGAGGGAGGTGTATTTCCCGGAGAAGAGACCACCTGCCAGCGGATTGTAGACAACAATATCCAGGCTGTATCGGCGACACGCGGCGACGAGTTCTGGCTCGATGGTGCGCGTGATGGCGTTGTACATGCATTGGAAGATCTGACAGTATTAGTCTTATATTTAGTATACCTAGGGGGTGGGTGGGAAGCACCGTTGGTTGTACCCATCCATTGACTCGACACAACATGACAATCTCTGCAACCTCGTACGCAGTATAGTTCGACAAACCCAGCTGGATGAACTTGCCCTGCTTGTGCAGTTCATTGAGCTTCCCCAGCGGCTCCTGGAATGGTGTCGTGCGGTCGGGGGCGTGCAGGTAGAAGATGTCCACACAGCCTGTCCCTAGTTCTGATAGAGACCTGTTCAGCATCTCCTCGACTATTTCTGCTTTATGGGCGCCGGCTTTCTCCTCGTCAGCTCCGTACGGGTACCATTTTGTCGCGCAGCTGAGGCCGCGCTCTTTCCACCGCGCGAGGCGGGTGAATGCTTCTTGCTGGCCGCCGACGTAGCAACGTGCAGTGTCGATCTCGTTGTAGCCCTGCGATTGGAAATAGTCGAGAATAGAGTTGTAGGTGTCCAGGGATGTGATCCGAGCGCCGGTCGATGTGTCTGGGCCACTGGAGGGGGTTAGTATGGATATTAATGGTGGTTGGACACCTACAAGGTCATTGTACCCAGGATAACCCGGGGTTTTCCTCTATTCGCCATTTTAATTGAATGCTTTTTTTTCTCCTTGAAGAGCAGCGATTCGTTCAGCATAAGATAGTCCACTAAATACAGCGCTGGTTACGAATCGCCATCTCCTGTCGGCTCGGATGCCTTCCGAGCAGGTGTCGGTTTCTCCCGATCGTGAGTCAATGCTCGGCTCGGCTGCAATAACTAGAATGGCATTGTATATTATCTGGCGAACCACCTGCTGACCGTACAGGCTTCTACCGGATATTCAACCCAAGCGGTTATCTGATAATAGTCCGTCTGGCTGGATTCATCGATTGTCTGCGTGGGCTGACTGTGACTGCATGGTCATGACATCACCTGCTCAACTATTTATACCAGAGCAAGTCGAAGAACAGTCACAGTAGTAGTTGCTATAGTAATCGCTGTATTAAATATTATCAAAATGCCATTTGGAACTCTGTCTGTATCCAATACCGCCATCCCACAGTATGCGCCGCCGTATCCCACAGACGGCAGCGACTATACCAGCGACACCGTCCTGACAATCTCATACATAACAACATCCCAATGCGTGCGTGATTTCGTCCCAGACATGCTCGAGCTCGACGACGAGCCCGAAGTGCTGGTGATGCTCGTCCAGCACAGAATGACCTCGTTCGGCCCGTACAATGAGTACGTCCACGCGGTCAAGGTCAAGTACCAGGGTCAGAAATATGACTACTTCCTCTCGCTGATCCTGGATGATGACTCGCCGATATCATGCGGTCGCGAGCAGTTCGGATTCCCCAAGAGGCTGGGGGTTGTGAGTTTGGAGCCGAAGACTGGAACCCCCATCACCCATGGTGTCGTGGAGAGGCCGCCGGGGCAGAAGATTGTGGAAGTAGGGTTCCAGCCGAAGCATAAGGTCAAGAGTAGTCTGGAACATACAATTCGGGGCCTGAATCTGCGTGTTATCCCCTCGGTGGTGCCGGGGCAAGGGCCGTCTGTTAAGGAGCTGGTGCCCGTTGATATCACCATCGAGGGCAGTGCGGTATGGCAGGGCGATGGGTCAGTGTGTTTCCCAGAACCATCGCGGTTTGATCCGATGCATGAAGTCAAAGTGCTTCGATATGAGCCGGCGACGCTGCTGCGGAATGCGTCGCTTGCGATACGATGTCCGACCAAGGTGTTTCCACTTTAGTTAGTATCCTCGGCTTTGAATTATATTTTGTAATTACTGTTTTATTAATTAGTTAACTAATTGTACGAGGTGCTTAATAATTTAAATAAAAGGTAGTATTTGACCCCCACTACCTACCCCTCATCTCCAATCCAATTAATTTCATCAATCATGGCACCTCCAGCAATATACCCCAGCCTGCAAGACAAGACAGTCGTCATCTCCGGCGGCGCAGAAGGAATCGGCGCTGCAACCGTCGAGGCCTTCGCCCTGCAAGGCAGCCAAGTCATCTTCCTGGACATCTCCAAAGACGGCGCCCAGAAGACAATCGACCATGTCGTCTCGCGGACACCAGAGGCCGAATCCCGAGCTGGTCCTGCCATCAAGGCCCCTATATTCTACTACTGCGACCTGAGCAGTCTCGCTGAAGTGCAATCGACCGCTGCAAAGATCCTAGAAGAGCACGGGCCCGTGCATGTCCTGGTTAACAATGCCGCTGCGGCGGGCAGCGTCGCGCGACTTGGTTCGCAGGATGTCACGGCTGAAGCGTGGGATTTCAGCATGAATACGAATCTGCGACATGTCTTTTTCCTTACGCAGGCGTTTCTACCGGGGATGAAGAGCCTGGGTGGTGGGAGTATCATCAATATGGGGTCGATTACATGGCGTATTCCAGCTGCTGGCACGCCGGTCTACGGGGCCTGCAAAGCGGCCATCATGGGTTTGACGCGTACGCAGAGCCAGGAATTTGGCGCCGACAATATCAGGGTTAACAGCGTCATGCCGGGTGCGATTGCGACCGAGCGGCAGATTCGCGATGTCCTGACGCCGGAGTACCGTGCGGAGGTTTTCCGAGGGCAGGCTCTACAGCGAGATCTGGTTCCGATGGATGTGGCAAAGGTGATTGTGTTCTTGGGAAGCGAGGAAGCGAGTGCAGTGACGGGCAGCTCGTATGTTGTTGATGGTGGCTGGGTTGGTGATCCTTGAACCTATATAAAGAGGACAGTAAAGATGAGACAAGTGGTCTAATTGTATTTATGTGTATTGTGTGAAATCGCCATGTTAAAGCTGGAAATGCGACTCATCAAGGTCATCAAGGCATAACGCTAAAATGCAAGATATAAAGAGAAATAAAAGGCATAATACAAGACTACTTTGGCAGCCCACGATAAGTGTTGACGTTCTTGAAGCTCCGCGCAGTCTGGAATGTGAACCACGACGACCACAAGAACGCGATGAACATCATCGCGCCCGCAGTTAAACCAAATATCGCAGTCTGCCATCGTTAGCACATATAATTAGATGGCAAAAGAAAGAGAATACCTTTCGCTCGTCAGTGTCGTTGGCCACCATAAAAGGCTTCGCAATCAACACCACGATCGAAACCGAGTATGAAACCCACGACCAGGCCATCAGTGCAATAGGACACTGCCATGTCAGAACCATGCTGGGGTTTATCGACCTGTGCAGCAGGAGACTGTCGGTCGCTCCTCCAACCTCTGGTCTGAATATCACAGTCCATGAGCGGCTGCGCGCATCCAGAAACTGCGCCCGCGCGACTTGGAACATGTTGTGCATTCCGGCATCGCATGGACCGTCGGCCATACTGTGGTTATTGGAGGGGCACATCTTGTGGAAGAACATGAGGTGCTGGGAGCCGGTGACGAGGGCGCCGATGGTGAAGAAGAGCGATGTGTAGAGGAGGGCAGAGACAGCCCATGGCGAGCCATCCAGTCGGGGCCAGGTTGCCACTGTAAGAGCTGTATTTATCGTCGCCTGTGACAGTTAGAAAAGACTCCGAAAACAAAGAGAGAAAGGACATACGGCGAAGCTGATGTACTTGAGCTCCTCGCCCTTTCCCAGCGCAAAGTCTCGCACTCGCTCGCTTAGCTCGAGCAGATCCTTTTGAGGGGCGGAGATGCGCTCGAGGGGCTCGATTGTATATCTCACGAGAGTCCCATAGTATGGCCAGGTAAAGAGATACAGGGCGTAGTACGGCAGGTTTCTGAGCTGAGGCATGGTTGCAGGCCTGGGCTTACCGAGGGGTTGCATTGCAGCCCTTTTAAACAGAGCAAGGCATACTCTGCATACTCCGATCTATAAAAATAATAAGGGAAGACGAATACTAGTTCTGTTCCCAAATGCTTGATTGGACAGCCCAGGTGCTCGAGTCAGAGCCCGTCGGTGATTTGCTGGCCCGTAAGTGCAAGCATGCTGATCCAGTTTTTGTCTGGTTAGCGGCTGCTGATCGGTCTATTTTAGTCTGCCTAAGCCTGTTTAAATCTGTTTTAGTCTATTTCAGGGTCCTCCTTGCATGTCAAGGCGAGTCAAGGCGCGGGATCGCCGCACTGCCCCGACGGGCTGAGCACCGAGTGTGCCTGACTATAGCAGTATACCAAGGCACAACTTAAGAACTAATTCTCAGCCGGTATACTTTGAATTTGGTCAGAATTTTGACTCATCCAGGTCTGGTCATGTCACATCTTCCCTCGTCCCTGGCCGGTGGCCGGCGAGGCCGCAATCAGCCAAAACAGGCCGCCATAATCGAGACAAACGCCTCCCGTTACGAGCGTCCGATCGTCTGGAAATGTCGCTGGCTGGACGGCTGGCTGGGAATGTACGCGCAGACAAATTTCATGTTGAATGACGGCGTGGGCCTTGCCAAATACGCCGCCCCGTCGGAGCTCCAGATGCACTGGGCCCTGCGCATCGGCCCTTATCTATACGAGCTGATCACCGATGAGAGCATGGGGATTTCGTGGCGATACGTGGATGAGACTCGCTGGGAGTCCTGGAAGTCTGCTACTCCTGATAGAGTTGTAGGAGAGACCTGCGCGACGGATACTGAGCTGGCACAAATGGGTACGTCGCCTCTGTTATATGGTCAAAGGACGTTTCCAGTTGATATATGCTAATTAAACCAGCCGAGGAAGTGATCTCGCAAATGCAATGCCGTGACCCTGTGTCCTCCTCTCCTACAGCCAAGTACAACTTCGTCAGGAACAACTGCCACACCTTCGCCCTCCGACTGCTTGAGAACACCATCAACTCGGATATTGGAGCACTTGATATGCGTGCCTTTGCAGGATATGATGTCGGAACAGTGGGAACATCTGCATCGCCCGCCTTTGCAGGCTGGAGGAAGATGAATGCCGTCTCGAGCCACCACAGCGTGCCGGAACTATGGGGCTCTCCAAGTGCGTACCTTCGAGCGGTCTCGGATATGGCCAAGGGCAAGCTGAGAGAAAGACATTTTGAGGTTCTCCTGCCTGACTACCAGGGCGGCGCTGTTGCGGAAGAGAGGTCCAGCATACAAGCATTGATCGCTGCTGTTTACGGCCCGTCTGGCTGATTTCGACCTGGCATGGCCATGGAGGCTGAACTCAGAGGTATAGATATTGGACTCGCACCGTCCCTCTTGAATTCAACCAGCAGTCCTAAACAATCTCAGTTCCAGATCATTCTCAATTACAATTCTTATCAATCACCAAAATGAAGACCAACTTCCTCGTTGTCCTTGCCACCCTGGCCGCCTCTGCCCTCGCCAGCCCTGCCGCGGATGCCGATAACCTCGTCGCCAGAGCCGACATCTGCCACAAGCCCAGCAGCTGCAGTTCCTTCTGGTCCGGCAAGTGCGAAGAGTACTGCGCGCCCTACCAGTTCTCCCACATGAGCGGCGATGACTGTGGCGGAACTACCAAGAAGTGCTGCTGTGAGAAGCCTTAAATGAACAAGTATGGTTTAGTGAAGGCTGTTCTACGACAGTAATGTGGTGGTGATAGCTGTCGGATGTTGAGCCCAGTGTCTCAAACCCGCTATGTTCTTTCTTCTGTTGTCAGGCTGAATCCCTGGCTATTCTCATGTCTTTCCTATGTCCATTTCTTTCAACAATCCTTGTACATGGAGTGACTAGCTTCCATTGCTATTCACCCATGCATGAACAAGTTTTATAATCTGTTGGATTCTATATTACAAAATATTGTGGTATATATGCCTCTTTATTGTATAATATAATTCGGTAAATTGTACCCGTAGCAATCCATGGGCTCTGCAGCATCCGTAACCAAGGTTCTATTCGGAAGCTCCGAGAAGCAGGGCCGTACTACCTAGCTCTGAGGTGTCGGCATTGACGATCCCGTTGAAGGCGGAGCTCTTCACACCCTATATCAGTATCAAAGTGGCCAGGTCGACATTCACCGTTTCTACAGTACATGAATCTTCATGACAGGAAAACCTTTCTTGTTGCTAGCGTTGCAATGGAAAGATATAAATAGGCGCTGCATAGCTGTGTTTAGTGCGAAATCAGACTCTTTCATATTGATCTTGTAGAGATTTCCCACATGAATGTTACTAGAGTCAAGCATCGGGGACGGGTAAATATATACGCCCGGGCAGTTAGTGACCTAGTTCAGGTATGGGTCAAAACTGTAATGTTTATAAATTAAACCTAAACCTAATCACTCTACTTCGAAGGTGTTCTGCAGTACTCTGTAGATCATCCTGGGTAGAGTGGGGGCAGAATGGCGGTGGAATTGACGCAGTGACATCAGTGGACGTGGAGGATTGACATCCCACCCATCATTTTAATGTCTTAAACCTCTTAAATCATTCCAAATCTTAAGGTTATATTGCTTTTTCGACATCATATTTCTTTTTCCTGGCCGCTCTTGCCGCGGTCGCAGCAGTCCCTGTTAAACTGCACAACCAGTAGACAGACGGACACTGTAGCAAATTTGTAAAAATTTAATACACTAATTTCAAAAACAGCGAAATGCAAGAATTAAACTGTGGCTGTTTCGAATGATCCATGATCTGATAAGATTATCTGATTCTGATTATCTGATTATGTGCCCCCACTGCGCTACGCAATTAGTATTGACCAGTGGGTTCCTTAGCCAGCCATCTGTGAGTCTTTTTTCGTCTAACCTGCTGTATTATTGGCTACGGCTCAATTCACGCGGGAACAGCGGCCAGATGAATCCATTGTGACGGGCTTGCTTGCTGCTTCAGTCCGAGCGTCCGACTTCGGCTGCACGGTGCGTGCAGGGACCACTCGTGCGTCCGCCCACTTTAATAACCTAACTTATTTGCTCGTCGTGCCCTCTGTGAGTTTCAGCCTCGGTCTCTGTCGATTTCGTCTCAAGCATAATGGGTGTTCGTCCTTTGATCCGGAGGACTCGAACCGTCCTCCGCCGCATGTCCGCGGACAACGAGGCCACGGACGAGGCTTCCATCGAGCAGCCGTCGGTCCACCAGAGCAAGAGCCAGCAGAATTCTGACTCGCAGGGCGGGGCTGAGGCCTTTGGCATCCCGGAGGCACGCGACTCTATACCAAACAGGAACCAGCGCGGTGTCCAGGATGTCGAGGCCGTGACTATGACCTGGTCCAAGGGCACGCTGATTGCAATGTTCATAAAGTACGTCTCTTCAAATTGGAAAGACTCTCCTCTTGTCTAATTAGTTCAGTATCTGGTTCCTGTATTTCATCAGCGCCTTCCAACTCTCCGTCTCCAGCAGTCTCAACCCGTTCGTCACCAGCGCGTTCAAAGCCCATTCGTTATCTGCAGTCCCAACGGCTCTCGGCGATGCCTTCGCCGCTGCAACCTATCTCCCGATGGCGAAACTCATGGATGTATGGGGTCGTGCAGAGGGCTTCCTCTTCATGGTGCTGTGTCTGACAGTAGGGCTGGTTCTTATGGCCGCCTGCCATACCTTCGAGGCCTACTGCGCTGCGAATGTAAGGCGGAATCTACCTTGTAGTGGACAACTTTTGACGAGCAATTTAGGTCTTCTACTACATCGGCTTCTACGGGATGGAATACGCAATCGATGTTGTGACGGCCGATGCGTCGAGTCTGAGAAACCGTGCCTTCGCCTATGCATTCACGTCGTCTCCGTATATTATCACTGCTTTCGCTGGACCGAAAGTAGCAGAGCGATTCTACTATGAGGTCTCCTGGCGCTGGGGATTTGGTGCCTGGGCGATCGCGATGCCAATTGTGGCTCTCCCACTGTATGGCATTCTGAAGTACAACCTGCTCAAGGCACACAAGGAGGGATACAGGGTGAAGAGACCGAGTGGTCGAACGGTGTGGGAAAGCATTCAGCATTGGACGGTTGAGTTTGACTGTAAGCCCCCGCATATATTTCCATCTAGTGATAAAATCTAATTAAACAGTACTCGGTGTTTTCATATTCACTGCTGGCCTGGTGCTCTTCCAGCTTCCGTTCGACATCGCCGATTACGCAGCGAAAGGCTGGGCCACAGACTACATTATCGCCATGCTCGTGGTCGGATTCTCTATGTTGTTCTTCTTTGCCATCTGGGAAAGCCTTCTCGCTCCAGTTCCGATCTTTGAGTGGCGCTTGTTAACGAATCGAACCATCATCGGCGCCGTTCTGCTGGATGCCACGTACCAGCTGTCGAACTATTGCTGGAGTTACTACTTTACCTCCTGGCTGCAGGTCAACAATAACCTGACCATAACCACTGCCAACTACATCAACAACATCTTCGACGTCGTCTCTGGTGTAGTATTGTTGATCATCGGTTGGGCTATCCGCAAGATTGGCAAGTACAAGTGGACGCTGTACTTCTCGATCCCCATCTACATTCTCATGCAGGGATTGATGATCTACTTCCGCAAGCCGAATATGAACGTTGGTTACCAGGTCCTCTGCCAGGTGTTTCTGGCTATTAGTGGAGCCATCTTTATCCTGGTCGAGCAACTTGCCATTCTCGCTGCTGTCGACCACCAGCATGTCGCGACTGTACTGGCTTTGCTGAATGTCGTCGGTACGATTGGAAACTCAGCAGGTCTGACCATTAGTACCTCGATCTGGCAGAATACCTTCTATCCAGCCCTTGTACGATACCTGCCTGATTCAGCGATGGACAATCTCGACATGATTTACGAGGACCTTGGGACGCAAACGAGCTACCCTGTTGGAAGCACTGTTAGGACAGCTATTCAGGAAGCGTACGCCTATGCCGAGCTTAGATTACTCTCTGTTGGGTGTGGGATAATGGTTCTTTCGATTCCCTGGTGCATCCTTATCAGGGACGTCGACTTGAAGAAAAAGGTCCAGGTCAGGGGGACTGTGGTCTAGACAGTATACCCTGCATATCCTCATCGACTACTTGGCGTTAGTTTAGAATTAGATACCCACTATACGACTCATTATGACATTCGTGCAGCTAATATGTAGCAAATGTAGCAAATCTCTGCTATTAAGCACGAGCCACCAACTGACACAAGCCCACTCGCAACGAACTATTTTGCACAGCCAGCACCCTGACTCAGTTAGGTCCCAGTAGGTCCCAGTAGGCTCCATATCCGAAATCGGACAAGCTCGGTCCATCACGCAGTGACGCAGACGTAGGGCCCGAGTTGCCATGCAGCTTAGGTGGAGCTGGCCCCTCTCGCCTAGCTACCTAAATGAACGGTGCACCTCCGGCTTTCTTTCCCGTCTGTGCACGGTTACGTCGGCCGAGGCCTGCTTGGGTCTGGAGTATTTATCTGCTTCTCTCCCTGCTGCTCGTGGCCCGCAAAGAAGGCTACCCGTGCTGATGCGCAAGAACGAAGTCCAGGTTACTTGGGTGGTTGTGCCCCAGAGCTCGAACGAGCTAGTCAACACGAAGAGGATGGACGCTGGCTCGAGCCATGTCGAGTTTCCGCAGGGCATTATCTACGAGGATAACGAGATGGAGGATGCTGTCAGGGCTGGATCGCTTGAGGCGCTGGTGGACAATCTGACTCGTCCTGATAAGCTGGACGCGGCGTTCAATCGGGCTTTCCTGACGACATATAGCTATTTTGCGTCTGGAGAGGATGTTCTTCACCTGCTCATGGACCGGTTTGACTGTCTGCCGCCTGAAACGCTTAGTCCAACGAAGAGAGGGGAATGGATAAGAGAGACGAAGCCTGTGATCCAGTTGAGGGTGGTGAATGTGCTGAGGCAGTGGCTGGAGAGCTTCTGGATGGAGCCCCCGGGGCCAGAGACACATAGGAATCTGCTGAAGCTGCATCTGTTTGTTTCTGAATCGATCTCTAACGAGGCCAGTGCCGGGCAGCAGCTTCTTGCAATCGTCCAGTCCCGGCTCTCCGGTGGTGAGCGTGTCAAGAGGTCCCAGCCTTCATTTTCCAGTGCCCCAAAGCCCATTCTCCCCCGGAAGCTGGACAAGCTGCAGTTCCTCAAGATCGATGCGACAGAGATTGCCCGGCAGTTGACGCTGATGGAGGCGTCCGTCTTTGCCAAAGTACGGCCAACGGAACTGCTGAACAAGAACTGGCAGAAGAAAGAGAGCGAAGATGAACCTACGCCTGCGCCGAATGTGCGAGAGTTAATTCGATCCTTCAACCAGCTGTCGAGCTGGGTTGCTGCTGTGATTATTGCGGAATCGGACTTGAAGAAGCGCACGCAGATTATAGGGCATCTAGTCAACGTGGCCAATGTACGCATACCAACTCTTTACTAATGAGGCTATACTGACTGTCTAGGCATGCCACGAGCTGCAGAATTACTCTGCTGTGATCTCGATCCTTTCCGGCCTCGAAAGCGCCCCTGTCTACCGGCTTGCTCGCACCTGGGCGATGGTCACAGAGCGCACCTGCAGCATTCTGGAGCCATTGCAGGCTCTGACAGCGACTGATCAGAACTACCAGAGCTATCGCGATGCTCTACGCTGCGCAGTCCCGCCATGCATTCCTTTTCTCGGTCGGTCACACTAGACCCTTAGCATGGCGCCGTCGAAACACTAATACAAGTTAAAATAGGACTCTTCCTTAAGGACCTGGTCTTTATCGAAGAGGGAAACCAGGCCTTGACACCGGAAGGACTGATCAATTTCACAAAGTACTCGATGCTGGCGTCCACCATCCACGAAGTCCAGCGCTTCCAGCAGGTGCCGTACTGCCTCCAGCCCGTGCCAGAAATCCAGGAATATCTGTCAGCCCAATTTCAGTCTACCGGCGACGTGCACGAGCTGTGGGAACGCAGTTGCCAGCTGGACCCGCGGGGACGAGGGGATGGCAGTCGATCGCGCGACACGTACACCGCAACCGGGGGGATGACGACGTCAATGGTGGTCGCATGCATGATCCTCGACGACTGAAGATCTAAAGTTATCGTTTATCTGATCCGATTCACCGAGGCCATGTGTGATGAGTCTCGCATGCCCCGCGATCATTCGGGCCAAGCTGAGTTCAGCCAGTCTTTGGTGCGTTGGGATGGCGATCGCGTCGATCTCAACAGTTCCTTCAGCAGCTCAGGCATCGCACTGGCCAGGATGTGCATGAACCCACTGCTCGCAAGACCAGACCCCATCAGGAGATCTACGCGAGCACACACTGCGCCACATATTGCTTTTTCTGTGGAAGACCTGCCAGCCTCCGAATACTGGCTGTTGAACATGACAGGACGGAGCCCCATCGGATGGGGAGACTCCAGAGCTATAAAGTGGATGAGCAGGACGACGTCAGACGAGGCCTGAAATCGGGATACATTGGGTACATTGGAACGCATGCCCATATGTCAATCCAACAGGACGACTTCACCGCAATGCAGGATTCCTATTCTTTCCGCAGCTCGCTCCACCCCACAACAGTCAGATTACGGCCTTGGAGAAACGACAAGAATATGCACGCCAATGCTTGGAACGGAGTCGGAGTAATACTACTGGGCTCGCCGAGAACCTGCCTGGGAAACATTGGGCCTTGGGCCACTTGCGGCTTCATTAGCAGGAAGCTCCAACACGCTACAAGGGAGCCCACTCAGTCTGATTATTATGGCAGTGCCATGTGTTAGATTAGTTCGCAGTACAGAAGTACATAATACACAAATATTAAGCTTAGCCCAGTAATAATCCCTTCGTCTGGTTCTTTGAAACCTTGACCCACCCTTACAACACACGCCGCAGCCGCATTAAAAGTGATATACACAGAATCCCAAAATTGAGCCACGCATCCCCGTGGTTCGCCCAGACCGTGTAGGACCTCGATATACCAGGCACTGGCATTCAAGTGTACTGTTCCGGACTCCGCGGCCCCCGACGATTCCGTCCATTGCTTAGGCGCTTGATGAACTACAGCCTCCCTATCGCCTACTGGGGAGAGCTTACCCCTGTTATCACCGCTAACGTCGACGTCGTCTACGGCACTGGAAGAGAAAAAACGAATAAATCCAACTAAAGAGTGCGAACAGTAATCAGGGCAAACGGGTATACTAAATGCTGATCATAGCTATCGATCGCACCTTGTATGGAGTCAAAACACCAAGAATTCCTGGAGATATTAAGGTTAAAGGTGTGGATAAAATGACGTTTCGGGGGGTATGGCTAGATTTTTGGCCTATTAGTGTAATTCGCCCTTTGACGTGTCTGTTGCGAGACATCTCGGATATATAGCTCAGCCACCAAAATGTCGTCTAATATCGTCAAATGCACGAGGCGCATCTGCCCGGAATCAACCCTATCAATCCTACCAGCCTTAGACTGGGAGTTTTGAGGGCGGTGCGGGCGCCACTAGAGCGAGGTCGACGGTTTTGTATTGATGTAAGAGGAAATTTTCACCCTCAGGCTGAAGCTAGAGATGCTGTTTAGGACGGAAATACACTATTCCTTGTTAATACGGCTAAGCGCACTTCCGGTGAACTGAACCCTCACTGGAACATTCTTCAGCACCGGCCGGCTTTATTTCGGCATGGTAGTGGGCCGTTATAATTCTGGGACAGCTGCCAGCCTGTCAGTGTCACCCCGTTAAGTGTCCACTGTGCCCTAATCAAGATCAACGGCCGCCAGACTACGCTCATTCTGGCATTCAGTCACTGTTTCCTGTTTATTGGTGATCCATCTTATCGTGCTTGCTAATCGCTGACTGAAGCCGGTGGTGCGAGACTGCAATCTTAACGGCCCCTCCACGGATCCACTTCGTTTCTTGGACCAGATCCTCAGCAGTGTCAGTCAAGTTTCTAAACCTGAAGCGGAAACTGTCGGCGTGTTTCTCGGGCAAGATGACACAAAACGGGGCGCTGGTTCCAGACATGCCCTTGGCTGTAACCCGCCGGATACGGGCAGAGATTAAAATGCCGACTCTGCCCAGGTCTGAGACAGAATTTGACTGCGCGTTTGACAATAATCTGCACTTTGACAATGCGATTCTCTCGAGTAGTCTGCCAGGTAGGCATTCTAGCTGCTGGAGCTGTTGCTTCGGCGGCGGGCCTCAAGCACGGCGAATACGACTATATCGTTGTCGGTGGTGGCCCAGCTGGTATCATCACAGCCGAAAGATTCGTCGAAGCTGGCAAGAATGTGCTCCTCCTTGAACGAGGTGTTGGTCCGACTGTGGCAACCGGTGCCAACGAGACTCTGCCCTGGAACCGAACCCTGACTCCGATCGATCTCCCCGGTCTGTCCGCCGATGTTGGATCCCTCGATGTGTGGAACGAATACATCTGCTCCGACACTGCAGGAATGGCTGCCTGTGTGCTTGGCGGTGGTGTCACTGTCAACTACATGGTCTTCGTGCACCCCTCGCAGCACGACTTTGACGACAACAGGAACTGGCCAGATGGTTGGAAGTGGAGGGACATCGAGCCTGCAGCTGAGAGACTCTACGAACGCAACCCCGGTACCATCTTGCCCTCCGCCGATGGGAAGCGCTACGACCAGGGCCTCTACTCTGTCCTCTCCAAGTTCCTCGACAAGCTGGGCTGGAGGTCCGTCGACATGATCCGCCAGCCTCACGAGAAGCACCAGGTCTACAGCTACCCATCATGGAATATCCAGGACCAGGTCCGTGCTGGCCCTGTGCGCACTTACCTCCCTCTGGCCCAGAAGAGCAACAACTTCTCCCTGCGTCTGAACACCAAAGTCCTCCGTGTCGTGCGCTCTGGAAGCCAAGTCACTGGTGTTGAGGTCGAGACTCCCTCTGGCGCATCTGAGATTATCTCGCTTGCTCCCAATGGCCGTGTTGTTCTTGCTGCCGGCGCCCTCTCTACCCCCCGTCTGCTGTTCAATTCCGGTATTGGACCTAAGAAGCAGATCGAAACTGCGAAGAAGAGCGGCATCGCTGTTCCCCCCCAGCAGGACTGGATCAACCTCCCTGTCGGTGTTGGCTTGAAGGACCACCCTATCTTCACGATCACAACCAAGACCCCTGGTGACTTCGGCATCCCCGACTACGATGCTATCTTGAATGGTTCCAGCACCAAGGACATCAGCCTCTATGGCAAGGGCAGTGGCCTCCTGACCCAGGGCAAGCACCGAATGATCTTCTTCTCTTCAAACGAAGTCCACGGCCACACCCGCTACTTCCAGGGCTCTTGTGCTCCCCAGGAGGACTCCGTTCTCGAGATCAAGGTGTACCTGACCCATGGCCTGACTTCGGCCGGTCTCCTTGGCCTGGACGAGAAGCAGAACACCGTGATTGAAACATCTCCCTACATGCAGACCGCCGATGATATCCTGGCTGCCCGCATGTTCGTCCAGTCGCTTATCGACGACTTCGGCGCATCAGACTCTGGATTTGAGCTCCAGTCCTCCCGCAACGTCTCTGAGATTCTCGCATCCCCATCTACCGGCAATCACTACACTTCGAGCGCCAAGATGGGCACCGATGACGGCCGTAAGAACGGTACCTCCGTTGTGGATGTCAACACCAAGGTGTACGGAACGGACAACCTGGTAAGAAACCTCACTTTATGATTATATCCATGTTACTAACTCCTTAATGAAGTATGTCGTTGACGGCAGTATCCACCCCGACCTTCCCACTGGGAACATCCAGACCACTATCATGGTTGTTGCAGAGGCTGCGGCCGCCCGCATTCTTGCCCAGTAATAGGACTGCGAATTTCTTTTAGTTATAGATCTGTTCTCATCTCTTTAGTTCTCTGTACTATATATTGCCTTAAGTACTGGTTGCTAGAAGGCGTGTGCAAATTAACTTTTTCTTCTCGTGTGTCTTATTCGAGGCGACACTTCTAGGGCTGGACTGAGGGCTCAATGGTAGCGCTTCCCATTACTGATGTTGTTCGGACGATGTATTTGATACCAAATATTGTAGATTGCCCCAGCAATGGGAAACCCCAAACCTCCACCTTAGTTCGTATCGGACGAAGCCTCGGCTTACTAGCGGCCGCGACGAAGCCTTCCGTCTATGCAAGATAGATATTCATTTGCATTGCCAAGCTGCAAGCCTGGTCGCCATCAACTAGCGGTCAGTAGGCAGGCAGCTGGGTGGAAGATTCATTGGGTCAGGCTGACCGCTTCATTCTCTCTCTGTCGTCATCAATCGCGGGGCATACCAGTGCAGGGAGATTCACCAGAGCATATATTCTCTTGCGGATCCGGTCTCTTGTCTATCGTTGCATAACAGTCTGCCAACCATGGATCCACGGTTCCTTGGTGAGAGCGAGTCCGCGGACTGGATGTCGCTGGGAACAGGTATCAGCTCTCATTCGAACTCCGGCACTTCCTTTCTAGACAGCCACCCTCAAACAGTGATAAGCGACTATGCGGAATCCCTATCCAATACCCAATATGATGGTATCTCTCAGCCACCTGAACTTGCGGCCGAGCTACAAATGTCCGGCTCCAAGGAGCATGCTATGAAAGACTCCCGAGACCATGATCCGCTCATCGATTGGTACCTTTTCGACATTCAGTTCCCTCTATAGAGTGCTATGTCGGGTTCATCATCGACTGAGTCGGGTCAAGATCTTTGGGGCAACGATTTTGCCAGGGCTATTACAGAGAATACCCCCACCGGTCACAGTACAGATTCCCAAGACGTGATCACCAGTACGCATTGGAGATTTGAAGAAGCCGAAATGCCTTCATTGGATGCCGTTGGTGCTTCACGAGATGAGTTATATTACTGTCAACGCGAAAACTGCAATCACAAGGGGTTTCAGCACAAGTCGCTTCTCCAGTGAGTATATTCCCAATCCTGGGTTTGATACATCGCTCTAATGGCATCCAGAAAACATATGAGATGGCACCAAAGGCCTGTCCGGTGCCATATGTGTCTACATACTACTGCTTACCAACGGGACATGCGCCGGCATTTCGAGACTGCCCATAACGCATGGGCTAGGCGGCATTGGACGGTACCAGACCCGGTATATTGCCAGATATGTGGGAAGCCATTTACTCTGAAATACAACCTTTACCGCCACCACAGGAACAAGCATGGAGAGATATTGGAGGGATAGTTAATGAAAACACGATTGCTACCCATATACAGTAAATTTATGAAGTAGAAGCCAGAACGTCCATCGACTAAATATACTTCCGTTCAATTGTGCAACTCGAAGACTAAGAAGCTAAACATAAATAAGCACGCCACCATCGTCTGAATCGAGGCCGGGGTCCAGCTCCTTTTCGGTATCCTCGCTTGGTTCATCGCTTGCTTCTTCGCCTGGTTCTTCGCCTGACTGATCACCTTGTGCCTGACGGATGCCAAAAGCATGAGCAGGGTATGTCTCAGTGATTCCCGTTCTAGAGTCTGGGTGCCAGCGGCTCGATCGTGAGCGTTCCAACACTTGGCGAATAATCTGTTCGCGAAGGTCTTTCGTTACTTGGCTTAACAGCTTCCTCTGCAGCATGGATTCAGGGTCTTTTTTTGTGAATGGTTGCACATTTGGAGGACTCCAGTTCGTCCAGATTTTACAGTGCGACGAAGGCACAACCATGCGGGCTGGATGATGCTTGAAGTACAGCTCGCAGCATAAACACGCTGGCTTACTGCAGGCGATGAATCGATCATCGTCCACGAAGGAAGCCGCTTCTTATAAAAGTGTTCCAGTAGCTGCACTTCTGCGTGAACCTGTAGGTTTGGGCTCTGGTACTGCGACAAGAACGTATCGAAAATCCCACAGGTCTTGTTTATGTAAATTAGCCCGTCTTCGATAATCGTCCTTTCAGCGTCGTCTTGCGCAAACATGCGGTTGACGATGCCGCGAAGGTTTGTATGCGAGTCGCACACCGGCGGATGCACTGGACTAGGGGGGCTGATTGCGCGGACGTCGTACGATTGCAGTAGAGAGCCCAGCTGGCGCGCATCGTCGACGAGGGCTCGTGGTGCCCGGACATGGTGGGCAAGCCTACCCATGTAATGTCGAACCAGTTCAAAGGGTGAGCGTCTGTCTTCAGGCCCCAGGCTTCTCGCTTCGTAACTGGCCCAGATTTCAAGCTCGTTCATGTATAGCGAATGGCGATGTCTGTATGCAAAAGCACACAGCAGAATGTTGTCTCTGAGGCTAATCACCTGCTCCAGCCATCTGAGCAAATCCTGGGCTTGAAATATATTAGATACTTGTTCGCAAAAGCACGTTCACTGAGAAGACTGTCATACCTGTTTCCGAGCTCTGCTCCAACAGCGTTGAAACACTTCTCTGAGCTTCTCTCCGGAGAAGTTTTCCTTCCTTCTTGATGCGGTCGTCTGCAAACTCCGCGCAGTATAGAACAAACTGGGATTTTGCGCGGGCCAGACTAGAGCTGGGAAGATCTTCGGTGTCGCGCAGCATGCTGAGGGCTTCCCCAACAAAGCCGACTATCCTTTCATTCTCCTTATTCGAGGCTATCCAGAACCGGTAGCAGGTGAAGCTATTTTCTAAGGCGATTGCAGTGCAAGAGTCTCCTCCTTTCTTGAAGTCGCATATGTAAGAAAGATTCCAGAGGAACCTTCGCCTGTGGGCCTGGCCAGTATCGCGGCTGGGGGGTTCGGGCGTGTGTTCGCCGCGAGTCTGTCCCAATGCTTTCAGAAGGAATAGTGGCTCGTAAAAGCGGGCGAGAAGTCGATCGTATGGATTGACCCTGGGGCGTACACCACCCGTGGGTACAAGCTTGAGAGACTTATTCGATTCCATATCTTCAGCCTTGCAATCTTAATTGTTTGATGACCTGGCGGGTAGCCATATAGAGGAAGCCAGTGGAATTTAAACTATCCCTCGGGCTGAGAATCGACCTGCTTGTCATGTTGACTTATTTCAGAAACATGGCTCTTTCTGCAGGTTGACGTAGGGCAGAGATGTCACTGTGAGATGCTGTCAGAGATGCAGAGCCTGCATGCAGGAGGCCTTCCAAAAGGGCGTCCAAGAAACCATCCAAAAGGCCCTGCGAGAGGCCCTCCATGCAAGTCACCAACGTCATGCAAGAGCCATGCAGGAGGCCGACCACTAAAAGCGCCACTTGTGAGGATAATGCCATCGTGGAGTGCGTGGTGCCAATCATCCCTTAGCAGGGTGCTTTTCGTAATTTTGCGTGCTGTAATGGTCGTTTAATCAAATTTTCTGCAGGCAGCTGCGCGAGTCCGTCCTCTTCATGCGTATTTACAATGCTCGAGGCCGACTTTGAATAACCGTAGTGTTCTGATTCAGAATGCCTTGCATCGCATCCCTTCCTTCACTATTTCCTATATTATGGAGGCGGCACTACTTAAACACGGCGATGGAGAGTGGGAATGAATAGCAACAGAGGCAATTCGAAATACCACCCATTTGATAAGATCTATTTCAAAATGACTTTGTCTTCGGTCAAACAGCTCCAAAGCGGTCGGGTCAATCACTCCTTTTGCTGTTGTTGTTGGATGCTGACCAGGTATACAGATCACAACCTGGAATACCACTTGAGCTTGCTGAGGCTTGACAGCTCGAGACACCAGGATGAAGAAACGTCGCTAGGTCCTGTATTTACGGCCCCTGTTCTTAACCAAGCCAGAGCAGGACCACTTCAATACAGTCTCCTGGGAGGTGTTAAGAAAGTGGCAACCATGTCTCCATATTCAGAAGAGGCAATTCTAGAGGACCCTCGACTATTTTTCAATGTGGCTTCGCCATCGAGTACCTTCATCTGCGGCTCCCAGGGCTCGGGCAAAAGTCATACCTTATCCTGTATGCTGGAAGGATGTCTGATTCCTTCGAGAGCAGGCAAGCTCCACAAGCCCATGGCAGGTGTCGTTTTCCACTATGATACTTTCATCAGCGACAGTGGCGGCTCTCCCTGTGAGGCTGCCTTCCTTGCCTCGCACTCTAGCGTAAATGTTCGAGTACTCTGTGCGCCAACGAACTTGGAAACCATAAAGGTAAGGTGACAGCGCACCCACAAGAATTACTCATTCTAACAGGCCATTTAGAAAACCTACGCTAGGTTCAACATCCCTGTTGAGCCTTTGCTAATAGACCAGGCCCATTTGAACACCAAGCGCATGTTTGATCTCATGGCGGTTGGCCAGGGCCAAGGTCCGGCTCCGCTATATGTGCACACTGTTCAGCGGATTTTACGGGAGATGCGCATTTTGCAGCAGAGCACCGGATCTCGATTTGACTACAGAGGGTTCAAGCGGAGAGTCCTCGATTCCGATCTCCTTCCAGGCCAGCTTGAGCCTTTAAAACAGCGATTGGACCCTTTGGAGAGCTTCATGCCGCTTCAGCAGGCAGTCACCTTGAAGTCACGCAGGAAGGGAATGGCGGGTTCCAACAATACAGGCTCCAGCTGGACACCAAAGGTAACAAACCTACAAATTCGAAAGCATCAATAACCTCGCGCTAATGAATTGACCCAGCGGTCGCGACTGACCATCGTCGACCTCTCCTGCCCATGCATTTCGCCGGATACAGCCTGCTCACTCTTCAACGTTTGCTTTGGAATTTTCATGGAGCAAGATACCGAAATCGGCAGAGTGGTGGCCCTGGATGAGGCTCATAAGGTTCGTGTCTATTCAATCTCCTCTCGTTTAGTGCTGCTAATGGACTCCACAGTACATGAAAGACTCGATCGAAGCTCGGACTTTTACAGATACTCTACTCTCGACCGTCAGGCTTCAGCGTCACCTCGGTGCTCGTATCCTGATCTCCACTCAAGAGCCGACGATTTCGAGCGATCTTCTTGGGCTGTGTACAGTCACCATCGTGCATCGATTTACATCGCCGGCTTGGTTACGCGCGCTGAAGGGGCATGTGGCCGCAGCTGCGATGGAGGTAAAATCTCGTGAACTACCGAACAACAGCGAGGATGAAGCAGAAGGCTCAGCCGCCTCGAGGACCTCATCGCTGTTTCGTCAGATTGTGCATCTTCGAGTGGGCGAGGCCTTGTTGTTTTCGCCCAGTGCAGTCGTTGGTGCGTCGGAAGGGCATCGACTGGGCGATGGATACATGGTCATCAAGGTCAGGGACCGGCTGACTGAAGACGGCGGCAAGAGTGTTATATCGTCTTGAAGTTAGAATTCCTATCAGATAATTTATACTCGTTGATTGTAGTATCAGATGAAAACAGCATGGACCTCGGTATGTGTAATGCCAAGGCTTCGTCTATTTAATTATTTAAACTTCATAATTCAATACGTCTCTCATTCCTCATCTAACAACTTCAGAATGGATCAAAGAGCTGTCCTCCTGCTGGCCATTTCCCTGCCATGCCTGGTCCTCTCTGAACACCGATCTCGCAGCCTCGCCGGAACTGTCGCATTCAAACTACTCTCGTCGCTCGCGTTCCTGCTCAATCCATTCCTCTCCCCGTCAACAGAATGGACCAGCTATCGCACTGCAATTGTAATCGGTCTGCTGTTTTCTCTTGCCGGTGACTGGTTTCTGCTGCCGTCTCGAAAGGAATTCGACAGCACCACTCAGCAAGAAGACATTCCACTCGCATTCCAGCTTGGTGTCGTCGCCTTTGCAGCTGCTCATATTGCATATATAGTGGCCTTTCTACAACTCCCACAGGACATCTCAGTCCCTGTTGTCCTTACCGTGTTTGTGGCGACTATGCTGCTCGCAAGATGGCTGGGGGTGATATACCCACCTCGCGAGAGCTCGGCGACACAGAATCTGCTTAACCTATATATTCCATCAGATATGAAGCCATTGGTTCTTATATATGCTGCCATCATCAGCTCCATGTTCGCCACTGCGGTCTCGACGGGTTTGACTAGCGATGGCGTCCCTCACCACGCGGTCGGTGCGGCGATGTTTGTGGTGAGCGACGTGTTTGTTGCGAAGAATGCGTTTGGGCAGACTCTGCCCCAGCGGCGTGGATGGTTTAGGATTGCGGTTGGTTATGGACTTTATTTCTGGGGGCAGATGGTTATCGCTGGGTCGGCGGCGCTGTAGACTGTCATTTTCTGCATCATGCAGTCTCCGAGCATAAATAAAGCAGATACTTGTTCAAAGGGATGATTGTTTAATGGCAATTTTTATACGTCAATATCAAAATCAAGATTCTATGGTCTAAGATGGTATTACTTCACAACAATACTGGGATTCATTTCGAGCTATGCTGCTCAAACTGCACGCGCTCGATCGAGGGAAGATACTTCCGTCTAAAGTACCAGCCAAACAGCACCACCAGGACTGTAAATGTCATAATCTTGACGCGGTCGCCCAGGCTGAGGTGATCCAGCTTGGACAGTGGCGGAGCAGCAGCGCTCTCTCCCTGCTCCTTCTCCCACTCCTCGCATACACGCTTGAACAAGGCCGGCTCGTCCGTAATGATACCATCGACTTGGTGTCGGATACCCCAGCGCATCAGATTCGGGGCGTTCACCGTCCAAAGGAACACCGGACTACCTGCGCCGCGCACTTGGTCGAGGAATCCGCGACCGAGCGGGCCCATTACGACTTGCTGGTTCACGTTGAACGAGAAATTGGGCACCTCCAAGAACTCTCGCGCGTAGCCAAGATGCGCACTAATCAAGGCAATCGCACACTTGGGGAGATATTTGTCCCGGAGGGGGAGATAGCGCGCTGACCAGCAGCCTAGGACGATGCGCTGGTGCCACTCTGGTCCACCGTCGGGCGTGGGCACTGACTCGATGGTCTCGGCGATGCGTCGCATAATGGTCGCCGGATCATTCGTCATCTGGCGGCTGCATTAGCTCTGGGAGGGGGGCTGTAACGTTGGACAGGCCTTACCTTGATATCAAGCAACGCCCAGAGCTCCTCATGGCCGGGCTCCCGAAGGTACTCGAGAATGTCGAGCAAGCGCGGCATAGGTGTATGTGGTTCTTGCGTTGTGCGTAGGGTGCTCAAGTATTCCCAGTCACAGTCGCCGACCTTTTTGTCAACGCCAAAGCAGCGTTTCAATGACGGGTCCTGATCGGGTCAGCTCTCTTCTATCAATGAAGCGCGCTTCATACATGCGACAGAACCACGACTCCATCGCGGGAGAGATGAAGGTCAAGCTCGAGAGCATGAGTGCCTGCTTTTACTGCGCCATCGACAGCGATCAGTGTATTCTCGGGGAATTTGCCCTTGTAGCCCCGGTGCGAGATGATCTGGGGCAGGCCGCTCTTTCGGTGGAAATGCACTGGAGCAAGTCAGCCAGAGGAAGGACGACGCTTCCTGCAGGCAGCGTCAGGGGGCAACCAACGAGCAGAGTTGGAGGATGACTGATCGATATCGCCCATGGTGAGTGTTGTGTTAGTTTCTGGAGGTGGAGAGTCGGTCTGCGAAACGGTCTGTCTTTAAACCAGATGGCGTGCCTGGCTGCCTAAGGCCACATGCAGGATCTCATTTCCGTCTCCGGAGTTAACGCCGGCTAGGCACCAGTCAGCCACAGCATAGCCTTAGCCTCAGCCACTCAGCTCGCTTAACTCCGGACTCTGTTCCAAAACAATGGCATTAAATGAACATAAGGTCTGGTTATGATGTACATAGTTATTTCATGAAAGGTGTATACGGTTATGATTGTAAAGCTGCTATACTGCTGGTTGTGGCTGTTGTCGCCAGAAGTGCCGCTATATATATTTCAGCTCGGCACTCGGCAGGTACAACCCGCATAGTAGTGGGAGTGAATATTCATGACTTAAAGAAATACTCGTGGATTCGCCAACAAACACTTTACACGCAATATAGCTAGACATTTAATAATATTTATACTAAGTCCTTGAAACATGCAGGCCCGTGTCATTGTATCTTGTCGCTGCAGTACAGTTGTTGAAGCATGAATAGCATAGATGACTAACTAGCATTAGCTTATGCCGGTAATTGCGGTAGATTCCATCCCGGCGTAGTCTGCAGTCTAATCGCGACAACACAAAGTGACGATGATCGCGTAAACATCCAACAGCTCAGCTTCCTCATCATCCAACTCGCTCATAATTTCTTGCGCCAGCAGCCCAGGAGTCAAATCCAGATCATCAGTAATCGTGCTATCCGCTCCCTTGTCTAGCAGCATCTCCACAGCTGCAGTGTTCCCTGCGTCCACTGCCAGATGAAGGGCAGTCCGGCCGTGAATCCGACAGCGAGCATTCAAATGTGTCTCAGGATCTGCCCACTTTTGCAGAAGCTCGCGCATGATCTCTCGGTTTACCACCATGTCGTACTCTTCTTTTGATAGCTCTGCCTGCTCCTGGTTTTGTGGTAGTCGATGTCTTATTCCCTTGTGCGTCCAGGCGGCGCGGTGAAGGGCAGTCATTTGTTGGCTGTGGTCGACAATAAAATCTACTTCATCCTTCTTTGGACATTGTTCAAGGAGATATCTCACACGAGGCACAGTATGTTGAGCTGATGCAGCGACAATATGGCCAAGGACCGAGGTGGGGTGCTGAAGGGATAACATTCCGGAGGTGCTGCTGCAGGCACTGGGGTTGGCGCCGTGCTCAAGGAATGCTGTGGCCAGTCCAAATGCATTATGCTGGATGGCAACCAGGAATGGGCTCTCTGAGTCGGATGAGTTGCCAACAGGGACACCGTCAATGGGAACACCGGCAGTGACCAGGAACGACACCAAGTCGGAGTAATCTTTAGTGTGGCCGGCGGTGGCCAGAATATGGAAAGCAGTCCAGTTCATCTCGCCGCTGAGAGGATTCCTAGCTGTCGCCCTTGGGTTGGCACCATGTTTCACCAGGAGCTCGACCAGGGGTTTGCGATTCCATCGGATTGCTTCCAGCACGGGCGTGCGTCGGTCCTCTCGTGCCGGGCGATTGATATCTCCCAGATTATATGCACCGGGAGGAAATTGACCGTCTTCGACACTGATGTTGAACGAGCTAATGACTTTACTGACCTCAGTGGATAGAAGATACTCGACAACTTCATCGTGACCCTCGCTCACAGCGTAGTATAGCAGGTGGGTATCATGTCCTCCGACCCCGGTTAGAAAACGAACCTCTTTCGCTTTTCGAAGTCCAAGCTCGAGGAACTCGTGTAGTCGTTGTTTGTACCTTGCACCGTGTCTCAACATCATCGAAAACGTGTCTGCAGAGTGTACCCCTAGCCGGAGGAGAGGCTCGAGAGTATAGGAGACTCCAGATGCTTCCATTGCCTCCATCATGAGCTCTAGGCACTCAACATGATGATAATAGGCTGCGTGCTCCAGGGCAGATGGACCCATGGGATTAGTCAAGCGGTCAACGCAGATCAGGGGATCAGACGCTGCACTCAGTAGAAATTTGACGATCTGAGGTCGGTCATGATGGACAGCCCAGGCCAGCGGAGTGCCCGGGACCTGCACGTCCACCTCGATTGTCGCCCGGAACTCAGAGTACGCAATGCTCTTCTTGGTCAGTCCCCTGAGACCAGCTCCGGCTTTGACCAAAGCCTGGCCGACCTTTTCGATATCGCCATCCTCAAAGGAAACAAGCCAGTGCAAGCAGGTCTCGCCCGTTGGGGTGACTACCGTCGCGTCTGCACCGAGTTCTAACAAATCCAATACAGTGGCGGTCTGTCCAGCACGACATGCGGAGAGCAGCGGTGTTTCGCCTTGGTCGTTGACATGGTTCACAGCGAGTGCTGGGAATGTGCTTAGAAGCGTTCTGATTGCGCTCATGCGTCCAGCACTGGCTGCCAAATGCAGAATCCTGTCACCTCGCTTATTGACCTTATAATCAGCAATACGGTTCAAGCCACTCAGATTCTGAACAAGGACTTGCTCGTTATCAAATGTGTTGATCCACTGCCGGTAAGTAGCACCGGCGAGCATCTGTTTGGCGTGGAAGAAATTGGCACCGACCCCAGCAAGCGCATCGCGGATGAGCGGCTGCACTTCTGCATACTTGTCGGGTGCTATCTCATTGAGATCAAGTCCTGCCGTGCGGGAGCCCATAATGGCCATTTCGGTCAGGTTGGATACCATGTCGGCCCTGGCTATGAACTTTGGGTTGAGAGATTTCGCAATGCGGTAGACGTACGCGCGAGAAGGCAGATGATTATACTCGGTATTGGAACACTGCTCGAGAAGACGCGTAGCTGCTTTGAAGTCAACCGGAGTTCCATATCCATTGATATAGTAGGACATCAGAATGAAACAGTCCGGGGGGTTGATCTTTCGCTGGGATAACTCGCCCTCCACTTTTGCGCGGAAACAGTGGAAGATGAACGACTGGACAGCTGGCTCGAGTTCTCTCATTTGCTGCCAGGAGAGGACATGGTTCTATTTGGTTCAGCACAGTTGCTCTTATAATGACAGCGAGGAGGCTGTGATACGTACATCGTAGCTGATGCGAAGGAGCATATCCGCATTTGTGTGTTTGCTACTGCCATCAGCCATTTAACTAACTCTCATTGAGTATACCACCTACACTGTATCTAGCTGACTTCCTCCGGTAAGACAGTCAAGTGCTCCTCGCAAACTTCGCTTCGTCGAGTCGAGGCTGAGAGATCTTTCCAGAGCCGATGAGATTCGTCCGTAGAAGATATCCTTACTTGCCCACTGCAGGACAGTGCCAGCCAGCACACTCGAGGCTTGATCGAACTGGAGACACACTTTTAAATACTCCACAAGTCTGCCCCAATTATCTGTCGACATACGGTTGGCAGTCTGCTGGGAATTTGCAAGAATCTGAAGCTTGGAGACTCCTTGCACGAGCCAGTCCATGGTCAACTGCGCTTGACGCCCGCCTTTGCCAGAGAGGTAAGGAATAAGCCACTTCTCCAGGGATACATTCTGCACCAGCTGGTCATTATCCTTGAGGCTTTCAAGGAGCTGGTAGTAGTCCTCTCCACGCAGGTCGGTGTCCACCCAGAAACGAAATGGATCCCTGCCGTCTGTTGCCAGACGCCACAACAACAGGCCATAGGAGTAGACATCTGTCGCGGGAAGTCCATCCTTCGTTATTTGTGATTTCGCCTCAGGGGCCTTCCAGGGCCTTGTTCCCCCGACGTATACAGCAGCAGTGGCCGCCTCTCCAACGAGCGAGAAGCCAAAATCCGACAGCTTAGCCACATACTCCTTCTCTGGGTGCGAGAAGATCAGAATGTTCTCTGACTTGATATCGCCATGCACAATGCCGCAGCGATGAAGCACATCCAGGCCCTCTCCGATATCAATTGCGAGTCGACTCCTGGCAAGAGGCCCTAGATTGATGGCATCCTGTAGCTGTGCTAGATTGCCCCGGTCGGCGAACTCAACCACCACCACTGGCAGGCGATGGCTTGGGTCGAAATAGTTGGCGCCCCATGCGAGGCCCAAGAGCTTCACGATGTTGGGATGGTTTTGAAGAGGTTTATGGCGGAGACAGTAGAGCTCCATCAGGGCGGCCTTCATCGCATGGCGAGTTTGCGGCGTAGGGGTTCCAGACTCCGAGAAGGCGACGCGAGCAATCTTGTAAACAACATATCTTGACTTGGTACTTGGAGACGGGCTGAGGGTCAGCGGGAGACCGCTGGTTGTTATATTCAAAGTCGTCGGCGGGCTGCCTGGCACTGCGCGCTTGAAGGTGGTGAACGACGCCCCATGGCCGACAGTGATCGAGTGATCCACAGCCAGAGGCTCCAGATACAGCGGAGGTATCTGCGAGCGGCCCTGAAAATGGGCAGGCCGGAACAGGCTCACAAAGTCATAGATATGGGGGACGTAAATGCCGTCGAATCGGGGGTCAGCCTGAGAGTTTGGTTCTTGTGTGGACGACGATGGTTCACTGGGCGCCGACGACGAGGGCAGAATCGAAGTTACTGCTCGCCCTGAGGCTGATTCTGAGGTCATTGTGAGATGATTGAGGAACTGGATCTTCGATCTGTCAGATCCAACTGTGTTAACAGAGCCTCGTGTACGAAAAGGGCATTTCCAAGCGAGCCCAACGATTGGCGCTGGACACGCCAGCACATCATGAATATTCCAGCCGCGAGAGGGGTAGAAAATGAATAAAGATGGCTTGCGTTTTCTAACGCTGACCAAACTACATATTCATAATGGAGGTCGCCGGACTCGCTTTGTCGGCGGTGTCCCTGTCATTTGAACTGTTCGGAGGCTGCGTCGAGGGCTTCGTGCTGCTCTCAAATGCGCAGAATTTCGGACGAGATGCATCCTTTCTTCGGACTATGTTAAATGTCGAGGAATACCGGTTTGTCAAATGGGCTGATGCTGTGGGTCTGACAGAACCAGGTGCCAAACTGCTCCCACAGGTCAACAAGACGCTGGCCGAGGAGCTCATGGTGCAGCTGGGCGACAGACTCGACGCTTCCAGGCTTAAAGAGCGTTATTCGCTTGAAGTCCAACCAGGAGACTTCGGCAACTCGACAGACGAAAATAAAAGAGAACCAGGGATCCTGGCAGGGGTGTCCGAGGAGCGACGGAGGGAGATTTTGGCACGCGCCAGACTCCTGCAGGGTCAAGGTCTATCGAAGCGACTGCGGTGGGCAGCAATTGACAAGGCGCGATTCCAAGCTCTCGTTCAAGACGTGAGAGAGATCGTGGACGCCCTTTGGCATCTGCTCGAGCCGATTCAGCTTAGGGTTCTGTCGCAGCAGGTCGGCCAGACGCTGACGGCCGTTGTAGACATGAGCCACGATATTAATGCCCTGAAAGGCCTTCATGCCAGTCTGACCCGGAAAGGCACCGCTACAATACCGTCATTCGATATTCTTGAATCTGCAGTCGGATTGAAGGTGGTTCGTGAGCAGCTGCCAGCTGAGAGTGACACCCAACAGCCTCGCCAATCGCCAAACAATGATCCTATTAAACCGTTGGATCGGTCTCTCCTCAAACGCGTTACTACCAGCTCCTACACGACTGCGCCATTTATCGCGGAATATGATGGCAAGCCAGTGATCTGTGAGGCCAAGGTAGTTCCAGCACGGTTGAAACCAAAGCTACGACTACGAGCGCAGAATCTCGCAACGCTGCTGTCACTGCCTAAAAGCTCGAGATTTCTGACACTGAGATGCCTGGGATTCATCGAGGACCAGGACGAGTTTGTCTTCGTCTACGAGTATCCAGCCGGCTCTGACACGTTATGCCCACCACGGTCACTGCAGGACCTGATGCGTGATGCAAAATCGAGGCTCCCAAGTCTCACAACAAGACTAGGGATGGCATTGGAAATATGCAGAACTCTCTTGACAGTACACACTGCTGGCTGGCTGCATAAAAATGTCCGATCGGAGAACATCCTGTTTTTCAGCGACAGCACGTCTTCAGGGGGCGTATCGAACACACTGACTCGCCCTTACTTGGCTGGATTTGCATTCTCACGCGTCGACTCCCCGGTAGAAGTTAGCGACCAAGCCTCAGAAGACCCCTTGCTTGATATTTATCGGCATCCACAAGGACTGGGAGAGCCGTCTGTTGCGTACGCGATGTACATGGACCACTACTCTCTAGGAATGGTCCTCGCCGAGATCGCTGAATGGCGATCACTCAAGCATATCGTCAAAAAGCAAGTCGATGTGACCAACCGCCTGGTTGATGTGCCCTTGTCGGCATTGGCTGGTATCCAGGCCTGGTTCTGGCGAGAGCTCGTGGAACGAGGACAGATTGAATTTCGCATGGGTGAAGTCTACGGAAGAATGGTCTCCTATTTAACGAGACCTGACCGAGAAGATCAGACTGAACGCACGGAGAGTCTGCTCGAGCTTGAGGAGTTCGTCAATGAGCTTGGCTGCTGCCGGGTTTAATAAATATCTGCATTGGCCAGCAATCAGTCACTGAGTGGGGACTGGAGACTACATTAGACTAGAATTAACTAGAATTCAATTGATTACTCGTTAAAGACCCTTTCGATAAAACAACGAGCCAGTATACGCCAAATCTGCAGCCAGCCTCAACGCGTCGTCAGCTGTTGCACAACGTCCAAGATGTCCAGCAATATAAGCTCTGTAGAGCTGTCATGCGACGATAGCCCTCTTTCAACCACTAGCAATATCATTGGCAAACTACTGGGAATTAGAAGGTCCACTAGATCACGAAACCGAGTTTGCGACACCGAAATATCATATATATGTTGATGGAAGCAAATTCTAAGCCAACGCTATCTATTGAGTATGATACAGATGATGAATATTATTAGACAAAGATCACCCACTCTAAGGTCGATTCAACTGCTCGCGACGATAGAAGAGGAGGAAGCCAAAGCTGGAAACAGTTAGTATAAGAGTTTAAACAGGAAGGGGTTATGACTGACCTAGCCAGGAGCTGGAAAAAGAGAGAAATCCAGAACCACGCATTGCCGACCTTATCCACAGATGTGCCGACGTTTGGAGAAATGCCTGCTGGCCCCAGGTTATTGGGTGCAAATCCCCGTGCGCAGATGGTTGCGATTGACCCAAGGGCCTGCGCAGCGATGAGAACGAAGCAGACATGGACTCTTGTCAGGGTCTGCAAGAGAATCATTCCCAGTCCGACTTGCTGTATTTCGTCGAGGAGACCCAGCCACAGCCAGAGACAGCGAGATGCGATTGCCCCCGATGTGAGACCACCAGCCCATGGGAGATAGTGGCCGATATTGGATGTCCCCCACCAGGTCTGTGCCCATCGAGGAGCACCAACGCTGAGCCCAAAGACGGGCAGGATCCAGCTGTGCTCCTTGGCCAGGAACCGGAAGAGAAGCATCAAGACGAACCAGAGAACAACGAAGAATACCACGACCAGGACTGCGATTTGCCATGTTTTCGCGTGCTGTGAGGACCAGAGGAAACTCCAGTTGCGCCCAACTGCGGCGGCGAGAAACCAGTTCTGGATGATGACCATGAAAAAGAACCACAGCACAATGCGCCGGCGGAGGAGGGAAGTATAGAAAAAGAGGATCTTGCCCGGGGCTTGACGGTAGTACTTGGGCAGACCGAGAGCAAGGAGTACGCCGATAGCAAAGCATACGAAGGCGACGGGCATCACCACAGCCGTGAGTCTCCACGAGCTCAATGCAGCTGTAGAAACACCGCCAACTTCCACTCTCGTAACCCTGGAGCTCCAAAACCACAGAGCCACAGTGTACAGCTGGGAGAGGCCTTGAATCAGACTGGCGCGAAACACCCAATCCTTCACGGGGACTGCCCCCTGGTCGCCGAAGTTGAGGGCAAAGAACAGGGAACCGCTGGAAGATGCAGCGGAATAGACGCCTGCTGCAATATTTTGGGCCCATGCACGCCCCACAGTCGAAGCACCGAACGGTGATACACCCAGGACGATGAACGCGAGGGAGTATATGAACCAGGGCACACTCAGGACCACGACTGACGGGAAACGGTAGAAGACAAACCACCAAGCGATGGACGAGAGGCAGTAGATTGCCGCTATAACGTACAGCTTAACGGCAGCTTCTCCAACCTGGCCAACCAACAGGGTCATCTGGGACGAGTTGGTCGCAATGATCTGGCCGAGACCCAGGAAGAGGGCGTACACAGGCCAGTTCCCAATGCGCCATCGCATGAATCTCTGGATTGCCATGGGTCTTTGATACCCCAAACGGGCAAGCCATTGATCGATGTCATCTGTACCGTTCGAATCCTGCTCCTCAGCGCCCTGAGATTCAGGGTTGTAGGCAGGATCCAGACCTGGACTAGACAGAGGGCGCTCTTTTGGTTGCTTCTTCAACTGTGCATCAGTGTACATGTCGAAGAACTTGCGCTCACTTTTCATGAGATAAACTTCAATGCAGTAATCCGTGCTTGAATTCTTCTTGTTCAGGTTGGTGAGTAGCTGCTCGAAGCGCCGAGTGAAATGGCCCATGCTGTCCGTAAAGGTTGGGTCGACCTTTTGCAACTCAAACACAGGCTGGTCATGGTCTGCGACAACAGAGGGCAAAGACAGAGTAGATACATTGTGTCGCCCAAAGACGGGGTTGCTCCCAAGCTCGAGTGTTCTTCGGGGCGAGTCAATGCTTGTTATGCTGGCGTCGTCAGGCGTAGTCTGACCGGGGGGCCTCAGAGACGTATTAACTGCTGCCATGGCCTCCTCATGAGATATGTAGTTCTCCTGCGCCGTGACACCAGCTTCCTCCGCGTCAGTGGTATCAGCCTCGACTCGCTGTTCGGAGATCTGGCTGCTGCTCAGGGACTTCTTGCGGAGACGCCTTCGTCCGTCTTGTCCTGGCCCAGTGCGCTGACCGAGTGATAGTTTACGTCCTAGCATACTGCTGTTCCTGTTGTTCTGATCTGCTTGCATTGCCTGAGCTTCGGCGGCCTGTAGATCAAGAAGGGAGGGCATTGGCGACCTCATCGGCGGCGTACGCAATCCATCTGCATTTGGCTGGAGGGACATGGGGCGCAGCATTGCAGATTGCCTCAAGCCCTGCATGTCCCAGTCGCCCTGGGACTCCGGCCGTGGCCCTGTTACCGTGTCCTGGTTCTTTGTGTGGTGGATCTGGATCGATGTGCGCTGTAACGTTTCCAGCTTTTGGACCCAGTCGAGGACAGGAAAGCGCTGTTTGGCCGAGTTTGCACGCATCTCTGCCCTGGTGCTCTGGGAAGAGTCCAAAGCCGATTTGATCGCGGTCCTCAGTTGGTGCATGAGATGGCGAACAGAGTCGGACTCGACAGTGTACCACCAGCCAGGCATCTGGCCCAATCCTCCAATGCGAGACCCGATTCCGAGTGCGCCCTTGCGACCGAATTCCACCGCGATCAATCCAAATGGTTCGTCTCGTGAGGGGATCAGGGCGAAGTCAGCCCCAGAAAATATGTACGGGGGAAGGACTGTGAACTCTGGCTTAGAGAATACACGCCCGGGAAACATCTCCATGATTCTTTGCAGTTTTATAGCGGCGAGTCTGCCATAAAGGTCGATAATAGGCCCAATGCAGATCAGCTGAACTTGAGGTCTGGAGGACAGGACTGCCGGTATCACGTCTGCAATTAAATCGACTCCTTTCTGCTTCGACCAGCGGCCGACAAAGACCAGCAAGTCGGCATTGGGATCCTCATTCAGACCAGCCCATCGCTGTGCCTGCAGCTTGTCATGGACGGATTCGTCATGAGATTGAACGGCGACTTCCGCGCCCGAATTACTGTCCACGGCTGCTGTATCAGAGGGATCTGGGTTTGGAAGGCTTCCAATCTTGCCCAAGCTCCAGAAAATTGGATAACGGGCCCACGAACGCTGTCCATACTTGTCAGAGACACCCACTGCCCCGAAGCCGCGCTGGTGCCATCGCAAATAGCTCGCACCGGCGTGGAGAAGGTTGAAGACGTTGCCAAATTGACAGTATTTTGTTGCCATTTCCACCGGAATATTAAAAACAGAACAGACCTCTTTCTTCTCTTGTTGAGTTCGCAGAGCCCAGAGACCTTGGAACTCGGCGTTGTGCAATGACAGACAAACTGGGATTGTGCGTTCTGGCAGCAGATAAAGCGGTGCCAGGCAGCCGTGGAAATCGTTGATATGGTACAGGTCAATCGAGGGCGAGCGTCTGATGGCCTCTGCGATACACTGGTTCCAGGCCGAGTAGTAGATTGCACTATCAAGGTCATCCATACGCGGAGGATACGGCTCTGCCTTGGTCTGGTTCCTGAAGACAGGCGCATCCAGCAAGACGTAGGTGATGTTATCGACAACATGATACTGCACATTGATCAAGTAGGGGGTATCCAAGACGTTCACCACGAAGGGTTCTGCTGGCGTGTCCTGAGGATATTCAATATCCCCAACGCAGGGTACTACCCAGATGAGATTCTGGTGCTTCAGATTCTGCGACATGAGCTGCGCCATCACACCCAGACCACCGATCTTCACTTTTATCTTCCAGTCGGATATATCATACTCCATGGTGGCAATCAATACCGTGCGTCGTTGCGAAGCGGCTCCAGCTGCAGCCACGTCGGCTGGGACAGCACTTTCTGCCAGGTTGATTTGCGAGGTACTGGCACCAATCTTCTCTCTCAGTCGACGGTAGAATACCAGTGGCGCCTTATCACTCGTGTTGTTGCCGTCTTTGTTGAGCTGGACTCGGTAGAAGTTGCGGATGAAGATAAACACGCCAGCTATCCCCATAAGAATCGGAACGACCCAGAGGAGGATGAAAAGGGCAAGCTGAGCCCACGCAGACCCAACAGGAATCAGCTTGTAGTTCAGATTGGCATCATTGAGCGAAATTGTCCATCCGAGATGCGGAAACGGGGGCAGCCTTGTGATGTTGATGACATTGGACGAGAGATACGACGGAGGCAGCTTCTGCACGTAAGACGTGTTGCCAACGTCGCCCAGGACCTCTCTGGTGTCTGGCTCGCCGTCTTCGTCCTTCCCCCAGACGTTCAGCTGTCCGATGGCCGGCCACTCGTATACAAAGTCGTACAACCAGCGAGCGGTCTTGGTGTCGTAGGCCACCTCGTTATCCAACCCACCATCGTATCCGTACTGGTTGTACGGGCCGTTGAAATAAAGGTGAGGGAATCTTCGGGCTGCATCGTCCTTCCAGTCATAGTCGCCCTCTTGTATATAACTGCTACTACCTGTCAACCTGGAGAAGTATTGCACGCGGATATGCGTCCCCGTCCACTGCCCCTTCGTGTCCTCTGTATTGACAGTCGTGTTGCCCCCTTCGTAAGTCTCCCATTTCGACCAGGTCCGACCAAAGTCCGCCGTGTATCGGAACTGGTCAGCCCCTGCAGCTTTGTGCTGGACGTAGTAACTGTCGCCAGATTCGTGCACCAGGCTGGAGGAGTAGTTGGCAAACGTGGTTACCAGCGGGTTCTCGTGAGTACCAACGCGGAGGAGAAACTTATCGGTCGAATTAGTGGAACCAGAGGACGAAGAGACGTTCTTAACGGTGAGCTGGTGGATTCCATGATGGACATTGTTCAACGTTGCAGACCAGGTCCATACTGTCGGGATTTCTCCTACATATTTGCTATCTGTCGTCCGAGCATCGACTTTGGTGCACTTGACACTAGACGTGTCCAACGTGGCGTTGACACCTTTCTCTGTCTTGGAGTCTAGGGCTATTGCCTTTGTGATGCTATCGCAGGTCATCGTCTTGGAATACCCCAGTTGGATGGAAATGCTTTCACCCGAGTCGTCTGCACTGGAGAATATTCGGGCATCATGTCCAGGCAGGAATTCGGTGACGGTAGGGGCAGCCTCGACAAAGTCGCTGGCCTTGACATAGGCTCGATACTCCCATGGAAGCATCTTCATTTGCTTGACGCATCCGTACTCCTTGTCCGGGCCATCTTCCACAGTGAGGTCGTCATATGGATAAAACACATTTCTGAGCTTCGTGCCCGACTTGAACGGGGACAGCAAGGACTTCTTCCTGTCGTTGCAGTCGCCACCATATGTTTTGGTTTTGTTTCCATTTTGATACACAAGCCACATCGTGTCATTCCCCTGGTTGGCCTCCTTTTGAACATCGGGGAAGTACCCTCGCAACACCGACCACAGACCGGTCACAGTCGGGGTGTCGGATGAACCAGGAAGGTAGATATCCTCTGTCAGCTGTGCGATGGTTTTCAGATACAGGCCATCCTGGGCCACTGGGTAGTGATCTCGGATTTCGAACATTCGCTTCATGATGTTTCGCAGGGGATGGGCTGGATTCCGCTGGTCATACGTGATGCTGACATCGTTGCAGCCAACTCGGCCCTTTTCCACTGGGAAATCATAGAACTTTTCCGTATTAAGATTAAAACAGCCATTTGTCCACCAGGCCGTCTGCGAGGTCATGGGCTGCCGACCGAACATGTAATTATCTGCGGTAGCATCAAACACGTACATTGCCTGCTCTTCCCCCCATAGGATGAGAGGGACTCCTGGCAGCTCCAGCGAGACAATATAAAGACCTAACAGGTACCTCTCTGTGCCGTTCTGCACGGCCGGCCAGCGGAAGTTATCCTGGTTGGAAACACCGTACATATGCCGTGGGTCCAGCTCTCCAGTGAATGCGTTTATAAAGTCATTCGTCCTGAGCATCTCGTTCCACGCATCAATGAAGTCAGTGGGCAGATCGTGTCCAGCAACGAGGTTGCCGTCCATCCCCAGGAACCGCGTCATAGACCGGTAGATCGTGTAATGAAAGGCAGAGGCATCCAGTGCCTGCAGGCCGTCGTCTCTGAGGAAATTCGAATCTGAGGTATTCTTCAACTTGGCACCCTCGCTTGCAGTGTCTGGACGTTGGTTCGGTTGACGCCCGCGGCCGAGATAGAGACTGCCAAAGGTATCGCCAGACGTGATCTCGCCGGGGAGGAAGAAATTGTGCTTGCCGTACTTCTTTGCGCACTCTCGGTAGACTGCTATCATCTCACTCAGGGGCTCCAGGGTTGATTGGACACTCTTATCAAACCGGAAGCCATCGATATCGAGGCTCGCAATCTGGATGCAGGAGTGCCGAGTGAGCACATCACGAACTGGCTGATGCCATTCACGCAGGCGGTCCTGCACCGATGCGAATTTGGTGAGTTGACGCTGCCAGTCAGGAAAGTTTCCAAATGCTTCTAATTCTCCGTACTGGTCAAAGTCGCTGTTGTAGCAGCCATTCAACTGCTCGACACCTTGGTCTGTGAGCGGAAAGCCCTCCTCGTCCCAGAACCGGGGATAGTTGCATGATTCATTGTAGTCGTTGCCAAAGCTGAAATCCGCATATTGTCTATCAGTAACCCACTGGACTTCGTATTCCTCCGGGCGGAAATCGGCCGAAGAGTTCAGAAAGCCCTTGAATCCGATCAGGTTACTCAGTCTGTCCAAATTAGCTCTGAAAGGCTGCAAATGGAGGAGCAGCATACGTTGAAAGAGTATTGTCCACGACGACATACATGCCTCTGTCGTGGATTTCGGTGATTGTCCGCCGCCAGTCTTCCAGTGTGCCATGGTGCATGTCGAGCAGCGTCGTGTCAACCGGCGAGTATCCATCGTAGGCCCACGGCAGATTCATTAAATACGTCCCTGCAAAGTAGATGACCTATCTGGATTAGCTTCGTGTTGGATTTGAGAGCATTCAACACACCTTAAAACCCATGCCCTGTATATAATCCAACGTGTCTACCAGACCAGCCAGGTCACCACCGTGACGCATCTGATTAGAATGTAGCACATGCTCAAAGTCCGTCCCGTTGATATCATCATTCAGAGGATCCCCGTTGGATATGCGATCCAAAAATATTGTATACGTGGGCAGCCGCCAGTTGTCTGGCGACGGGTGGTACTTGTGATCCGGCCATTCCCCCCAGTAGTCGATTGGGCTCTCGGCCGTTTTATTTTCGTTGAGGTTATAATCGAGGAGCGATTCGTCGTAAGGCCAGCAGAAGGCGGTGCTCAAAAGCGAGAGAATGAGGACTGTTGAGCGGTGCATCTGCAAGTATATATAAACGCGGCCAAAAATCGCACGAGTTGACCGTCAAAGCAAGAGGAATAACATGAGCAGTCAGAAAACAGTAAGAAAAACCAGATAGATGAACAAGCGAGCAAACAGCCTTTCGACTTGAAGCATGGCGACGGGCAGCGAGGGTCTTATCGATGATGTGCTATATCGGTAGACCCTCTATCAGACCCATATCAGACCCACAGCTCAGATTTTGTCAATCCACCACGAACTGTTTCACCGGCCCTGGCTGGCTGCGTTTTGGGTCTGTGTCTCACCCAACTAAACTGAAACGCGCGTTACCTGATTCCAGTCTCTTCTGCTGTCCAGGCCCCGAGAGTTGTTACAGAGTCTGTGACTTGAAAATTCGAAATGCATGCCACTATCACGAGTTTTGGATACGCCTGCAAAAGCCCTAGAGAGTATTACGACTGATAAGGAATTCAAGCATCATCTATCATCCACATTTGAACAATCCATGGCGCCCGACGACAAGCGGAGACGGTGTCTTACCGTCACCTTGGCAGAGAGCTTAGCGTGCCACATATACATGAATCTCGTCGTCGTTTGCTAATTATAGCCGGCAAAGAGATCTCCGAATCTAGAAGGCCGATCCACAGCGCCTGCCAGACCATGGCTTGTACGGCCTTGCCGTGTACTTGCAAGTCCCGACGCGCACAGCTACTTCTGTATATCCCAGCGCCACGGACGTCACTAATAGACTGGTCCACACTCCCTAAAACAGCCAGGCAATGGTACCGACATAGTTAGAAGTGCAGATGTCATACAGTGAAGTAGGGCACACTAATTGGAATGCCCCGCCGTATTTGGATCGCCTGCGACAGCTTCTCTCCGACGGCGTCGCTGGATCAGGGTGTCGATAAACCGAACAATTGCGAGAACAAGGCCAGCCGAGAGAACTGCGAGAGCGACACTGAAACCGCGGCGGTATAGGGGATTGTCGTCTGCACGGAATATCTGAGCGCCGTAGATACCAGCAATATTGGCATTCATGATGACGCTGACGCGGAGGGCAATTAGCATGGAAAGCATTCATCTTGAAAGAGCTGCTCGACTCACCCGGCCATAGCCAGCGCACGCTGCTCTGAATCATCGCATGCAAGTGATAACCACGCGATGTTTAGTGGATGGGAGAATGTCCCAAACGTCTGTGTCCAGACGACTCCGAAGTAGCGGACTCCGCGCAGCGAGACATCGGTGAAGGTGCGATTGAAGATGTAGCCCACAAGATGGCAGAAGAAGCCTAACATAACAGTCTCTCCCCGACGATTGCTGCAGGACCGGTTAACTGGAGCCGACAGCTCATACTTGGTGAACTCACTAATGGTCTGACACCCAACTGAATGCGAACGAGACGGGGACCTGCAAAAACAGCCCAACAGCGGCCATAGCGTTGCTGACCAGGCTTCCGAAGCCAAAGCTCGTCACGATAGACGGAGCGTACGTGTCGAATGCGCGCTGGGGACCATTGTTGCATAGAGTGATCAGGAAATGCACCCAGATGCGCCAGTTCAAGAACTAAATCATTGAGTAACAACCACCAGGGCTAGATTTCAGACTACACTTACCGCTCTTTTGAAGGCGCCAGAGCCAATCCTACGCTTCTTTTTACCCTTGTTTGGGTCATCGAGCAAGACCCGTGTTTGCAAAATGTGCAGCTCCCGATCGGTGAACCAGGATACTGTTGGTAGAAAGGTGCTGTGGGGGTTTTTGAACGAGTCGAGCAGAAAGAAGCCAAAGATGAATCCAGAAAGTACAGTGAAGGCGCCCATTAACGCGAAGAGCCAGAACCAGCCAGGCTGCCCGCCAACCCCTCGCATGTGCAGTATGCCGTACGCCAGCAGCTTCGCCGACGCTTGGCCGATCTGGTTTCCAAAGTAGAAGACCATGACGCGTTTGGCAGTCTCATCCCTAGTATACCAAGTGGAGAGAGTCCATAGACCACCTGGGATAAAGCCAGACTCGGTTATGCCGAGGACGAGGCGAGTTGCAATGAAAGCACCGTAGCCGCGTTGGAAGGCTTGGAAAGTGCTGACAATTCCGAAGAGGAACAGCTGCATTGTAAGCCATTTTCCTGGGCCCACGCGGTAGAGGATCATATTCGAGGGAATCTCAGTCAAGACAATACCAAGGGACAGCATTTGCTGGCCAACGTTAAACTGGTCTTGGTTGATACCGACATCCTCCATGAATTGATCGGTGATGGCGTTGGCCATATTGCCGCGGTCAAGTTCTATGCCATGTTAAACTTGTAGCACTATGACAGTATAAACGACGATCTCTTACGCAGGCAAAAGAATCCGAGCGTGAGGATGGGCATAATCATAAAATCTAACCTTAAGAACATAGATGCATCAATCTCTGCATGCTCAATCTGGGCTCATGGAACACTTACTTCCGCTTAGCCCGAGTTTCCTCCTCAATAGTCCAGTCTCCATTATCGGTGATTATGATTTCCTCTGCAGAATCGTTAAGGATATCCCGGTTGTTCTGTTTGAGGTCCTCCATGTTTGCCGCAGGAGGCGATGTCTATACCGAGAGTGAGTGATCGGTTCTCCAACCACGGCCTGCAAGGAGACCCTTATGAATACAGACCCTGATGCGAGGGCATCCCGCGCCAAGCGAGGACGAGGAATGGCGTGCTGGCCAGGTCTTGATAAACAGACGCCAAGACTGGGCTCACAGCGGAAATCTTGGCACTCCGTCCGCCATTCGATCCCAAACGGCACCATAGCGCCTCCTTATGGCATCATCCAGTCTTGTCACTACATTTAAGAAGAGATAGACAGACAAGAGCACGCCGCGTTTGCCTGGTGCCCAATAAATGTCATCGACTGTCTCGTCTCAATTTCCTTCCATGAGTGGCATGGGCTTGGGGGTCCAGGCCAAGAGCGTTCTGGTCCTGGGCAGTAAGGGTGAGCCGGAAGTCATATCGAAATTAGATAGTATGACGGACTATCTCGGGTTTCAATCATGGTCACCACAACCGCCAGCCGTCGCGGTTTGGCATATCCTCGGGTTGATTACTCCTCGTACGAGAGCGAGGTCTGCTCAAAAGTCAGAAGTGCTCTCTATCGGCCACGGTATCTCATACCAAGTGAAAATCCCTATTGACTCCTTAAATATAGACCCATCTGTAGCGTGGGGGGTTTACAATGGCGACTGCAGCCAAGAAGCACGGAATGTCCTCTGAGGGTGTATTTTGCCGAAGTAGACATCACGATTGCAGCCACAGAGACCGCGATTGCGCGTCCAACGGTGGATATGTGAACGCATGCTTGGAAGGTGAACAAGAGCATAGCCTGGAGCTGAATGATTTGCTGAGCCATCCTGGAGTGTGTGCCGCCAAGGGCCATGGCAGTCCGGCTACACGAATGGGCACATAACAAGGGATTAATGGTCTTACATGCCAAAAAGTACACAGACGAGATATCTGGGTTCCCTTCCTGGCTCACCTTCTCCAGAAATTCCAAGTCAATTCAGGATCCTCAAGATGTCCCCCCGCCTGAATATCACTGGGCTTCGGAATGGCAAGGCATATTCGTCGACAGAGGCTGTCAAAGGCGTGGTGCATCTGAAGGCTGGAAGTGGAGCGCCTGTGGACTTTCAGGTCACAGCAACTCTGGAAGGTATTCGCCACGTATAAAACTCTCCAGCCTCCAAAATGACATTGCATCAGGGGTGATACGAACATCTCTTATTGAGAAAGGGCCTGCGTTCATTCTAGGGAATGACATGCCGCTAGTAGCAAGTGAGAATCATCAGGTGCGTAAGAACAAACACCCTTCAGGCAACATGCTTTGATATGTCTTTTGACGGCGGATATTCAAGCTCTTCAGGACTTCAAAGGTCGTTTTCCCCGACCAAAATTCGCCTTCGAGTACTTTTCAGTATACCCCGTTTAATGGTGAATATGCCATTCCTTTCGAGATAAACTTTCCACTACAGACTCAGTGCGCTAAACATCCGGACGAGCCTGCGCACAAGGGGGTTACGCTGCCCTCATCCTTCGAAGCGCGCGCGACGATGTTTGGGGCGGCTGCCAGAGTCCAATATACCGTCAGAATAGATGTCAAGGGCCGTGAAGGGGATGCCTCATTCAAGCGAGTGGTCATGATATCGGCTGCTGCACCACCTCTGTACCTGGCTCTGATGTCCAACAGAGCATTGCGTACAACTAGTACAGTGAAGCTGCCTCATTTGCACCTCCAATATACCCCCCCAACCCTGTCACTCGAAGCAAGACTTCCTTCTCCGATTCTCAGAATAGGACAACGCCTTCCATTGCGGATGTTTGTGCGAGGCCCCCTCGTGGAAGGCCAGGCCTTGTTTCCATCAAAACTATCGAGTCTGAGAATCAGCCTTGAGAGTACGACGAATATTAGGGCTGAAGCTAGGCACAAGTCATGGACAACCTCAACGGATCTCCTAAATCTGAAAACCCTCAACGAGCCTGTCACTTGCCTTGCCGGGCTTGATGTGCTGCCCGATATAAATAGGACCATTTTTCATCGCGTATCCATTCCAGATGTTGCGCCGAGTTTCGCATCGTGTACTGTTGAACATACGTACTCACTCGCAGTCGATGCCAGATTTTCGTTTTGCAAAGCCAGAAAAGTACAGGTATGCTGTGTCCCCTTTGAGAAAACATCATTGTTACTGACGCCGTGTCTCGTAGTCGACAAAGCTTGTACTCAAAGTTGAAATTTGGCCTGCGAACCGCACTGTGCAGAGCCCTTCAGCAGTACCATCCAGAAATTGCAGCTCGCCACAAGACAGAATTCCGACGGGGGAGCTGCCTCTTCAGGGGTGCACACAAGTGGAGGCTTATGATAGTGAGCCTCCGCCGTACTCGTAGAGTATACCATTCAGTACGGCAACACCCTGTTGCTACCTGTGGACGAATACTCAATATATCTTGTGTAGTGGATAATCAGCATGGTTAATACGAAGAAACAAACCTTATATCGAGCCAGGCTGAATCGATGCAGCATGTGTAAATTGCCGGGAATATTGAGCAAAATGAATGACTATATTAGTCTCTGTCTTTTATTCTCGTCGTTCCTCTATTGCGCGGATTGCATTATGTCGAAATGTCCGCGCCCACTCGATGTATCCAGCGCGCCGTCGCCGTGTCGAGGCCTGTGTATCAATATACAGCACTTTTGCCATCCAGAACGCAGTCGGGGCTTCGAAGCATCGCGACATTGTATCCAAGTCAGTCATCACCAAAGAAATTCCAAGTTTATCGCTGGAATCCAGACACCCCTGCAAGGAGACCGTGGATGCAGACGTATGAACTCGGTCTTGATAAGATTAGTCCGATGGTACTGGACGCACTCATATATATATAGAATCAGATTGACCCTACCTTGACCTTTCGACGGAGCTGCAGGGAAGGAGTTTGTGGCAGCTGCGCTATGAGTATTGATGGCGTCAACACCCTGGCTTGCACGAGCATGCCGTTCGGCCGGAAGAGCGTTGACGAGAGGTTATTAATACTGAGCTGCAATGCGGGCCCAATTCCCCGGGTTGCTCGCGAGTTGCGCATCTACCCACTTCCCCATATGTAGGTGGTGAAGGACCTGGTTCCGGATCTTACATTCAGCTATAAGCAATACAAGTCGATCAAGCCGTATTTACAGAGAGAGAGCCTTCGGGCGTGAGTTCTCTATACCCCCAACCCTGAAGAGCGACAGAAATTAGACGGACTGTACGAGTGTATCTTGTGCTTTTGCTGCGCTGCTGGCTGTCCATCGTACTGGTGGAATAGCCAGGAATATCTCGGACCAGCACTGCTCCTTCAGACATACCGATGGCTGGTGGATTCGCCAGATGAAAAGAAAGACGAGCGACTACACGCAATCGACAACAGTATGAGTGTTTATCGATGCCATACAATTATTCACTGCACTCGGACTTGTCCGAAGCACCTGAACCCTGGTCTGGCAATAGTAGAGATTAGGAAGCTTCTTATGATGAAGCCTCAAGCTAAAGTAAAATAGCTTCGGTATTGTCCTCATATTTAATTAATATCAACCAGTAAGGCAAATATAGTTTGGTTATGTTGTTGCGTGATCCCGCCACAGGGAGACGGCAGTAGCCCTACTTACATCACTGTTATATCATCCACATCCAGTCCATTTAAACAGACAAAACAGCTTTTAGACAGCAAGCCCAGGCAGCCATGGTGAAAAATACACGATCGAGGGCGTTGTCTCATCCTCCAATTTTCACAGTGGGCCATGGAACACGCACGCTCGATGATCTGATCCAGCTCCTCCGAACAGCAAATGTCACCAAGCTTGTCGACATCCGGTCTATCCCAAGGTCATTTACAAATCCCCAGTTCAACCGCGACACCCTCCAAGAATCCGCGGAGTTACAACGGGCTCGTATCGAATACGTCTGGTTTGGTGAATCACTAGGGGGCCGTCGCAACGCCAAACAGCCAAAGCTTGCACAGCATACAGCGATACGCGTCGCCGCGTTCCGGAATTATGCAGGGTATATGAGTACGCCGTCATTCAAAGAGGGCCTAGCCGAACTGCAGAACCTGGCAGAGGAGCTCCACAGATCCAGCCAGGGATATGTAGCTATCATGTGCAGCGAGACGTTGTGGTGGCGATGCCATCGTCGCATGGTTTCCGACGCCCTGGTAACGGCGGGTTGGAATGTCCAGCACTTGGGAGTTGCCAAAAAGACCATGGAGCATACGCTGTGGGGTATCGCAAGGGTTGATGAAGGGAACCTCGTATATGATGGAAGGGAGAGCCGGCACACAACGAAGAAGAAAACCCTGCCAGGAGAGTCAGCCACCAGTGAGAATTGACCCGTCACATCCAGACACCCAGCGGATGATAACGCAGCTGCTTGGCCTGAATTTCTTCCCAATCTCGCATGGCAGCTCTGGGGAAATCTATCACGTCTCGCCATCAACGGAAACGCAAGACCAGGTACCCCAAACCTCGCTTAGCTGATGATGACACCAAGATGACTTGCTGGTGAGTATTTCTCTTAAAAGTATCCGAGGCTTAGCATTCACATAGGACATTTGGCTGTCATTCAAGGATCTAACTGGCAGGTCTTCTTGGTTCAACGCTTTAGGTAGCATCATCTTGTTGTCACTCTACCATACGTTAGGCTTCGTATTCAACATAAACTATCACATGGCCTTATGCTTCTCAGGATCATAAAATGAAGCGTCAGCTTGTGAGCGCCTCTTCGACAGCCAACATCGCCAACCGCCTGGCCGCCTCAGCCATGCCAATGCAGCGCCAGACCTTAGTATCGTCAGAAAGATTCTCTTCTTCCGAATCCTCATCGTCACCAAAATCAGCAACATAAAAATATACCCCGGCCTCGCTTACAAAGTTTGCCCTATCCAGTACGACAGCAAACACGCCACAGGGGAAGGTGAGGACGTTTTGAGCGCCCGCAAGGGAGTCAAGCTCATTCTGAGGGCTAACCCTGTGAAGGGCAGCTATATCACCGTCGTTTGCCGCGAATTTATGCAGAGCGCCGGGAGCAAACTCGGTGGTACGAGAGGCGCGAACGGCGTCGTGGGCAGCGCGTATGCCCGACCAAGGGTTGGAATGTGACTCTGGAATAGAGAATTCAAGATCCATAGTTTTCGGCGAAGGAAGATGGAATTGCAGGGCAGAGCAGAACAGGCGTGCTGTGCTTTCCAGAAGAGGAGTCGCAGTGGTTGCATCGAGGTGGCTGAGAAAAGGGGCACAGATCAGATACTGCATGTCAGGCTGAGCCCCCTTCGGCGTGTCTGACACCGTCACGATGCCGCCATCTTGAGTGACCTCAGCCAAGGAAGGCAGAGTGAATCCGCCAACTGCAGTCTGCTGGGATAGCTGATCCCGGATCTGCTTCTCGGACGGGGGAGCTTGGTCCGGGGGGTTACCCTCGTCAACATCCAGGCCAAAATACAGCTCCCCACGAGGGTGAGAATTGAGGAACATGTCAAGAACAACCACCTGATCGACATCTTCCCGTGACGTGATGCGGCTCACCGACAGCTCAAACCGTTCCAAAAAGCGTTCATCTGGAGGGTAGGATGGAATTTGTGCATCATCGGGTGCATCATCGGCATCTCTGCGCGTGGCGGAAAAGGTACGTGTGAACTCCAGCGCATCTGGTCCCCCGGCAGAGGCGCCATCATCGTCTTCATCTAGACGGTAGCAATGGGAACGTAAAAGGACACAGCGCCCAATGGGAGGTTCGTTGTTCCAACGGTGCCTGAAGAACTGGGGGATCAGCCCGGGGGCGTTTTCAACGCCCGACCGGTGCTGCTGCTTGCGAAAGGCAATCTCGCGACGGTTGTGGTCGATGCAGGCAAAGGCATCAGGCGGGCAGTACGAGTATATCTCGAATAGCGGCATAACTTCGTCATTCCAGAAGGCGCCCAGGAGATAGTCGCGGACCTTTTCATGATCTGGATCCAGAGGCACTAGGCTGTAAACCTGGATAGGGACTAAGTGGCACGGTGCTGGTGGATTGCCAGGCCTCACGTATTCTTCGAGGACAACAGGATGGCCCAGGTGGTCCTTGTAGTGGCGGACCTGCTGCCAGCTGCTATGGTCGCTGTCACTGTCGCTGTCGGACATTGCAGGGAAAGGAAAGAAGGAAGTGAACTGAGCAAGTGAAACAGGGGCTTGAGGCACTTAAATACTTAGTTATATAAGCATGCACGATGACGTTATCGCCCTAGGACTGTTCACATGGGCTACGGAACTCCTTATATACATGTTGAAAATATTCCTCCATCAAAACCACCCTCAATGAAAATATTTTCAACATGACCATGGCCGCTCAGTGCCGTGGTCAGCTACGTGACGGGGATATTGACACTACAACCCTAACTTCCCCAGCCCCTTGCCTCCCCACATTCCATACCGACTTTCCTGATTAAAGTCACTCCCAGCAGTTCCTGGAAGCGGACTTTTTGGATTGGGCCGGGGAAACTTGAAGTTTGCCACCTTCGCATCGCCGGTCGTCATGGCATTCGCCACGAAGTCCTTTGCAGTTTGTGCGTTGACCTTCTCCAACTTGGACTTTGTAGACGCGTGCCATACCTCCTGCACCTGTTCGGCAAGGTCTAGATGTCTGTCGATGAAATAGCACCAGAGTGTGCGCAGTCCCCAATGCTTCACGCCTTGGGGCATTGGGGGCTTGCCAATGGGCGTTCCAGGCGGAGATTGAGCCAAGGGCCACCGCGTGTACCAGTAATCAAACTCATCCGATATCAGTTCGACATTTTGACTGGGGCCGGTCCACTTGGCCTGGAGCGTTCTCAAGTAATTAAAAACAGTTGCGCTCTACCAACGTTGTCAGGCCAGTGCAAGTAGTGGTAGTAGTAGCGTCCATGGACGGGAGTATAGGTAAATAGGGAGAGGGATCGACGCACCACCATGACACTCTCTGCAACAGCCGATACATCAGTCGGTGCCAGCTGACTCTTAATGGTGGTTTTGTAGCCTTGGGTGATTTTCTGCTTCCGCCCGTTTGGTGTGTCGTGGTACAAAACCAGTAGATCGAGATTGGAGGCGCTTCCTAGCACGTCCGCGGTATGCATGACCCAGTTCTTCTTTGGTCCTTTCGTAGCACGAGACCACTGGATTCCCCCAGTAGGGCCTGAAATCCTGTTAGACCATGGCCGGATCCTGCAATGGGTAAGGCATACCTCCAAACGCTTGTAAGCACCAAGCGGCGTCTGCTTTCTTCCAGCCCGCAGGGAATTCGAGTTTGACATTCAGTAGGCTGTAGTTGGGGTTTTTCCCATTACACACCCATTCAAGAAAGCGGCTGATGAGATGCACTTCGAAGATGTGCTCTGATCGGAAGTCATTTGCCGGGAGATCAGAGAGGCCGGCGATCAAGTATTTACCAGTTGGGCCTTTGACGGCGTTTTGCTTTACGGTTTTTGCAGAACATCGCGTTCGGTCGGTCGGGTCGTTAGAGTTGGATAGCATCCATTCAGGCAGATACCACTGGATTGATGTTAGTATCAGGATGAACGTGAATTCTCGCTGGGGTGAATCAAACCTTTGCAATATTAGGCCCACCATTGTCCGCATTGCACGAGGGATACCGAAGATATGTAAATTCTTTGTTTCCGTTAAAAAAGCTCAGTTTCATCTCCTTAGCCGTGTTTTCAGATGCACGATCGAATACAGTCCGGTCGGAACATGGTGCATTATCTCCAGGTGGATATAATGGACATGAGCCGCCGTCGTCCTGGCGCCTGGACAGGGAAATGCTCTTCTCGGTCCGGCTGTCATCTGTCCCATACATCGAGCACATCTCACACTTGGAAGATCCACTATCATCACCCGGGCATTTCAGGAAACTGTCGGGGATTGTGACCAGGGGGCCCAAGGTAAGCGTATCCCGCTTTCCATGAATATTGTGGATTGCCGGAAATGCGGCCTCTGGCGACAGACCGTCCGTTTGTGTACTGTTACTGGTATCGTCACCTATCCACCTTCTGATCATCTTGGTATCACCACTAGGACAAGTTGGAGGGGTGATTTGCTTGCGTGGGACAGAGGCGAGCGTAACGCGGTGACTACCACCCCATCCAAACAGGTCGGGGGCTTCCAGCTGGGCATAGATATTGGACCCAGCATCGATTCCATAGCGGAAGGGACAGCTATTGTCGCCATTGAGGGACCACTCTGCCTCTGCGTGGCCGATAACGTAGCCGTCCAGCACGAGATCTACTGTACACCGATCCACCTTCCACCGGTCGTCGAATACAATGCCAAAGGTGACAGTGGGCTTGAGGTGAATGGCGATCTCGCCATTAGCACTCACAGAGGCGTCAAACGTGGGCTTACCAACGGTCTTGGCCTCGCGGTCAGGCTGATCCAGGGCTTGCGGCGGATGGTCGTCGTTCTGCGGATAGGTCTGTTGGATCTCCCACGAGGCCAGAGTCACTGCCGCTTCGAGATGGCCTGCGACGACAAGGGAGGCATCGGCTGAGGCATACACGGCGAGGTTAGGGCCGATGGTAACAACTCCAGGCACGCGGAACGTTGCCCCTGGAAAGTCGTCCAGCCCGAGCAGCTTTATATCGCCCGTGGAATAAGTCAGCGAGGCCACGGCGTCCAGTTCAAATTTGGCGTTGACCTCGCCGGCGTTTCTAAAATAGAGGTAGGACCTGCTCAGGTCCATTCCCTCGTGCAGCGAAGTCAGGATTGTCAAACCAAAAGATGTTTCGACGTCGATTTCCGCGGTGATGGTGGATTTGATATTCGCCTGCGCCTGCGCGGGACCGACTGGACATGGGCCAAATTGCTGGTCTATCAGGAGGAGCTCGACCTTCTCGTTGACGTGGTGATTGAGCTCCTTGGTTACCTCTGCTTCGCCGACAAATATAAGTTCGGCCAGCCAGTTGAGCACGTCCTCGCCAAACCACCGCTTGTGAATCTCCTCGCGGTGCATCCCACCGTGATGGTAGGCGTCGCGCCACTCGTCCTCCATCCAGCGCTTGCGGTTCTGGTGATATCCGCTTCCATCACGCTTGGTCTTTCTGGTGTGTCTTTCTGCCTCTGTCCCTCCAGGCCGGTCGACCACAGAGTCCCAGTAGCCAGGCTGGTTGCTGAAATCGATCCGCATCTGTGCATCGCCGAAATCCCGAGGCACGCGTTGGAAGTTATAGTCGAAAGTCAGATCATAGACAGATCTACCTTCCAGACCACGTTTGCTAAGATGGCCAGGGAGACTCTGGTTCTTGGACTGCGCGAATGATTTGGCCACGGCATATCGACCGGGACCACAACGGTCAGGCAGCTGGAGAATGGTCCCAGGGACGCCGTATCCTCGATGGATGTGGTCACACTTGCTTGATTCACTGGAGTCAGTGCAGACCATGCGGATAGTATGGGCTTCCTCGCTGTCGGTGTCGGGGCAGTCCATTAACTCCCAGGGGGAGCCGTCCCGTTTGTCTAAACTGACATGAACTTCCTCAGGCGCAGTTATGACGACGAAACCGAAGGAGGCATCCTGCCACTGTTAGCTATGTCACAAGGGAATGGCTCGTCTACATACATCGGGCTCATCCTCGTTCCCAGACTGAGTTTCCCCAGTTCCCCAAGTGTCATCCACTTGGAGATTAAAGTCAGGGTCATCTGCGTCTGGCGGATTGTCGAAGAGATACTCCAGTGGGACAGGAAGAAACGGTGACTCGCCGCTGGCTGGTGTGCAGCAGAATGCCCTCTGTCGACCCCTAGAAGCGATTGTTAGCAGCTAGCAATATCCTTTTTCTGTAGTATTCAACGTACGTTATACCGCAGCTTTCGCCCTCGCCATACTTGCTTAGAGTGAGCTCTACTTCGTGGCCCGTTGCGCAGTGATTGTCGTCGCAGCTATGGATCCCTCGACCACCTCGCCCCTGATGCATCGTCAGTGAAGCTCGTTGTAGGTCTCAATAAATAGCGACCTACCGCCCAGTAGCAGTCTTTCCAGTTTTCGATTTCCTCCTTAGAGCAGCAGTAGCGATGAGAAACATCCATATCAATAGTGTCCAACAGGTCACCCAGTGCTTGCCCAACCAGGCCACCAAAGTCCAAGGCATCAGAAATATCGCCTAGAAAGCTACCTTCAAATGTGAGCATCTCTTGGTCCGCGGAGCATTCCGTCTTCCAGCCGCAGTTAATACCACCGCCGGCGGCAACCTCTGGGATAGGACAGCAGTAGAATTGACGTCCTAAGATTGTCAGCTACATCACGCATCGAAGGGGCGGCTTCTTCCTACCATCTGCGCAGTGGCCGTTACCTCCATTGACAGCCGACGACAGGGCAACCTCACCACCATGGCACTGACCGTTGCACAGGCTTCCCCCATTGTCGCCTCCACGCCAGTGACAGGTGCTGGGATCGGGGGCTGACGAGAGCGGGCAGCAGATGCGCCACTCGCTGTCGCTACCATCGGGACAAGAGAGACTTTCCATTTCAATGAACCCAGGACTACAGTGCTTGCCACAGTCCGTTGTCTGACAGTCACCGGGGTGCTGACTCTCCCAGTAGCTGACATCGTCTTTCAGACTGTCGGTCATCACCAAGTCCTGCGGGTAGAGGACGCCTCGAAGGGCATCGCGATTGCGGTCGTCCTGGTCGATGGCCCAGAGCAACAGTCCTCCCAGTCCCTTCTCGTTGAAGAATTTAATCTTTTGTTGGAAGGTTTGCTGATCATCGTAAGAGATCCACTGGTTCTCGTCCCAAACGATGTACTTGATGGCATTTTTCTTGTCATAGACGGGGTCAATCTCGTTCTCAGCAATAATGTCAATGATCTCGCTGTACGCCAGGATACCCTCAGTGTCGGTGCAGGCACCCTTTCTGCCGCCGTGTTTGAACTCACAGCCCGGTTTGCGACAGTCCTTGTCCTTGAGCTCAAAGGTACGGGCGTAAAAGGCAAGGCCCATGTTCACCTTTCGCGCGGGGACGTCGTTCCGCCATAGAAGATCCAACGCTAGGTTGATTTCTGTGAGGTTGGTATGTCCCAGAACCTGGTTGCCAATGGGATTGTTAGAGTCCCAGACGCCATGGAGATCGTAACTCATCAGATTGATGTAGTTCACAGCCTCGACCATGTCATGGATCTCAAACCAGCGGAGATACCAGTAAGAGGTGGGCGCCGTAAAGGAGAGCTCGTAATCCAAGCGCTCATCTTCAAAGGCCTTGCGGATGTCCTGCATCAGCTTCACGTAGTTCTTGCCATCGTCTGCCCCATCCCAGTCCTCAGGCTGGCGGTCGGGTGCACCAGGGTATTCCCAATCCAGATCGACGGCGTTGAACCCGTAGTGGCGCATGAATGAAAGGAGGTTTTTGATAAACTTGGAACGCTTCTCGGATGTAGAACTCAGGTCGGCAAAGACAATTTGGGTGTCGGTATGGTTATCATTGAAAGTCCATCCACCAAGCGACACTCCTAGCACCACGTTCGGGTTGCGCTCCTTGAGGGCAGTGAAGTCCGTCAGGGTCTTTTCTGGGATATCGGGCATTGGGCCAATCTCGTAGTCATCGGGGGAGATGTACGCGAATGCATCTACGAGCATCATGGTTAGTATGCGAAGGCAAAAGGAGAATGAAAAGTAAACGTACAATTGACATGAGTCAGACTCTCAACAGGAATCTGCTTGATCCTCATCCCCTGGCAGGAGGTGTCATGTTTGAAAGCCTCGTAGTATCCGATGATGCGTTCCTGTACATTGCCAGCAGAAGCGCCAGAGCCAGGCTGCTTGCATCCACTCTGGCATCCTGCACCACAAAACTCTTCGGTTGTCCCGCAAAAGCCAAACTCGCTGCAACAGACGTTAAGAGGGCATTTGCTTCCGGGCTTCTTTGCGTCCTTGCCGCACTCAGCATGTGCGTCGCAGTTGCTCCAGCAGGCGTCGTTGGGAGACTCCCCAGATGTGCCGCAGTATTTTGCCCCAAAGCCACAGTAGCCAGACTTGCCACAGCATGCGCCGTTTGCACACGGCTTGTCCTCTCCACAGCTGTACTCGTCTCGGAAGAGTAGGCTCAATGGGTTCAACGAGATGTCCAAGGCGTCATCAGAGTCATATTGTGGATGAGCTAAGGATGTAGAAAGAATGCATAAAAGAAAGACAAGGACCGACAGGTGTCCCGCCATGGTGAAATGGAAATAGATATCCAACGACGACAAGAAGGTCGTTTAATTGCAATATCCGGCAAATGGGCATGGGGTGTTAAATAGACATATAGCTGGCAATAGAGCGAGCAACCGTCACAATACAAGCGAGGTACATCCGAGACCCCATTTCCGATCGAATAATCACGCCAGACCCTATACCCACCAGGCTTACCCACCCTTGCCGCCGCAGCCAGGTACCAGGAGGCTGTAATGGCCCGTGATGCACGAGCGGGCTGCGAACAGGGCCAATCAGAAGGCGGGTTTGGCTCGTGTCGATGGCCGAAAAGATATTTCCTCCACCGCGTCAATGGCCTGTGTCGGAAACGTGTGTTTCAATCTCTCCTGCCTGCGAGGTTTCCCGTGTCTGCCTTGTGATCGAGCCGAGTTGAGTGCATCCCCGATGTACAGTGACTGCGGCAACTGCACGAACCGCCGATCTCAATCGGTCTGGCGAGATATGAATGGGCCTTGTGAGGGTCTATGGGGCTCATGGGGCCGAAACGAACTGCGGCTGCACGGGGGCCTATGCAGGGCGCTGGCCGGCGCTTCAATGGCCCAAGACATTGGCTGCTGCTCGTGCAGATCCGATAATCGTGTGAGACTTCCTGAAACGCCCTACGCGAGCAGCGCCGCATATTCCAAAGCAGGTCCCAGGCAGGTACTCGTCCTTTCTGTTGTCAGACAAGGCCCAGTTGCGGTATATAATTGTTTGCGGTCTTTCGCACCTCTCCGACCCAGGCCCATGCTGCACGGAGTAAATAATGACCTTTATCACCAAGCTCCAATTCCAGGGCCTTCTCCTGTGCCTTGTCACTCTCAGCCGGGGTTGGCAACTCTTCCCCGACTCGGAGATCGGCGACTACAGTGAGAAGTGCGCAGACGCTCTTGCAACCAACATTACATCCTGCATTCCGGCGGTGGGCGGCATCAGCACTGAGATTTTCTACTCTCAGCACGCCCTCGATGTCATTTGCAAGCCCAAATGCCGCGACGAGTTGATAAATTACGAGAAAGCTGTCACAGATCACTGCCATGGAGTCTCTTTGACCAACGAATGGGGCTCTGCGAATCCCATATCCGCTGCAGCAAGCATTCTGGTTTTCAACTTCGACCAAGTTTGTCTGAAGAATGAAGGGCAATATTGCAATCCTGTGCTGGGAAATCTGACCCAGAACGGAGGAAACGAGTGCAACAAATGCCTGCTGCTGCAATTGCGAGGCCAGGCCCAGTTTCCGTATGGAAGCGGCCCTAGTGTCTATTCGAGCGTCTATCCCAGCTTTACTTCCTCTTGCAAATTCACAGGCCATCCGGCCACAGTATCACCTCACCCTTCATCCTCTCTGTATGTCTTCCCTATACCTTGTATTGCTGCACCAACTAACACCGAATGGCAGATCCTCTACACCGGTATCGTCCCCCTCCGTGTCTCCCACAGCGAGTGGGTGCAGTGGCACAAAGTACACAATTAAAGAAGGAGATACCTGTCAATCCGTCTCCAAGTCCCAGAGTATCGCGACCTTCCAACTGTTGCTTGATAACAACCTTCGGGCGTATTGCGCAAACTTTCCCAAAGAAGGCGATCTGTGCATTAAGAACAAGTGTTCAACGTACACCGTGCAGAAGGGCGACACCTGCAAGAGCGTCGCGAAGGCACATAACATCTCGACAGTGCAGTTGCGGTCTTATAACCCTTGGATTGACGGGGGTTGCTACAACTTCAACCGAACAATCGGAACCGAGATATGCATGGACGAACCAGGGCACAAATACCATCCACCATCCAGCGTTGTTGGGTCTACCGCGGTGCCCTCTACAGCTAGTACTGCAGTGCCTACACCGACCAACGTCGCGGATAACAGTACACGGACCTGTGGTAAATACTATGAAATTAAGAAGGGCGACAACTGCGATACCATCGTCCAGGAGTTTTCTATCAGCCGAGAGGACTTTCTGATTCTCAATCCGGGCCTGGATGCCAAGTATGTCCTGTTGTAATGTAACCGTTCAAGAAACTGGCTAACTCGTTGCTTCTCAGCTGCACTAACCTCCTACTGGGTGTCAGCTATTGCGTCCTGCCCGTTGGAGACATGGAGAACTACCCTGGTGCTCCTGGCTACATGCCTTCAATCTCTAAAATCCCATGGGACAGTCTCCCAGACGCAACCTACACGCCCATGCTGAACCCCGACAAATTGCCACTCGCCCCGCGTACCGTTAAGGACTGCGCAACAATCTTCGATGGCAGAGATTTGCAATTCAACTTCCCGGGTGTCAGCGGCTGCCAAGTCGTCCACGCCTTTTGGGGAGTCTCTGTGCCTGATCTTATGCAGTGGAACCCGTCACTTAAAGGGACGAGCAGCAACTCTACCGACTGCAACTTCAGCAAGGAGTACCGCTATTGTATAGACAAGGGAACGGGGGCCGAGACATCGAGCCTGCCTACATCTTTGTCAAGTAGATTGGCTGTATGACGGTTGTTTTGGAGTGTGTTGTCTCGTAGCAACCAAGCAAGTACATTTAGTCTGACAATGAAGACGAGAATGGGGTCAAATAAATATTCAAATCCACGGCAGTGCTTTGATGAACATAGACAAATTAAGTATAATGACAGCAGAAGATAGTTTCCACATCCGTAGGTATAAGCCCAAATCAAAAATAAAAACGACAATGAAGAGAATAACAAAGTGTAAATGAATCCATCCACTGACTATATAACCAGTGCTTTACGCCTTCCCTTGGAACTGCTCATAGCTGACCGAAATCTCATCTGTCCTCTCGATACCAGCAGCACCGCTAAGGATATCCTCCTTGCTTCCATTCTTGGTCCCTGGAGTGATCAGGGTCTTTGGGTAGACGGTTTCGGTTGCTGTGAGAGAGGTGTCTATTCCTGATTTTGAAAATCTCCCATAGCTGCCGCCTTTGCGATACATGGGGAGTTTGTAGCTCGAGTCTCCAGTGGAGCTTCCCTTGCCATCCTTGCCGTACCGGAGGCGTGTGTATAGAGGTCGCAAGACAGGGATCGATGAGCACATTATTGTAGCGCAGCTTTCGGTAGCGGACCAGATGAGCATTGGAACAGTATCATCTGTGATGGTCAGCTTTGTCGAGGTGAGGGAGTGGAAAGGAAGCCTACAAATATACTCAGAGGCGTTCAGACCCGAGAGGGCCACAGTGCGGACAATACCGCAAGCACCGGCACTGAAAGAGCATGTCAATGGCTGTAATTTTAAAGAGAGGGAGGTGCATACAATATTCCAAGACTGAGACCGCAGGCCACGGTGATCTTCTCCTTCTGCTTCATGTTGAGGTCCCAGACAACGAACCACGGGAGGATTGCGAATGAGAAGTCCATGACAACGAACCATGCTGAGGGGGTCAGTAAATAACCAGTGCTGATGAATGAGGCTGACCAACTCACATCCGACAGTGTATCCAACATTGGAGAAGTTGATCCAACAATGCCCCTTGACGGTTGGGTTCCAGCTCTTCTCGACCGGCGAGCACTGCACGACGACCGTAATGCTGGCGAACAAAGTGATGACGACGGTGATAAAAAGGCAGACGTGGATGAAGGCGATTTGCACCTTGTTGCGTATGATCCGCAGCAAGAATGTTCCAACAGCCAGTTTGCCCACCCCGATGACCATAATCCCAGCGACCTGGCTGAATAATTCATACTTGACGGCCTCGAAGTATACAGTCATATCGCCGACATCAGCCGCCAGTCTTCCCAGGCCGTAGTGGCTGGCAATGCTGACGAAGATGGTGTACAGGATATGAAGGACCTAGGGCACGTCAGCTTCCACACTTGTAACCAAAATCCTATGTCTCAGCTCACCAGTGCCAGACAACATAGATAGTCATCAACACCCACAGCATTTAATATGTGCTGTCGTGTATACAGTCTGAGTGCCACAAAGATAGCAATGATAATGGTCTCTGCCCAATGGACCCCATTGGTCATCGGGCCCAGGCCGCCGTAGTAGCCCATGGCGAGAGCAGCGAGACCTGCAAAGCTGCAAAAAGACAAGAGGTAAATCTGTAGTAATTTGCAGGATGACCGCAGGCGTGGCGGCAATTGTCAAAGGAAGACGGCCTTCACTTATATCAGGTGCATTGGCCTGGAAGGGGATTCGACTTCTTAATTGAAAAGGAGACAACCAGTCCCCCGGTACAGGAGTGCCTCTCTGACACTTGACTGTCCAAGCAGCCCACTCCGATCCTTGCTGCTGGAATAGATCAATCAACAAGAAGATAACCGGATCAGCACCACTGGCCAAAGGAATAACGTTCGACTCCACTGCAGCACCGGTCCGGCCGTCCGCGAGGCGCCCCGAGCGGAACTAAATCCCGCCAAAAGTGACAGGTGGATCCCTGTGCAGGCCTGTCAAATGTGCTGCCATGAAGGAGTCCGTGTTTAACTTTGTGGCTGTGAGAACGGTCCAGTTGCAGCAGTTTTCTGCCCGGAATTTAGTCCCTGGTCTCGTCCAGCAGTCGACACATCGCCCGCAGAGACGGCACAGATGCCACCATCGGTTAGTGGCTCGTGTGTAAAGTTTCCTTCGTCTCGGTAAGGGACTTGGACGCCACTGCGCAGGAGATTCCCCTTTCCCAGTTAATAAGTGGGTTGTTCACAGGCTGAAGTGCTCCAACCGGCGTTGTTAGTCAAGTCCAATGCAGGCATAAATATGACACCCCGCAGCTCAAGAAAAGCTTCTCAGTCAAAACATACACCCCAAGAGTACCCAAAAAACGAACTGCAAGAGCACCATGTCAACTGCAACCCAGGATATCCCTGTCGGTCAGCGAACCGAACCCTACAAGGGCGCAGTGTCCACCCTGATCGAGGAAATTGCTGCATCTCCTGATGGTCAAACTCACACTCAGGGAATAATTTCTGCCCTTGATGCAGTCGAGCCCCAGACTTTCGGCGACAATGAAGTCGAACGTCTGCAGGTTCGCGCGGCTGCACGTCGCCTGCTGGCGAGAGTGGAGACTCCGTACGAGCGCGCATGGGGGTTCTGTTTCGAACACCCTGTGGTGTTCGCGGCGCTGCAGACCTGTATTGATCTGGGGCTTTGGAAGTCTTGGACTGCTGCAGGAGGGGGCGAGAAGTCTATCGACGAACTGGTTCAGCTTACTTCCCCCACCATTGAAACAAATCTACTGCGTAAGTGACTCCCACGGTAGTAAGATCCAACACCACTTATAAATGTTGAACAGGCCGATTCTTCCGCTTGCTGGCGGCTTTCTACGTCGTCGAAGAAACTGCAGAGGACAAGTTTAAGCCGACTCCCTTCTCGTACGCCATTGGTGATGAGAGCACCAAGGTTCGCGCCTCGCTTCAAGCAGCGTAAGACAAACACCCCCGGTCCAGATCCTGTACTGACCATGCCTTGTCAATAGGTCGTACCAATACCTTGCAGCTGGCCACAATCTGCCAGGCTACTTAGCAAAGACCTCTTACAAAGAGCCGACGGACTTCATGTCGAATAACTACACCGACACTGACCCGGATAACCTCAATTTCTTCGGTCGTCTACAGCAGAGTCCCACCCACTATGAATCGTTCACAGGGCACATGGAGGCCTGGACCGCATGGAAGACGCCGTGGACCAAGGTATATGATACTTCCAGACTGCTGGATGGGGCCAATCTGGATAACGGATCTGCTTTTGTTGTTGACGTCGGAGGCAACACCGGGATCGACATTTCCCATGTCCTTGCAAAACACCCTGATCTTCCTGCAGGTTCTCTTGTTCTTCAGGATCTCCCGGAAATCATCGCAAAGGCCCAGGTGGATGACAAGATAACTGCCATGGTTCATGACTTTTGGCTTCCGCAGCCGGTCAAAGGTAAGGTTCACGCTCCAGAATGTATACAAGCATACTGAAATGATTCCAGGGAGCCGGGCCTACTTTATGCATGCGGTCCTCCACGACTGGCCTGATGACAAGGCCAAGCAACTACTTGCCAACACCAGAGATGCCATGGTCAAGGGGTACTCCAAGCTCTTTGTCTACGACATTGTCCTGCCTCCTACGGGTGCGAGTATTAGCCAGACAACAATGGACGTCGAGATGATGTCGTTGTTGTCATCTGGAGAGCGAACGCAGGGGACGTGGCAGAAGTTGTTGACCGAAGCCGGCTTTAAGATTGTCAAGTTCTGGCCCGACCCTCAGCAATATGAAATGATCATTGAGGCGGAGGTTGCATAAGCATACTGTATATAAACGATCCTGATGTTCATAATAATCACAAGTGGGCGGCAGGTATGTCTTGGGCTGTTTAGTATAATCGTACAGTATATCATATATTCAGGTACAGGTTCTATAATCCTTAACCAGAACAAGATACTCCCACACCCCGTCCTCGGTCCAGTTCAGCCCCTGCAAGGCCAAGTACAAGGGGAGAAAGGCGAGCATCATAGTACGACAAAGCCCTTCCAAAACGTCGGTTCTTCATGACAGCAAATGGCAGACTATGTCTTGAAATTCAGAAGTACCATTCTCAGGGGTATAGTTTCGTCATTTCACCCACTTCCCTGTTTTTGATACCCCGGTCAAAACCCCGAAAACTCTTCGAATGTCCTGGAGCGGGGTCGGCCCAGGTGCTCGGAGCCCATTTGTGACGAGCCATAAATCAATACGGGCTTACGATTATGCAAGGGGACTTCTCTTCCGATTCCTTTTTTTGGGTTCGGATGCGTCTTGATCAGCACGGAGGCATCCTTCGCCTGTTAATCACGTCCTTGCAGAGTTTCCTGTTGGGCCTGGTAGTGGCGTCCCATATTGTATATTGTGTCGCAGATCAACACCCGTGCGGCATGACAACCACGTACTTTATGCCCGAAGTTTGCTTCATGTGTACGTATCCGAAGCCAGATTTCTTCAGACAACAATTCCCGCAACCTGAAAATCGGATATCGACAGCCTAGCCTACCCCTTGCATGGCATCTATGAATCGTAGAATATGTTCCAAGATCTGTTCGCGGCGCTGGGTGGCGTCGGAGGGCGCCAGGACGCCGGTCGCCCACAAAACGCCATTGGCATGAGGAGAGATGCTTGACAGCGGATTGAATCGGGTTGTCATTCGATCCATGATATGATTCAAACAATTGACAAACATTCTTTTTCCGAACAATTCTCATACGTGCTTTTGTATACACCTTCGAAAAGCCTGTCGCATTTTGAGCGCCTCCACCACAATAACCAAAGGATAATTATAATCGTCGTACAGTATTTGAAATAGAAACTCTTTGGCAGACATTTTGACGGTATTTGCGAAACAGAAGGAACAGCCAATGTTGGTCGCGGCTTCCTGCATACAGGACACAAATGCATAATGATGTACTCAGGGACAGATATGTTCTGCAGCTAATGCTTGTTACGATTGCCAACTTTTAAACTAGCAAGGATTCAGTTCCTGACAATTTCGTCAAAGAGTGAGCAATTCATCTGGCTCCGTCCCACCCATCTCGTGCATTTTCCGCGCCCACATCCGCCTGCTTGCTTCGCTCAATCGCCGGTGAGGATGGGCGCTGCACCAGTTAACATGTAAGCTCACCGTCTAACTGGAGATAGCAAATACGTACGCTGTTGGGGCAGGGGCCGGGCTGTCGCGGAGTTTCTGGAATGGCTCTCGAGGATCTTCCGGGTTTTCCTGCTCTTTGGTTGCCGAGAACATACTCTGCGCTTTATTCTTCTGGGCGTCTGCGCCGAGCGAGCTTGGGAGAATCCTATCATCTGTTAGGTCTTCTTTTCCCTAGTCATTATGTCGGGTAGGCCTGGTCGTACCCTTCTCCACGCGCGTCGCGGATGGCCTCGACTGTACTGGGTTTACGCTGCGACATGATGATCGGTATTGGCAGTATTCAAATCAATATTAAATATAGGTTGAGGAATCTCGAGATCTGGTGTCGAATGGAGTTTAAGTAACGCAGTGCGGAGTAATGATGTCAAAGGCATCTGACCTGCGGCCCATGGGTGGAAAACCATGGACCAACAGTGCTGCAAATCAAAGGCGACCGTTAATCCGCCCCGGCGTCAGTCATACGACAGCTTGCTGGAGAAGACGGTTCAGTAACGAGAGAGGTGCGATTTGTGTCAGGCACCTTGGTGTCAATCCTGAGGTCGCCACACGGCTACTAACGTCGAAGCATTCGCTCTAGGACTGCTATTTCTAATAGAATAAGGTGGCTGAAAGTCCGTAGGAGCGTTTCGACAATCGTCTCGGTTACTCTACGAGTCCATCCATCTAATATTCTATAATTCAATCCAGTCTTTGCCAATGCTCTGGTATTTTAATGCCTTATGAAAGTGAGATACAGTACTAGGTCAAAAGAATATATGCATATGCCATTCAATTTCTACATCATAAGTGGACGAGCTCGACAGTCTCACATGCTATACCATGATATTCTCGCCAGAGTCATCGGCCTCTGGCTTGATGGTGTGTATTTCAAAGCCACCTTCATCTCGATCTTCGCCCCTCTGCGGCCACATAATCTGGTGAAGATAGACAGCACGAAACATCTTGTAGCACACAAAAAAGTACATCAGCAGCAACGGGAATACCGCTACACACCCGACGATGTTGATGGCCTTGGATGAGAAGGCCTGGCCGATGGCAAATGTAGCCGTGATCAGGGCAGTGTTGGGAAAGATAAACGAGAACCAGGTCATCGAAAAGACCATCTTTCCCGGTCCAAAGGCAGAAAAGTGGGCGGCGCTGGCAATGATGAAGAAGAACATGGCCAAGCTGATTCGTAATTAGTTCTGTGCATCTCCAGGGACAAGATGACTTACCCCCACAGCCACAGGGCAGCAAAGTCAACGACCACCTTCAAAACATCAGCGGCTAGGGCTCCATTTCCCATGAAATCAGCGGGAAAAGATCGTTTCGCATTGGCAGCCATGTTCACGATACCGGCCACGGTGAAGCCACTTGGTCCGACAGAAACAAACATACCCGGTCGGCTGTTCTCCTTTGGTAGTTTCTGCGTCATGAGCCGGTAGATAAAGGCCGAGTACACCATCATTGACACCAGGAACCCGACGCCTTGGATGGTGGTGCCTCCAATGATGATACGCAGTGAGCGTGCCTGGTCTAATTTGGCACTCAGGATGCCAGCATGAGGCCCAATAATCAGCATAGGGTAAGCAGGGAAGATCCAGATGGGGGTCATCTGGGCAATGGTGAAAGTCTGGGTCGACCACCTGCAGAATCAGCACGACAGGATACGATAGAACGGTGACAGGCCTTACAGAAGAAGATATATACCGGCCGACAATATCACGGCCAGGGCAGCATCAAACCAAAACAGGATCCCGACAGCCTCAACCAGCCACGGCCCCGCATTTTGAGGACCATACTGGGAGACGTTGATCAAGATCGTTCCGAAAGAGACCACCGACGCGGGGACGAAGAGAGACTCGGTGGGGTGCAGAAATGAAGCTTTAAAGGTGTAGGGGTAGTTATAGAACCGTGCAATCAGCAGGCCCCAGATGAACAGGTACAGGGCGATATTGATCAGAAAGACCACAATTCCGATTGTATCGAGACCGCGAAACCGGTACGGCACTGGACCGATTAGCCTGAGCAGGGCTTATTCGCAGGAAGTGCATACCCTGGTATAGAACATTAGCCAGCCCTCCGGTGGCCATGGTGCTGGTGAAATAGGCCCACGTAACATGGCGAATCCGCTTCTTCCAGCTCAGGCTTTTGGCGGAATACCCCGTGAGCGTCCTGTGCAGCGAGTTGTGCTCTGAACAATCGCCACAGTCCTTCTGCTCTCTTTCTAGACCTCTGTCTGTCGCTCGCTGCGACAAGTTGTGCAGCTGCTCGACGGCGGAGGACTGGATGCCTTGGCTGCCGCGACTGTCCGACACGCGGAGAACAGGGAAGTTCAGCTGCGCGTCTTCTATCGTGGGCGTGCGGTAGCCATCGTCGCCGGGGCTGCGCATGTGCCTGGGCACATTCGAGCTGGAAGACATGGCGGGTGTCGTCACATTGGATCAGGCTGGAGAAGTCGAGGCAGACAGACAGACGGCACTGGTGGAGGTGTGCCGAGTCCCGGGCGGGAAAACGGAAAACCTGGATGGGCGATCGCTGGTTCCACTGGAGCAAATGTGATTTGTCAATCTGCTGTTCATGCTGTGGATTCCTTCAGCCTGGTGAGCTTGGCGAGTGCGATCGGCTTCTGTCTGGCAGAGTACCAGCCTTTACAATGATGCCCTGATAAAGGCCTTGTGCAAGAACAGCTATACACCCTATTGCTCGGCCCTGGCCACCTACCGAGTCACGATATGTCCTAAATACCTAATGTGAATTGTTCCGATAATATACCTCAGCCAGGATAACTTCACTTTATATATATTGACGCTGCTGTTCAACACGATAAACTCCATGTCTTGACAACCACCGACAGCCAAGCGCAGTCACGTACACAAACAACATAAAGGTGGGAGATCCTACTTAAATGTATATATGTATATAGATTCCACAAATTCGGTAACATGGGAAGTAAGGGGACGTTGCCCTTGCGACGAGCATACCCGACGAGTATATCATACACTGTATGATATCACTTCCGTTGGTACTTGGGCCAAGCATGGGCCACTGACCAGTCTTTCCTGGTCTGGGTGGACTGCGGCAAATCCACAGCACTGGAAGCCTCATTCCAGGAATAAAATGCGATGAAAGTGACCAAAAGAAAGAGAATTGTTCCGAACTGACAATTTTACGAGGAGAATAGCTGGTACGCGACATGACCTGCCGTGGATCGTCCGAGCAGAAGCTTCGCTGGAGTACTGAGGATGTGCTTGTAAAGACAAAAACGCCCAGCGCTGATTGGCGGAAAACAGCAGCTTGCAAGGACAGCTGCTCTCGTGGTCTATTGTACCGATTCATGAAGAATTACCCGATCAATTCCCCGCATGAAGCTTCACAGTGCCCTAGATATATAAGTAGCCACCCAGCGATTGTTGACCCCCCTCATCTCTTAGCGGCAGTCCAATACTGTCGTTCTGCTCATTATGAAGTTCTTCCACCTCTGGGCGGCGTCGATCGCTCTGAGCACTGCAACGGCCAGTCTGGTAAGCTCTGACTTCCAGATCGACATCGACGACACGACTGGTGCACTCGTAGGTCTACGAGACCCTCAAGCCAATGCGTCGTCCATGAGCTGGGTCGGGTCACCCACAAATACCCCCTGGCTGCCGCTTGGGAGCCGATGGGGGCTTGGCTTTGCTGATCTGGGCGCTGATTTCCTCCATCGATTCTACTGGCATGATCCGCAGAAGTCTGCCAGCAACAATAAAGCGAGCCATGCTGTATCCTACACCGCTGGACCCTTGAGGTTAGATGTCGATCGGTATCTGAGCGACGACGGGTCTTTCACGGAAAAATATACGTTCGTCAACAAGGGAAACGAGTCCCTCAACCTGGCAGAGACCAAGAGCCATGCTATCGCAATTTACACACCGTTTAATGACCACTACACCAATACTTCGGACTCCATACACCACCGCGCGCATGCACACGTATGGGCTAATGGCGGAGCGAATGCATGGGTCAAGATGGATCAGATGGGTGGACTGGGACGCAATCTTGGACTCGTCCTGACAAAGGGCTCATTATCCGGTTACAGTATTGAGTCCCGCGACATTGTTACCATGTCAAACACCAGAGGGGTCTTCCTTTTGCATCCCAATATTCCGACGCTTGAGCCAGGAGAATCTGCGACAATTGAGTGGACTCTGTTCTGGCACAGCGACTGGGAGGACTTCTTCGACCAGTGTGCTGAACGGTCTGATCAGTTCATTCGATTTGATATTCCAAGCCACACTCTGATTCAAGGCGAGGAAATAACGATCAACATGACTGGTGCCGTTAGTGAAAAGACTTTGGTGGATGGAAACTCGGTTTCTTGCAACAAGGGTACTTGTCAATACACCGTGTCCGCTGGCTCCAACGGCCAGAAAGACATACAGATCTCTACGCCGACAGAGAATGGTCTTCAAAACTCGACCATCTTCCTCAACACGGTACCGGGGCTGGACGACTTGGTGACTTCAAGGGTGAATTTTATTATCCAAAACCAACAGGTCGGTGGAGACCGCGAGAACCCCAACTTCGGCGGCTATGCTGTATACGACACACAAGCAGAGTCAATTGCCTTCTGGGATACATCCTCAGATCGCACGACAGGTCAAGAGCGCCTCGGCATGGGCAATCTGATCAGTCGCTATCTGGCCTCTCACCCGAACGCTACCGCCGTGCGATCTTCTCTTCAGACGTATTACGAGTTCGTCAGCCTGAAGCTGCAAGGTGAAAATGGCGAGGTGTATGGTAAACCACAAGGTGCAGGAAGCAGCAGGGAGCGCCTTTACAACTGGCCATGGGTCATCCAATTCCATCTAGCTGTTGCAAAGCTGGGTCTCGAACTTTCGGGCCCCGTAGCTGACAAGTCACCATTGGAGCGCTTCATGCTGACGCTTGAAAACTTTTACGAAACGGGTGGAAGAGAGCTGTACGCAATTGGCCTACCGATATTCGAGTCTCTTCAATTTCTAAAAGAGTCAGGTCATGATGAGTACTACAACAGAGCCCTAGAGCTTTTCCTTGACCATGGAGAGTTTATCCTAGAAAGAGGTCTCGACTATCCGCCATTCGAGGTCAACTTCGAGCAGTCCATTGTCGCACCGGCTGCCGTCATGATGCTCGAGCTTTATCGTGCTACGGGAAATCAGACCTGGCTTGAGGCTGGGGAGCTGCAACTCGACACTTTGCTGCGGTTTCAAGGAAAACAGCCAGATTATCGCATGAATAGCATTGGAATCAGACATTGGGACGGATACTGGTTCGGCAAAGACCGCAACTGGGGCGACACATTTCCGCATCACTGGAGTACCATTGACGCAGTCGCCTTGTACCACTACGCAAAGGCCACGGGAGATGAAGCCTATCGGAAGCATGCTGACGAGATTGTTCGGAACAACTTGGCTCTGTTCTCGCCAGATGGAACTGCTGGATGTGCTTGGATTTATCCGCTGACGGTCAATGGCCGAGAGACGCACTACAGGGATCCATATGCCAATGATCAAGACTGGGTTCTCAATCATCTGCTGTATATAAACATGATGGACCTGGAAAGCACCTCCTAACCGGATATCTATCGACAATGCGCATCGAATTTTACATCAATACCAATTAGACGAACCTGTCGTAGTGAATCGGCAGAGAGTATTTTGATACCATTAACAGCAGGGGTTGAGCTTGTTAACACTGAGTCTTTCCCAGAATACCGGGCTCGGCGAGCAGGCGAAAGAGCTGGAGGGGTCGATACCAATTGGAGAAAATTAGATCCATGAGCTGTGAGGGAGATCGGGAAATTAGACACCACCACTTCGGTATTTCGGTCGATGATCTGCGACAAACGCGGGGACGCGGGGTGAAGAAGGGAAATCAGGATTGTGGAGATCGGGAAAATAGAAAGGACTAATTAAAAGACCCTTTCTTGGCTGAGAGGGAAAATATGGTACTCGTGTTATCAATTCACCGAGCTAGGTCGTCTGTTGCGAGCATAACTTGGCATCCTACTTGCGATACTTATATACCATGAGCCCCCTCCCTTGCTGCCACACGCAGGATAACCCGCCAGTGGTCATGAGATGAGGATCCATGTTGTTGTAGCAGCTTTTGCTGCCGTGCAGATCGGTTTCTGCAACATCCTCTTCGACGGTGGTCCTGGCCTCCTCCAGCTTGCTGGTAGGAATGCGGAACCGGTGCAGCTTCTGTGCGCAGAGAATGAGTACGACGGTGTCTCTCGCGCAGCTGGCGACCTTGCGCTGGACTTTGGCAGAGTAGTTGGAGTCAACGGAACGCTGAGCCAAGGGGGCAATGTGTCCAGCCCTGACAACGACGCCCTGATAATCATCGGCACCCTTGGTCATTCAACCATAATCGACCAGCTCGTGGAACAAGGGACTCTGAACGTCAGCGAGATTGAAGGTCATTGGGAATCGTATATTCAGCAAGTGGTCAAGGATCCGATTCAGGGCGTCTCCAATGCCCTGGTTATCGCGGGGAGCGACAAGCGTGGGTCTATCTATGGAGTATATGATATCTCCAAGACAATCGGCGTGTCACCTTGGTATTTCTGGGCCAGCATTCCCTCCAACGCTAGATATGCTGTATTTGTGGATCCCGAACGAGTGAAGGTGCAGACCTCTCCTTCCGTCAAGTACCGGGGCATCTTCATCAACGATGAGTGGGATTTGATGTCCTGGGCGGAGGATAAGTTTCCTCAGAGCTCTCACAGTGATACCCACTTCACGCACGAGTTCTACAGTCTCGTCTTTGAACTCCTGCTGCGCCTGCGGGCTAACTACCTATGGCCGGCGATGAAAGGGGATGCTGCCTTCTATGCAGATGATCCGCTCAACGGCCAGTTGGCCGATCGTTATGGCATTATCATGGGAACCAGTCACCATGAACCTATGGCACGGGCGTACAATGAGCAGAGCGAAATCAGTGGTCCCTGGGACTGGTCTGAGAATAGCCAAGAGATTACCAAGTTCATGAAGTCCGGAGTTGAACGAGCCAAGGGTTGGGAAACCATGTGGACTATGGGTATGCGCGGGGATGGCGATCGCGAGTCTCCGACCTTGACTGCCCCTCAGCTAGAGGAGGTGATTCAAATCCAACAGGAAATGCTCGTTGAGGCTACGGGGAAGGAGGTCGATGAGATCCCACAGGCATGGATGCTGTACAAGGCAAGTATATATCTCTTAAGGATCTTTGATGAATGAGCTAACACGACGGAGATAGGAAGTTGGTAAATACTGGCAGGCTGGCATGAACATTTCGGAACACGTCACATTAATGTGGACTGACGATAATTTCGGAAATCTAAACCGCATTCCTCTCGCAAATGAGACTGATCGCATCGGCGGCCACGGAATCTACTACCACTTTGGATACGTGGGTGAGCCGCGCAGCTATGAGTGGATCAGTACAATCCAGATGGTCAAAACGTGGGAGCAAATGCACCTAGCATATGAGAAAGGCGCGAGGAGTATTTGGGTCACGAATGTTCAAGATATAAAACCACACGTAAGTACTTGTATGGCCTTGGTGATCAAACCAGGAATGTTCACTAACCCTCGATGGCGTTGTATAGGCACTATCGATCCAGCACTTCTTGGATATGGCATACGACATGAGCCATTTCCAGGATCCAGGATCCACGACCGAGTGGCTTCGAAGATGGGCGATTGAAAACTTTGGTGCCTCCGATGAGATAGCCGTCGCCGTCGGTGATATTGTTAATATGTACGGCCGTCTTGTGTTGCGGCGGAAGTACGAGACCCTCAACATTTTACCGTTTGCCTTCAGCACTCTCAATTACGATGAGGCCGAGAGTGTGCTACGGGAGTGGCAGGACTTAGCAACACTGGCATGGCAGACACATGATGCACTTGACCCGCAGGTGCAGGATGCATTCTGGCTCCTCTTCGTCTACCCGGCGGAGGCTGGCAAGCACGTCTTCGAGGTGTACATTTCCGCGGCGTACGGCTTTGTCTACCGAGCACAGGGCCGGGCAAGCACAAATCAAAAATCGTTGCAGGCGATGGCGGCCTTCGTGGCGGACAATGTCACCGAAAATGCGTATAACACCCGTTTCAACGGGCAGTGGGATCATTTTGTCCAGCATGCCCGCATGGGCTACGAGGGTATTCACGCTCCTGGGGATCCTTACGGCCCCAACTATCTCCCTCCGCTAGCATGGCATAATTGTGACTCGATTAAGCACAACAAGAATGTCGGTGTGGCTGTATCTGGACTCAATAGCTCTTCTATCTTCACAGACGAAGCTCTGATCCTGCCAGTAATTGACCAGTCTCCACCATCGAGAAGTAGACCTTACATTGACGTATTTGCGGCTGTGAATGGGTCGTTCCCATATGTCGTGACGAGCAATAGCTCCTTCGTCAAGCTTGATCCTTCGTCAGGAATTTTGACTTCCCCGGGCAAAGAAAGTGACATCCGTGTAGCTCTCGCAGTGGATTGGAAGACAGCACCGGAAGAGCCGACATGGGTGGCATTGGATGTCAGTAGTGAAAGCAGCACTGTAGCTGAAGTCCTGGTCCTTGTTAGCAAGACGACCGTCCCCTCCAATTTCACTGGGTGGGTTGAGGCAAACGGTGTTGTCTCAATCAACCCTGCGCGTTGGTCCCACGCGGAGACCACTGAAGGTGTTTCTTACGTCGAGCTGCCATGGTACGGCAAAACAGCATCTGGCGTCAAGCTCTGGCCTGTCACAGTAGACTCTCAGGACATTTCGAGCGGTCCGAAGCTACAGTACAACTTCTTCGTCTTCTCCGACGTCGATGACGCATTATTGATTATCTACCTGGGTGGCTCCCTAGACCATGACCCGACACGGCCGCTGAAGCTGGGCTATGCACTTGGCTCAGACACAGCGAAAGAAGTGCGTTTGTTCGAGGATTACCCTGCTGGTGGTCATCCTGCAGACTGGAGCCCTTCAGTTGTAAACGGTGGCTGGAATGTTACCGTGGATATCAGTGTGAGCAAGGGAGCAAATTCCTTGAACCTCTGGCTCTTGGAGCCCGGGGTTGTCGTTGAGAAGATTGTAATGGACCTTGGAGGTATGAAAGAGAGCTTTTTAGGACCCCCAGAGAGCCTTTATATTTCATGAAGATAGATGATTATAAAACCTAACCCGCAGGCCCGCCAGGACCGTGTTATAGGGTTAGATCTAACGTCGGCCATATACCACGCGAGTAAATGTCTAACGGAAAAACGAGTCCAAGCGAGCTGGATCCTGATTCCTGGGTCGGTAGCTCACCCAAGCGAGTCGCTCGGCTGTATTCCATACGAAACAGCACCTTTTTAATCCTTAATAGATCTGAAATAAAGAATATAGACTCTAAATATACTGTTAATATATATAACTTAGGTATTAATCTAAGTATTACAGCTTTATTTTGGTATGTTATATAATTTATGTCTCCTGGTATAGATGGGGGCTCCGACGCCGTTGAAGAAGGTACTGCTCGGAGCATTAGCATACATAGAGCCCCCCTAACTACCGTCTCGGACAATTTTCCACGTACCAAGAGCAGGAGAAACAATAACGTATCGAGTACTAAGGACATCCGGGTTTAGATCCGCTTTGGTGACCCGCACCCATAGTCGGGCTCTTTTCTCGAGGTAAGACATTCTCAAGAACAGTATCGAATATATTGCGAGATGTCACAGCGTATTAGGAGTGATCTTTGACAGGAGAGGTTGGGTGGCTGCTGCTACAGCAGGAGGTTTAGAGGGGAGGTGAGGTGAGGCGTCAGACTATGCCCCCGACATCGGTGCCTGACGAATATGATCACATTCAGGCTGGGAACTTATTGGATTGCGTGATATCCGCAGGGGGCCGTGGAAGTCCCTGTGGACGCACCCACCTCGTGGGAAGTCACATGGGAGTTGTACAACCTGGAAAATGATCCATCCGAGCAGTATGGTATGACTGTGAAGGAACCAGGGAAGATGAAGGAGCTCATCCGATGCTGGGAGGCCTACTATGTGGAAACAGGAATGTTTGAATACCCCGTTGAGCGTAGCGTTGCTAAGGCTTAAGGGCCCATCGCAGCCTAAAATAGGTAGTAGAAACAATACCCGGGACTGGCCAGAAATGACTGAGCGGGAGCTGCCTAACAGTAAGTTCGGCGTTGAAGCGGAATACTAGCGCTCACTAGAGTTCGACAATTACCTACGGCGGCGTCTACTACAGAGTAGTGTCGGGAAGGGCGGTTAGTTGACCAGAATGAACCGCGTTGCTCGAAATGAAGATATTGAAGGTGTTAGTCCCCTAGCTACGGGGTAAGAATTGGTGAACTTCGTGGCGACAAATAGAAGGTCCCGATTGCCTCTTGCTGCCATCCATTTGCCGATATATTTCTCCGATTCCTCATTCTGGTAGTTGTTGGCTGTGTCAATGAAATTACCCCCGGCATCAGTGTATGCGTCCAAAAGTTCAAAGGACTGCTCCTCATCCACGGATCCCAATACTGATGACCAGGATTTCCTGAGAGACATGGCACCAAGCGCAAGTGGTGAGACACGAACGCAGCTGTGCTGGAAAGAATGCGGTAACGACCAAGTTCAGTATTAGGCTGTTCTGGCAACATAAGAGCCATTGTTGCTGATGTTCTTTGGTAATGTTGTGTAAGATTCAAGCTAGTCCTGAGTAAATGTAGGATCCGTGCTTGGAGCGCACGAAGATGTTCAATGATCAAGTCTGATGTTTGATGATCGAGTTTCCTACCTCCCTTTATAAGTCTTGTGGATGGCCGGGATTAGACACCAGTATTTTTCAGCTGTTTTCGTATTTACGAAGCCGGCATCGGAGTTTGCGGATCAGGTGCACGCTGAGCCTTCACTAAGTTTATTGTACTGATGGATGCGATCCACTTGACCAGAACTTCTGGTCAGTGTAGAAAATTACTATGCTTAAACATAATCAATACATGATAAGCCTAGTTAGTGATATTATAGGTATTTCTATAAATCTTAACTCCAAAATTTCATCTATTGTTGAATGATCCTTGTGAGACTTTTATTCACTTCATATAAAAATATACTACAGAGAGGATGGCTCGGAAAGTGGGGTGGGGTCTAGCACTTCTGGTTGGCCATGTAAGCAACATGCATTAGTTTCCGAAGTTAACTCTAACCTTGATACCCACTGCCATGATTCCTTTTGTGCTGAAGCTCCTCTAGCAATAATTATGGGAGATTAGAAATCAATGGTTGTCTAGTTAGTGAAGGGGGTTAGGTTTGATTATGACAACTCATTCTCCGTCAGTTTAAATCTTCGTCCGCCTTCTCGTCCGTCTACAATCTCAGCTGCTCTTGAGGAATCTACCCGAGATTGTACCTAGCAGATTATCGGAGTTAAAAGCAATTATACTCTCATAACTCCGAATTGTGGAATTGTTTATTAATTCGCAAGGTACATAACTATATACTGTAGTGACTCAACTCCTAAATGTTCGAAACGTACCATGACCTGTAAAATACTCACTTCCCAAATACTGATTGAACATTGGAGTTATGTCTCTTCCTATGACATACAAGGCATTTCGCCGTGCCACGGGAAATCCGCCATTGACCGTCGTCCCATCCACCGAAAACCTTTCTCCTGATTTGGGTCCTACCGATGTCCTGGTCAAAATCCACACCGTTTCGCTCAACTTTCGTGACATTGCCGTCCTTCATGGACTATACAATATTCCATCTGAAGAGAGCGGCATCCCCGTTTCTGATGCCGCTGCTGAAGTTGTTGCCGTTGGCTCAGGGACCCACAATTTCCAGATTGGCGCCCGGGTGTCACCCAGCTTCCTGGTTTCCCGCTTGACCGATGACGAAAATAATCCCAATTTCAACTGCGTTGGACATGATGTTCCCGGTGTGCTTCGCAAATTCGCAATTTTTGACGCGAAAGTGCTGCTGCACCTGCCCAAACATCTCTCATGGGAGGAGGTACGAAATGACTCTGGTACAGTGTCCGAAACATTAACATATAAGCTTCCGGAGATAACCAAACTGATTGCCAACCTTAAGTCCGTCAGCGTAAATGGTGGAGAGTATTTGGAAATAAATATGCCTTGGATCACTCAAGTTGGTCAATCTGGCGACTTGATATTTTTTCTTTGTTTCTGAAGTCTAAAGTGGGACACAATCGCGGATTCCTTGCGTGGTCTATTCAGCATGGGTCTTCTGAGCCCCAGTTTCTTGCATTCACAAATTTTTATAACTCCTCCTTCCCCGACCATATCCTTCGCAGAACAAACAGTCATTGTAACAGGGTCGAACGTGGGCCTCGGTTTCGAAGCAGCACGACATTTTACCCGACTTGGCGCTGCGAAAGTCATCCTCGCTGTTCGCAACCGCCGCGCGGGCGAAGAGGCCAAACGGTTCATCGAGGCATCCACGAATACCTCAGGTATTTGTGAAGTTTGGGACCTCGATCTTGCCTCCTACAAATCGGTTCTCTCGTTTGGAAAAAGAGTCGCGGAACTCCCTCGGCTTGATGTGGTTGTGGCAAATGCCTCAATTGCAACTCCGCACTTTCAAATAGCGGAGGGCCATGAACGCACTATCACAGTAAACGTTATTAGCACAATACTGTTGGAATTACTCGTGTTGCCGACGCTGCGGAGGAGTGCGAGATTATATCCTGGTACGAAACCTCGGTTGACAACAGTGGTAAGCGAGGTACATGGCTGGGCGAAGTTTCCTGAGCGTAACGCAGAGCATGTTTTTGCCGCGTTGGATGATGTGGATTGCGCCAATATGGCAGAGAGATATGAAGCTTCGAAGCTCTTACAGGTGCTTGCGCTCCGGGAGATGGCAGCCCAGGCAACCGATAACTCAGTGGTGATGAATATGGTCAATCCTGGGTTCTGTCATTCCCAGCTGGGGCGTGAGATTGGCTTCGTGTTCAGCATGATAAAGATGGTGCTCGCTCGGTCAACAGAGGTGGGTAGTCGGACACTGGTGGCGGGAGCAGCAAGCGGAGAGGAGAGCCATGGAAAATATATGACAAATGGACTGGTTAATAACGATGCTCTGTCGCCATTTGTTCGCAGTGAGGAAGGAGACAAGACACAGAAGAAGATATGGGGAGAGCTGGTTGCAATTCTTGAGGCAATTGAGCCCGGATTAATGCAAAGCCTGTAATTGTATTCTATAGGATTTTACATCCTCTTGTAGGAAGAAAGAATTCACACTAGATCTTGCATAGGTATCACATACACATAAACAGAGTGTAATTAGTCTATCATGTGACATTTTTCAGTTCTACCGGTTTCATATACAATAAAATGTTAAGCTGCTGGTTATGCCGACGTGGTGGACTGAAGCTCTGGCAGTGGGAATAGGAGGTACTTTCACACCAAAAGATAGTTTAGACAGGTGATGATCGAGTATGTCTACACGCGCAGCGCTTTGTACACACTACATGCATTTAGGAAGTGTAATGTGAAAGTAAAGGACAGACTTTTGAAACATTACCATAATATCAAAGTGAAGCCACGAATATATATAAAGAAACTAACTCTGTCCATTTCCTAAATATTCGAAACAGATTAACTTCACTCTTTTACTCACTGGTATAGTTGAAGTGGTTATGACAACCGCTTTGACTGAGTTAGATGGATAAAAATGGACTGATAAGCTGTCGCTTTTGCTAGTTGTCTTGCAGTCAACAGTTCTTAATAGGTCTGCTAATTACATTCAATTATACTAGCACTGAGAAGATCCACGTTCTTGGACAGAGGTACAGAGATATGCTTTCTTGGCTAGTCAATATGATAATACCTAATTCTGTGAGTAATGTTACCTCCGCCAGAAGAAGACAAAGCCTAACCCAGTACAGAGTAATTAGTAAGTAGTTACCAACTCGCTTTACTATTTACCTTGTTAGCTTCGACGATAATACGGATATCCAGTAAGGTTTCAGTTGTAAGCAGCTTGAATTAAAATAGAGTGCAACGTGCACTGACACCCTGGAAAGTACTAAGCGCCCTAGGAGACAACCGATAACGATTAATAATGGGAAATCTGTTCAGAACTCACTGAAACTGCCCACATACATTGCTTGTCGGATTTAATTGTGGGTCATCAGTCTTGTGAGCCCGCCGGAGTCTACGCATAAGTGGCGAAGTGGGTTGCTAACCACGTTTCTGACGAACGATGTACTAGATGTAAGGGTCTTGCATAGGAATAAAGCGCAAAAAGATGTCCCTACAAAACCTAGGCGTTCAAAGTTTACAACGCAATTATTGACGGTATCTTGCCCTATGGAGGAAATAAGGAAGCCCAAGACCTCAGAATCAATTGATCTGAGGTTCCCAATTTCATTTCTTAAACTCTGCTAAGTAAATTCATCTGAACTCCGGAAATTCCTCTGCAGTCCAAACCTTCCAGACGAGCCTTTCGCCGCTAACGGTACCACTTCTCATGGTATCCAGAGCGGCGGTAGCCCTTTCCAAAAGCGAGTCCCCTTTAATCTCGCGGTACTTGTTAGGCTCAATAGCGCCCGAAGCAAGAAGCCCTGGTACAATCTCGGGCTGCAAATGATTTTTTAAGTAAGGATTCTGGTAAACAATAAGTCTCTTGGAAAACACCAAATCAAAATGGGGATTCATTCATCGTACCGCTTCATAGCTGTAACTCACAACGTTATATGTTTTCACGCCAGGCGCCCAAGGGGCCTCTCCAGCAATATCAGCCGAAAGTAGGATACCGGCTCTATCGGAAGGGGGACGAATGACCACAGGGAGGACGGCAGCGACGATTGACCCCGGCAGCGTTGCAATCTTAGCGATATGCTGCAAAGACCCGAATTTTGAGTCCACGCAATCAAATGCTCGAATGGGGGTTACAGCGTTCTCCAAGTCCAGTATCTTGATAATAGAGCCGACAACGTTGTCTTCTTGATAATCGAAGACATGTTTTGCGCCATAATCCTTAATCTTTTCGTGATGCTTAGACGATGCAGTCGCGATGACATTTCTGTACCCCCAGTGATTTAGAATCTGGATGGCGAATTGACCAACAGAACTGCCTGCCCCCCAAATCAGAATAGGAATATCCCGGTCTTTTGAGGAAAACCCTTCTGGAAGCGGCCATGGCAGATCGATATTGTACGGGCTCTACGGGCAGTCTGAAAATTCAAAGGGCGCAATGGTTGCGCGCAGGGCCGCGAGCAGTGACCCAGGCAATATTGGCTTTCCATACCACGCCATTGGTTGGATTGTTGATCCTAACGATGTCAATCGCCTTATGCCCGTCGGTGCCCCAGGCGAACTACTGTTGGAAAGTGCGAGCCTTGCTCAGGGCTATATTGGCCGTGAAGAAGAGACACAATCCACTTTTGTCGGGCGTCCCACCTGGCGGGAACAGGTGCTCCCCTGTAGCCCGGGCAGTCGGTTCTTACGCACTGGAGACCTTGTCAGGTACGAGCCCGAGGATGGGTCGTTTTGTCTGCTCGGCCGCCAGGGAAACAGAGTAAAGATCAGGGGCCAGCGCCTCGAGCTGGGGCAGGTTGAGAATAGTCTGCACGAGTGTATCCCAGCCAGGGGTCTTATTATTGCCGGTATCATACACCCACGGGCTGCAAAGGAGCCTATGCTGGTTGCGTTTGTCGCCGGTTCTGGGAGCAAGGGCAGTGCTAAGCAGGACGAGGACTTATTTCCTGCACCAACGGACGAGTTTCGCCACGAGGCGCGAGAGGCACTGAGAAAGCTGCACCACTCTCTTCCTAGCTTCATGGTACCGAACACGCTGTTGCCGATCAGCTTTATTCCGCGGACAGTAACCGGCAAGGTTCATCGGCGCCACCTTTACGAGCAGGCCTCTGGTCTGTCGCAGAGTGAACTATTCTCATACGTTTCATCTCGGCCATGCTACCGACCCCCGCAGACCGGAGATGAAGTCAAGCTTCAGCGCGCGTGTGCACAGGTTCTCCAGATTGCTGTCGAGTGTGTGGGAATGGAGGACAATTTTATCGAGCTAGGAGGACACTCACTAACCGCTGGACAATTGGTGTCGGTGGCCCGCGCAGACGGCCTTCAGCTCAGACTGTCTCAAGTATTGCAACAGCCGACCCTGGCCGCTCTAGCCCAGGATGCAGGCAAACTTCCGGTGAATATGGGGCCCAACTCTACTGAAACAGACCCATTTCGCAGTCTTCGCGAGCATGTCCGGCGACAGATCATCCCCGGTATTGACATGTCCACGGTTGAGGATGTCTTGCCAACTCTCCATTCCCAAATGGCATTCGCTCGGGACCATTGCGTCGATTTCTTCATCTTCCGCGTTGATGGCCCTCTAGACAGTGTACTACTGGGCGAGGCATGGACAGCGCTTGTGAACAAATTGCCTATTCTAAGGACTGTCTTTCCCACCATCCAGGGGGATATAGTCCAGCTCGTCCTTCGCGAAATCCCGAGCTCAATCAACGTTGTTGAACCTGCCGGCACCGACGGCGTGGAACTGTATGCACAGAAGCTCTGTAAGGCCGGACAGGAAACTCATTATCGTGTGGATTCCCCCACCGTGCAACTGACACTGGTGCAGGCACCAGCAGATCCGGGTGCCAGTGCGCTTGTACTTCGCCTTTGCCATGCCCAGTATGATGGCATGTGTCTCGAGAAGCTCATGCACAGCCTTTTCGCTGCCTACCATAATAGGTCCATTGAGGTGCAATCAGACTTTGCGCAGTATACGCACGCCTGCCGTCAGCTCCGGACCCCCGAGGCCATGTCGTTCTGGCGCCAACTATTAACGGACGCGTCTCCCACACAATTAGACGCTTCGGCCCATTGCAGCGAACCTGATCCTATCCTTTCGTCCATGAGAATGTCGTACACACGCGATATCCCCAATCTTCCCACTCCACGGGCTTTCACTCTGGCGACATGTGTCAAGGTGGCCTGGTCCTGGGTTCTACGTCAGGAGACGGGTCACGACGACGTTGTCTTCAGCCAGCTGGGCAGTTGCCGAGAGAGAGTGCCTCTTCCAGCGGCGAACAGTGTCATCGGCCCATGCGTCAACTCCACTCCGGTGCCTGTCTAGTACCGTCCAGGTATGACTGGTTCGGAGGTATTGGCTGCAGTCCAGGCCCAGCATGCACAGGCGATGGATTTTGATGTTGTTGGAATGGATGATATAGTGGAAGGATGCACCTCATGGCCTGCAGGAACAGAACCAGACACTTTAGTTGTCCACGAAAGTTTCAAGGTAGACTGGGAGCTGGCGGATGGTGACCTGGTTTGCAGGAAGAAGAAGCCTTACTTTTCAACCCATCCATGCGAAAAGACGGTCCTTATAACTATCCCATCGAAGCACGGAATGAAGGCAAACCTAGCGGCATCTAAGGCCCTTGCCAGAGAGCACGCGGAGTCCATTATGGACATGTTCTCCCAGGCATTTGTCCGCTTGGTTTCATCACCTGATAGCATATTATAGGCCATAAACTTTCATTCTTGTGCTACTGAACAGCAAATATATATAGTTAACTTAACACCGCCAAGGACCCAGCAAAGTGAAGGAGTAATGATTCAACCAATGAGAAGCGTTCATCAGGGACAGAATAAATTGCTAGGAACTGGATATATTGGGTTTCCATAGACCACCTCTCGTCGCTCCGCAGGCGGACGGGCGTAATAGTAACCTGGATTCTTCGTCATGTCGCATGGGCTGGGCTAACTGGCCATATCCTGGTGAGTCCGTGGCTGCACCGAGTAGTCTTTATTTGGTGAATGAAGATAAGATAATATTCTTGCCTTTGGCCGGGTATCTGGGCCCTACCCACGGTATATTCAGGTATGCAAACGTGACAAAGATTCTACGAAAGAGAGTGGCTTCACGAAATGCCTCAGGAATATCACCATAGAAGAGAGTTCGTTTGGTTTGTCAGTTGATGGTAGCCCGCACAGCCGAGAAAGAGATGAGACACAAAAATCAGGTCGTATAGCGTTATACACCATCAGAAGATACAAAGTAACATAGAAGCAGCTAGTGCAAGTGGCAGCAACAATCCTCTTGATGTGATACCAGCCCCGGCACCAGTCGGCGAAGATTCCAGTGTTGAAGTCGGGCTCGATCCAGGTTGAGTACTACTGCTACTACTCGGGGAGTTTTCATATTCCACAACGTGGACGTCAGTCCAGTATCCTAGATCCTGGCATTCGGACCGATACATATCAAAGACTTCCAAGAGGTCGTCGTTTTGCGTCGTGATACACTGCCTACAGCCATCGAGTCGTCGTAGGACAGGGAGTGTACAAAGGCACTCGGCAGCCGTTCGGTTGAGTAGGACGTTTCCGTAGTAATCGTATCCCTCCGCGAGTACACTCGTCCGAGGTGGTGGCGGGGATGCGTCGAGGTCAACAAGGTCACAGTCCCTGATTTGCCCATGGATTACACCGCAGATTCCACAGTCGCTATTGTAGTCCGGTGCTTCAGTCGCGGGCGGCATGGAGGAGACAGTAGTAGAGGGAGAGGAGAGGGTCGAGTTGGCGAAATAACCGAACGCCTTGCAGTCCTCATGATAATAGCCTGCAATCTTGTTCTGCCTGGCTGCTGGGGAATCCGACTCGCTGTCGGAATAGCATGAGCCAGGACATGCTGAGCGGGCACAGGCTTCACAGTCTGAGAGTGAGCTGATGGCTTCAGTGCAGAAGCATTGCGCTTCATCGTAGGTCGCAATCCGAGCCGTTGACGGACCATTTCCGAATGGCGCGTATTCCCGACCGGAGAGATTGCGTTCGATGGGCAGATGCTGGAAGTCGTGCCAGTCCGAGTCGAGATCAGGCAGCGCGCAGGATGATAAAAGCGAGGAAACTGGGCCACACTCCTGCGAACACTGCCCCCGGACAGCAGGGAGGATGGACAATAAAACCAGCCAAAGCATGTTGCCTGTTGCGACCCGAGGGAGGAAGCGAGTGCAAAGAGAGACGGAAGGGAAATGGGATGATTTCAGTTCATAAATAGGTCCATGGGACCATGTTCTTCGTCTTGGCCAACTATTGTAATTCTACTATAATTGGCTGGCATCTCGTATTCCTATGTTGATCTTCGAGACCCTGCGCATTGATCTCCACCTGCAGTCATCGGTCAATTGAATTCTCTTTCCAGATGAACCCTCTATCCAGACATCCAGGTGAATTTCTATCCAGAGTACAGAGTACACCTTGGGAAACCTCCTGATATTTTCCATTAATAACCCTAACCCTCCAGAACTGCACATATGCCCCATCATCGCGCACAAGGCCCTCCCCTCTGAACCTCAAATACTTCTCTCGCCCTTAATCTGTAAACCCATGCTTCTTGCTGACAATAATTTTTTGACCCGCGCATGCCAGTCTGAAGTCGGTCTGCGCCAGCGACACTGAGCATCTGGTTAATTCGGATGGTGTGGTAGGAGTGGAGGCGGACGCGGAGGTGGAAGGATTCTTTGCCGGCTGTTTTGACTAGATACCTGATTACCGGCGGTTAGCATGGCTCTTTATAGATTCTATGACAATGCAAGTAGAAGTATATGATGTGATGTACTTATTGGCACAGATTCGGGCGGCTTCCAGCGCCTCGGGGCCAGGCTGTTCGTATTCATTCGATACCAGATGGATGCAGGAGGGGAACTCGTCCACGGACGCTTTCTTGCGGCCCTGGTCAAAGAAGCGTATCTTGGAGTCGGGGACGCTGCGATTGAAGCGAGATTTCGGATACGGCTTGGGTGGATGTTATTAGCATCTCCTCCGTTAGGGCCAGTATGAGCAGGGACTGACTTTGTTTTTGCAGTGCCGGTAACATCTTGCGGGTCGTCTAGCCATCGTCGCTGGTACGGGCAATACTGTATAGTAAATAGTATATTATCCCAACAACGACTGCAGGGGTACTCGCTAATAAATGCACAGACTCGCGGGCACCTGCACTTCTTTTGATAGAGATAGGGGTATTTGACTGTTGCTGTGAGCTCTGGGCTGGGCTGCGGTTGGGGGATCCCCCCTTCGCAAGCTGGTATAGAGATGACAATGTCTGGCACGCAGCTGCGATGTACGACTCATGGGCCTTGTCAATGTATTCGGGCTGAAGATTCTCGTCGTCTCGAGAATCGCTCGGATCCCTGTCGCTGCCACTGAATTTGTCATGGGATATCAGCGGTAGTATTTGCTGCGAGAGACAATCCTGGGACCGCCGACGGAAGGGACAACGATAGAACTCCATCACATGGAGTGGGATTGCGGTGGTCTGATGGGGAATCCATGATGCACGAGAGAAGTCGTTGAACTGTCGCTTTGTTGAAGCGCAGCCACGCGATGGTGAGACTGGGCTGTTCTGTACAGGCGAACGCTTTGTCTCCCTCATCTCGAGCGAGATCTAGGGCATTCTGACCACCGGATACTGGGCAAGTGGCCCAGGGAGGCCATCCCCACCTGGTCGATTCAAGAGGCAGCTGCCAGCACTCTACCCGCTAGTAATCGGCGACAGTGATTGGGGTTGCGACTCGCAAAGATGGAGGGACCTCTCCGGCTACGTAGGAAAGGGTGAACTGAAGGTCTGTAATTATCCGTCCAGCCATAGCCGTGGAGATAAACTGGCGCACGAGGCGAGGCAGAAGAAGCCTTGCTACTTATCTGCCAGCTAGGGCTTATCGGATTCCGCACATCGAGGACTGGGCCTAGTTATGTTCGGCTGTCCACTGAACTCGTGGCGCGGTTGATACCTGCAATGCCCAGGACAATCCTTGTTGATATCCTTCTCGCACGAAGGGCCAAGGCCCCTCGTGCTGAGATTGGCGCTTCGGGAATGAGGATCGACAGGCTAAGCGTTCGCTGCGTATTGCAATGCAGTGTCCACGACAACTTTCCTTAGTGCCTCTTAGGGCTTGGACCGTTGGGGTTTCGGCGTCCTCTTCCTGCTCGGCCCCAAGCGACGTGCCGCGACGGCCCACTTTCGACATGTAGCTGTATCTCTGTACGTCGAGTTACCCCGTAATTTCAGACGGTTTGACTCAGGGTCAGCTCGTTTCGCATGGGAAGCTCCATATCGAGTCAGTCAGGGTTGCAATCCGTGCAGTCCCGGGCCACATTATCTGCAGAGTCCAAAAGCAAATAAATACGTTGGAGAGAGCCCAAATATCCTCTTCATCCACCGTCATCTCCCTTTGCCACTGTCAGCATCGCCATGTTAGGCCCTTCCGCAGGACTCGACTTCCTAACTGGCCTCCTGGCCCTTTCCACCGATATCGCGGACTGTGCCTGTCGCTGCATGCCTGGCGATGCCTGCTGGCCCTCCCCCTCCATCTGGTCGCAGTTCAATGAGTCCGTTGATGGCAGACTTATTGCGACCGTGCCATTGGGCACGCCCTGCCACGGCGATGCCTACAATGCCGCGGAATGCGATGCTCTAAGCGCGCAGTGGACGCAGCCGGACTTACAGTGAGTGATTGCACATTCCTCGGTGGAAACCGAGATATAAAAAGGATTAAAAAAAAAAAAAACTCACACCCCGGTTCAGCTATGAATCATCCTCCTCCATCATGGCCCCATTCTTCGCCAACGGCTCCTGCGACCCCTTCCACCCCGTTGACAAACCGTGCACATTGGACAACTACATTGTCTACGCGGTCAACGCGAGTAAACCTGATCATGTGTCGAAGACAATCCAGTTTGCGACAGAGAACAACATCCGCTTTGTGGTGCGCAATACCGGCCATGACTACAATGGCAAGTCGACTGGGGCCGGTGCTCTCGGTATCTGGACGCACTATATCAAGGACATTGAGACCACGAACTGGGAAGACTCGTGGTATAATGGAAAGGCAATCAAGCTGGGTGCTGGTGTCACAGGTTTTGAGGCCTATACTGCGGCCGACGCGCAGGGCCTGGAAGTTGTTGGTGGCGAGTGCCCATCGGTGGGCATTGCCGGGGGATATACCCAGGGAGGGGGGCATTCCTCATTAGCTTCTGCGCATGGCCTCGCGGCAGACCAGGTGCTCCAGTGGGAGGTGGTTGATGGGAAGGGCAATTTTATCACTGCCACGCGAGACAACAAATACGCGGACTTGTTTTGGGCGTTGAGCGGAGGGGGTGGTGGCACGTACGGTGTTGTCTGGTCAATGACCGTAAAAGCACACCCTGGCACGCCTGTTTCTGGTCTAAACTTGACGTTTACCAACGAGGGTATCTCTCAGGATACACTCTATCGCGCTGTGTCTCTGTACCATACCACTCTGCCCTCTCTTGTCGACGCCGGTGCTATGAGTGTCTGGATGTTCACCAATACCAGCTTTACCATCTCTCCATTGACTGGCCCCAATATCCCTGTCGATCGACTGCAGGAACTGTTAGAGCCATTCACTGACGGCCTTGCTAAGCTTGGAATTACCTACACTATCCATGCAGAGCAATTCCCCAACTTCCTATCCCAATACAATACAATGCAAGGCGCCATCGAAGTGAGCACAGCCCAGTACGGCGGCTGGCTGATTCCACGCTCTGTAGTGGCCGAGAACAATGAAGCCCTCACAGAAGGCTACCGCAAGATCACCTCCTCGGGTGCGACCTTTATCGGTGTGGGATTGAACGTCTCGCGCGCCGTTACCGGCGACGTCCACAACGCGGTCCTGCCCGCCTGGCGCGACACCCTAATCGACACAACCATCACGACACCCTGGGAGTGGGATGCCGACACGGCTATGCTGGAGCAGCAGCGCAAAATGACAGACGAATACATTCCGACTCTCCAGGCCCTGGCACCGAAATCGGGGGCGTACATGAATGAGGCCGACTTCCGCCAGCCGAATTGGAAGGAGGCGTTCTATGGGGCGAACTATGGGGCACTTAGGGCCGTTAAAGCTAAATACGACCCGAACGATGTGTTCTATGCATGGCAGGCGGTTGGCTCGGATGAGTGGGCTGTGGCTGAGGGGGGGCGGTTGTGCCGGGCGTTGATAGAAACTCCGTAGAACGACGCGCCCCGCTCCTGCCCCTGCATATTGCATGGGCTTGGAGGCCGAAGCGTAAAATGGCTTTGGAAGAGCCCGGTTGAATCTGTAGTCTACTATATTCTAATGTAAATAGTCGCAATCCTTTCTTCCACTCGTCCACGTTGCAATATCAACTTCACCCTGCTTGAGCTGGCCAGGGTGCCAGTTCCGTAACTTTCATACGAATTCTGCAGACCGCATGACTCGAGTCATGGCCCGGGGATATACCGGTGTCATTGTCGCCGATCCATTTGGCCCCCATGCGTGATATTCCTGAATCAAACGTCAATCCAGCCGATCGTCATCGATAATGGGGCCGTCAAACTCAGGTTCCTCGCTGTTCCCAGGATTGAATTGCTAGTGTACCACTAGCTCCGAGTCCGCGTTACATTTCTATAATTCCTTTCTATAATACCTGGTTCTATGACGATTTGCCATTTTGCCATATGCTCTGCACACTCACAGCCACCTGGGCCGAACCCATGCCACATCAACCCTGTCGGTGCGCCTTGAGTTTGAACTATGGAAATCGAAGGCAAGCGGGCGGAGTCTCGTCTTTTCCTTCCACTGATCAACCCCACCCTCGTGGCTTGGATTGACACTGCTTCTTTTTCTTAACTTTCTCCTCGACCCCCGCCCCGGTCCTCCGCCTCCTCTATCCTCGAGTATACTCACCACCATCTCTGTTCTCTACGGAACCATGGGCTGGGTATACAACCTCCAATCGCCCGACCCGGACTCCCATATCCCCCGGGTTATCGCAATCAGCATGGTATTTGCGGGCGTGGCATGTTTGACGGTTGCGCTGCGCTTCCATGTGCGCCTCTGGGTCAAGAAAGCCGTTTGGGTAGATGACTTTGCGGCGCTGTTTAGTGCGCTTATGGCGGTTGGGTATGCTGGGCTTATAGTTGCTCGTATGTCTATCGCTTGGTCTTCTTTGTTTGATTTATGGAGGGAATAATGGACTAACAGCCTGGTCAAATTCAGAGACACGGTGGGGACTGGGGCTTCATGAAGACTACTTCCCGGCCGCTAACAGTATCCCGTTTGCTAAGGTTGGTGTCCTACCTATGCTATCCGTTTTGTCCGTGGTGTAATGAATTCAGCTTACAAGGACGGAATCAGATGCAATACGCGGGCGGACCCGTATACGCAATCTCCTTGCTTGGATTTCGAATCTCGCTTCTAGCATCCTACCTGCGGATTGGGGGCTTTGTCCGGACGTACCGAATGGTTATCATTGTCGCCATCGTGGCCTGCGTTTGTAACCAAATTGTGTTTACCATTGTCATCTCGTGCGGGTGTAGGCCGGTAAGTTACCTTCTAATTATATACCAAGGACAAGACGTGAAAGAATAACAGGGTTGATTGATCTAGATCGCACGTCAATGGGACCCCTCAATACCAGGTACGTGCATCGACACGGTCGGATCGTACTATGCCCTTGCGGCGACCAGTCTGGCCTTCGACGTGGTTATCATTGCGCTTCCGCTGCCGATTCTGGCGAAGTTGAAGTTACGATTACGGCAGAAGGTGAGCGGCAGTTGTCTAACTCCATTTCGACTTATGCCACAAGAGACAAAGCTGACAAGGCGGCTATACTGTGAAACCATAGGTCCTCCTCGGCGTCCTCTTCGGCCTCGGATTCTTCATCACAATCATCCAGATCATCCGCATCTTCACGGTTAAGAACCTCGCCAACTACTCGAACAGCGAGGCGATCATCCTCTGGTCAATTGTTGAAATTGGGCTTGGGGTGCGTTTTTCCACCATATCTCCATCATCCTATCATTCCTATACCTGGCTCTCTCCCACCGCTAGCACAGTGCAAGTAATATGAACACACATACTAACAGTGACAGGTCATAATAAGTTGCATTCCAACCTACGGCCCCTATTTCCGCTCCTTCAAAATGAACATATCGGGCTACCGCCGGCGGCGCACGCAGGGGACAGGACAATACTATGGAAGCTCCGACGCACAGTCACGCTTGCACTCGCAGTCGCACACGCAATCATACAGGCTTTCAACCCGCAATATGAGCCGGGGCCGCAGCGGCGGGCGAGACCAGGATGGGGAGCGGGTCTATGATAACAGCACCTTGCCGACAACGATGGTGGGCGCAGTGGCAGAGAGGAACAGGATGGGTGACAATGATTCGGAGGAGAGTATACTGTTTGATAGGGGTGACGATGGTGCGGAGCAGATCAAGGATACGGGGAATGGGAAGGGGATCCATATTGCGACGGAGGTGAGGGTGGAGAGGGGGCCGCGGGAGTAGACTCTAAGTTTTAGTAGTCAGTCTGTTATTGTTAGTTACTCGGCGATATATATATAATCATCACGTCATGACCAGTCCGATCGCACTAGCCAAAAGTAGAAACCGTGGACGTTATGAGCCACGGTGCGTCGAATGGAGAACTATATCGGGCTCGCCGATAGAGAAGCTTGATTGGATTACGACTTGCCCTCTAAAGGATTGACTATCTGGGGGCGGTTATATAGCTTTTCAATGGCGTCAGGTCCCTTCCTAATTAGGCCATGGCGAGGTGCTGGATGTCCGCATGACTAAGCGTGGATGCCCACCTCAACACACAACAAGCACTCCCTCCAGTTGATTCTCACTATCAACACAAGAATCGGTTCACAACAACATTCTATAGACTCGCGGCCTCGCCGACTTTGCCAAAACTAAGCAAGTGACTCTGTGGCTTTGCTTCGCTGCCCAGATTTTCCTCGACGTGCATCATGCCATGCGACACAGCGCCCTGGGTGCATTTGTAGACCTTCGCATGAATGGGCTTCGCATCTAGAAGACCATCAAGGAGTACCAACAACTGTCCACCACCCACCCGCCGCCCGAATTCTGGCCCAAAGAAGGTGATGAGCAGATTCAAGGTATAAGCGAAGCCGTGCAGTCATGGATCATCCAAGATCTATTCCATGATCTTCGAGTGCAGTCTAGCCTCGCCAGAGTTGGCCCTCCCCTCGAAAAGCACACACTCCTATCGCAGCACCCCATCCTCTGCGGCTTATTCCTATTCAAACTCAACCTTTTCATGCAGTCGCTGACCACCTGGTGTATTTGTGGCTCAGTCTAGAGGACATTATTGGTCCTGATGGTGTTGCCTCGCTACAGACCGGGATCCCCATCAAGAGCTAAGTCTTATAAGATATAAATTTTAAGAAATAGCACGTATTAATCGATTAATATGAAGCCTTGAGTATATATTGTTTGTAAAATACACAGGCTTCTTCCAGGCTGGGTCGCATTCGTTTAAGATCTCGCTTGGCCATGCAAGGTCCCAGTTCTTCGTCGCCAGCACATGGACTTTCCAAAAGGCCATTCACAACAGCCGAGTACGAGGGGGCAGAAATAGATCTCGTGTTGCAGACGCCGATCACCGTCAGGCTTGTCTGGAATCTCTTCAACACGCGAAAAACAGGTCGATCGTGCCTATTCTTGGATACGAGCCTGTCAACACCGAGGCTGATCACGCCGTGAAATATCCCCAATACGCAGATGCTACCTTGCCTGAGAACCTTTGGATCTGAGGCTCGCACGTGTGCGATTCTGCTGTTCTGAAAGGTCGACGAGGTCGCAGACACCAGGTTCCAAAAACAGCTTCAATATGCGTGATGTTGTATAAAGCTCGCGAAGATCTCAGCCCCGAGATCATTGTCCTCCAACTCGACAATCCCCTTCATCCCTCTCAGCATCGTCAAGATGCGCTTCTTCAAGCTCTTCCCCTTCCTGGCCACGGCGGCCTTCGCCAAGGTCGACGACCCAGCCGCCGACAAGGCCCAGTCGCACAATGAGTTCGCGCTCTTCCGCAGCGCCAACATGAACGGAGCCGACAAACTGTCTACAGGAATCGGCTTCCACTCCTTCCGTATTCCCGCCGTCGTCCGCAGCAAGTCCGGCCGCCTCATCGCGTTCGCCGAGGGCCGCCGCTTCAACGACCGCGACTTTGGCGACATCAACCTCGTCTACAAGCGCTCCAAGTCCACTGACGGCGTGGGCAAGACCATCGACGACTGGGAGGGTCTGAGCGAGGTCATTGGCGCCGGCGACGGCACATGGGGGAACCCGGCCCCCGTCGTCGACGAGGATGGCACTATCTATCTCTGGATGAGCTGGAATAACGGCAGTTACTCTCAAACCGGTCTCCCCCTGCACGACGGAACCCCGACAAAGCCCATCGACGACACCTGGGAAGGCCGCCGCCACCTTTTCCTCACCTACAGCAAGGACGAGGGCGAGACCTGGTCCGAGCCTGAAGATTTCACAAAGGCGCTCACACCCGAGGGGCGAACCTGGGACGCAGTCGGCCCCGGTATCGGGATTCGACTCACATCCGGCGAACTCGTCGTCCCTGCTCAGGAACGCAACCTGGTCGGCCGCGGCGAGCCAGGCAAGCGCGAGTGGACTGCCCAGGACGTCCCCGGGGCCGGGTCGGAGGGTACGATTGTCCAGCTCCCTGATGGACGGCTGCAACGCAATGACCGTAAGGCCGGTGGATATCGCATCATCTCCTATGGCAGTCTTGACGAGGGCTTCGGCGAGTTCAAGGAGGATACTGGCCTCCCCGACCCCGGATGCCAGGGTTCCATCCTCAGCTATAACCGGGACGAAGACCTGAACCGCACGATTTTCATGAATGCCGCCGATGCTAAGACCCGCCGCAGTATGCGTGTCCGTGTGACGTATGACGATGATGCCGGGAAATACAACTACGGCCGCAAGCTGGATGATGCCCCGGTGCCGAACTCGGGTCATCAGGGTGGATACTCGAGCATGGTAAAGACAGGCGATTACAACATTGGTGCGCTTGTCGAAAGCGATTTCTTCAATGATGGGAGCAATGGTGGTTCGTACCGGACTATCCTCTGGCGCCGATTCAATCTCTCTTGGGTCCTGAATGGGGCGAACAACTAGAGCAGTTGTCTTTTCTGGCTGAGGGCATCATATGCGGAGTCCTTCGGGCTGTACAGCAAAGAATGATCTGTTGGCATCTGTTCCTATTCTTTGCCTGTTCATTGGTTAGTACGTGCTTCTGCTGTTTTAGACGCGTGTAAAGATATTTCACTACAGAAGAAGCTAGCAGGAGTAAGTACTATAAAGTTATCTTAATATAGTTTTATTTGTTCTATATTGTTCGAAGCTATCTACCGCGTCGGTACGCGATTATGATCTAATGTTAGCTCTCGTCACCTTCCCGGAACTGGATCTCGAGTCTGACAGCGGCCAGTATCTCCTCTTCGGGCCGAGTTGGCCTGTTTAAGGCGACCCAGATCTCCACGAGTCAGCCCAGCTGGGGAACCTCCACCGCAAGCTTAAAATAACTCTTGCGAGGCGATGTAACGCCAGCGAGATCCTCTGCTCTTCAGGCCCAGCCCTGCCAGGAGAAATCTCCCACAGCCCCAGTGGAACTCGTCGATCCCAATTGTGCCGTCATCGCAATTGGCTGTGTTGTCTTCCTGGACTGAACACGCAGGATCATCCGTGGGGTCCGAGCCTGAGACACAATTTCAGCCATGAAGAACACAACGGTTGAATCTAGACTATTTAATGACATGACTCCCTCTGTTCTGATGTTATCAATCCACAGTTCAGACAAATAGTGTCAACTCAAACAAACAACGAAATGAAGACCACCTCTCTCCTCTCGCTCGCCTCCCTCTCCGCAACGGCCCTTGCAGCCGGTACGTTTCATACAGAGCCAGGCCCTATCCCTTCCGGCCTTCCCAGTAGCTAATCCGCACACAGGCTGCAACGTCGACGGCAACCTCTTCCAACTACAAGCTTTCCAAACCCGCGACGACGGCTCGCGCCACACCGGCAGCGTCAAAGTTACCCAAATTGGCGACCTGGGCACCGATAGCCTTGCCCACTTCAACGCCTCCTCTGCTGGCGGGCCCGAAACCTCGACCGCAGTCTTCTACCTCAACACCGACAACAACCGCCTCATCGTTCTCGATCCGTTCAACCCGCTACACGGGTCAAACGCCTACACCGATGTGGCTGAAGGCGGCGAACTGAAGTTCACCTTCTACAATGACACCAGCCGGCCCGAGCCGTACCACTGGCCCGTCTTTGGGATTAGCGAGGCAGACGATGGGAAGTACTTGACTGTTGATGGGGATGCGGCTGCCTTCAAGTATTGTCCTACGGATGCGGAGAGTCCGCTGCTCACTGGGTCTATTGCCCTGGGCACGGCGGACGTTGGCAAGGACTGTGTGCCGCTGGACGTGCTGCAGATCTATCAAGTGACCTCGCAGGTTAGCCAGGAGTAGAGGAGATATCCCATACACAATAATGCGAGAGAACGCTACATGTTTACCATAATAAATCCTTGAAACCTGCAACCTCCAAATTGCTTCCCTTCATTTTCACCAAACCCTTTCCCCGCGCCTGAAGACAGCGTATCTATATTCCCCAAACGGCGTTATGCCGCGCTCACACGAGAGCCAAGCACTGTCCCTGACACCAAGTCAGTAAGCTTCCAGTCAAGAAATTAGGTCGATCACGCAATGCCCTGCTGTGCCTCTTGATCTAGGGGGCCTGACGCACCGGGATCGCGATTAGCACCATAATCACCTGACGGAGGCAGGGGCTCAGAGGAGCACTTCGACCAATGCAGGTACTGATCTCCGCCCCCAAAACTTCGAATGGATTCCGGTTAGCGAGGAAGATCCAATGCTCAGTTCCAGTGTG